>NC_051176.1:180597905-180929762 GCF_013339695.2 Rhipicephalus sanguineus
AGGAGAAGCCGACTGATGAGGATGATTCCAGACGCTGGCACATACCCACAGCGGCCCAGAAGTTCGGTGAAGCACGACTGGCAAATAGGATAATAATAATAATAATAATAATAATATAATAATAATAATAATAATAATAATAATAATAATAATAATAATAATAATAATAATAATAATAATAATAATAATAATAAATGCGCAGTAGAGCGCGGAGCAAAAGCAGCTTCGCATTTAAAAGCTAGTGTCATGTAGGCAAGGCGCATGATCGGGCTAGTTGGTAGTCCATGATGCCGTCCTTGCGCAAAAACTGTTGGACAAGGGACGAAATGAATGCGACACACAAGTGTTAAGCTCTCAACGTAACATGGTTTATGTGTTTTCACGGAGAAAAAAAAATCCATATTTAGCTTATAACTTTTGATAATGGAACGCACAAAATAAATCCAAGTTGTATCTTTGGCATGAATTTTTGTTTCGTCCTTGCGCTGCCTCAATGACACATCCTTGAATCGGCGAAACACAGAGTTCAAAGCATCAATAGCCTTCTGCCTAAATAGAATGTTCGTAAAACACAATGAAGCCACCTTCTCTGTTGGAGGGAAGAAGGCACAGATCATGGTTTTTTAGCTATATAGAAGTCACATTGTTAACAGGCACAGTAGGTCTGGCTAAATTACAGCGTCGAAGCACATCTATGCCTTCTGAAACACTCCCGGCTTTGTCTAAATCAGACGCAAGGCTCGCCAGTTGCCGACAGGAGCTGTGGAGGCGTTTTAGGTGCGAAGCACCTTATGCGCTTGGCTCGTCGGCGTCTCCTATTATCGTAGCCCTTCATGGTGTAGCCTGTCACGGTAAAGCAAGTTGCAAATAAGACGGCGCGTTCGCTCAGGAAAAGCTCTGTTTCTGCGATGGACGCTGTCTGCGACGCTGTCTGTAGCAATGAGAGGACGCTGTCCTCTCAATGACGTGTCCCTATGGAAAACACCGGTGCTTCGAATCTCCACATGTTTCGCGTTAGTGGAGATGTCTTTTTCGTAGTTCTATTTGCAAGCGTATACTACGTACTGCGAAAGCGCATGAATCACGCCTGCCGTTTAGAGTTTTGCGCTTGTGTTTCGTCCCTCGACCCTCGACCAAAACGTTTTGCGCTAGAACGACCCATGTATGCAATATTGTCGTGTTGTGTTCCCATTATTGTCAAGCACAGCTCCTCCTGCAGTTACCTGAGCTGATTGAAATTGCTTACATGGCTTACATGCTTGTTTAGACTGTTCCATTGTTATACGTACGTTCTTGCTACGCGGTGAAACTATAACCGTTAAGGCAGCGATTCTATACCTGGTCTACGGATCCCTACTGGCATAACAGTTGGTAACAATACAACTCGTTCTCGTCGTTGCCCTTGCTGTTTTTATATACGCTGTGCTTACTAACTCGTTCTCTCGTAAAAGTGTACTCACCGTAATAGACAGTGCATCCCTGGAAGGAATTTGTCACTGGAAGGCGCAGTAAATAAGATGGCTTATCTTTAAGAACGAGACGAAAACCTCGGAAGATTGAGATTAGGATCGTGTAACACCGAGTCTGCGACACATCGTCGTGGCTGTCTTCTTACATAGTTCATTGTCCTGTAGGCTCGCAGAATTACTGCGTTATAGCGTAATAGTTGACAGGCTCTCAGTGAAGCACTATTAGCGAAGAAACTGAGATTTTCATACAACGTCGCTTTTTTGTGAAGAAATGGGGCATTAACAGAGACAGCGAAAAAGCACAGTCCTGGAAAGATAACTGTATTGTTGCAGCCACATCTGTCGCTCTGTGAGTTTAGTTAGTGAAAGCTCCGCGTGCGAAGTAGTGTTTACATAAACTATATAGTCGAGATAGTATCCAGTATTCGGACCCAGTTCTTTTCTAGCGCAGACATGGTGTCCTGTTTGGCGAACTTTATTTCAAGCCCGCATTTTTCCCCAATAAAATCATTAGCTTGCAACCTCCTGCCATGCTTGGTTCCAGAAGCTTGGTAAAACTGCATACCGAGAACGGTGGGAAGCCTCTGCGCAGCTTAGGGCCACAGGATTGCCAGGCGTGTCGCTTCCTTCCCTCAGTGTCCCCCGCTGGGAGCAGGTGCGCTACTGCGCGGATTCGACCGGCCACTCTGCATGCGCGTCGGAAGAAATAAGGGGAGGGAGTCAAGTCGCCTCTCGATTGGCTACTTTAAATTCGATCCGTCAGAGGCAACAAAATAATCCAGACTGCATTCAAACTCAGTAATCGGGTTGCTGCACGTCCACCAGGTTCTGTCCTACAACATGCGAAGCAGGGGCGCAGCCAGAAAATTTTTTCGGGGTGGGTGTGGGGGGGTTCAACCATACTTTATGTATGTTCGTATGTGAGTTTGTATGTGCGCGTGTATATATACGCAAGCAAAACTTAAAAATTTCGGGGAGGGTCTGAACCCTCCCCCCCCCCCCCCTGGCTACGCCCCTGATGCGAAGCCATGGATATACGCACAAATTCAAGTTATTTACTTTTTTTAAATTTCGTGCATTTTTTCTAATCGTATCACAATGGGATAACTTTGGCCGACAGTGGGGCAGATTGCTATTTCCGTTCGGGAAAGAACACAATTATTTGAAAATTACACACGCCTCACTAACGATAAGTAATCCATGGATGAAAAGTTTGGCGAAAGCGATTACCGTAAAGAATTTCGTTATGACATTCTGTTCTCCAAGGCTCCAAGAAATATATCCTGTAAGCAGTCGCATAAAACGCTCTGCTCAGAATGACTGACGGGCTCGCAAATTTCCTTTGTTTTCAGTTCCTTCAATAAGTACAGGAAAACATCCCTTTGTACTACGGGTGCTGCCGATATTTTTTTTGTTTTTTTATACGTATTTTTTATAGCGGCTGTACTTATGACCAGCCTCGATGATAACAACGAAGCAGGACATGTGCGAGCAACTGTCCCTCCAAGAAGTCTCAGGTGCAAAAAACGCGTGCATGTGCAACCTTGCACATATTGTGATTCCACTTACTGCTTTGAGAAGGGTTTCCAGACAACGCATTAAATGTGCACAAGATCGCAGAAGCGTACCTCTAGAACGCTCCGCATCGGAGGTGTGCATTGCAGAAATGTAAATAGTACGACGATATACGAGAAGGCAGGCGAACGATAGCATGCAAGGCGAGCTGCGTAACGAAAAATGAAGACTGGCGATGCTGAAAACGCAAGGCAATCAACTTCGCGTGCACTGAGCGCGCACTTTCTACGATTGCCCCTGCTCTGTCGCTTCAAGCGCACACGCGATGCACCACCGTCTGCGCTGGCAAGGCTTCGCTTCAACAGAGAAAAACAGCGTGAAACAAAAGCTGTCACTATTTTCGGGATCTTATATAACACGAAGCCGGTTCAGGTTGATTTTCTCTCCACTACGCCTGAATTTATTTTCACTGCTCCTACCTTCTTTAGCGACTGCGTTTTCGTTTATCTTGTTACGAAAATTGGGCCTTCTCTTATTCCGAAGGTCGCAATCAGGTTCCGAAAAGAGAGAGGGGGACAGACTAGCAACGTTGCTAGGGGTTGGCTGCGGCGAGCGGGAATGTTGTTTTCAGCTTTCCGTTGGCGATTAGACGGCCACTTTTCGTCTCGCACGCACCTGCTCTTTGATGCGTTCGCCTCCCACAGATTGCTTCGGTGTACTCGCAGTCTGCATGGGCGCGTAGGCTGATAGGCTTTCCGCTAACGCGATTTAAAACGGATACATAAATTACGTCAGGTCGAGCGAGAGGTGCACAATGCTTTGCATGGCGTAAGTACAGAAACATTAAAGTACGAAGCGTTGCCACCAATAGCGTCATGGCCTAAAATAATTCGCGCAAAATGTTGTTATGCGCAGTATCATTCATGTAGTAAATAGAGAAGGCAGGGGCCGCGGATTTGCTAAGTTTCCTTTTCCGTAGGCAATTTCTTATCCAAAGGGGCTTTGTGCTCATATAGGATTACAATCGCAACGGAGGTGCATTTAGATTTTAATGTAATGTGAGAGCGAGGAGAAGAGGAAAGTTTGAATTAAAAGGCAAAGCAGAAAGAGAAAAAAAACCGGCTCGGGGAACCTGCTTCTCGGTGGGTTCCTTTGCCAGGAGTGTGCCACGCCACCAACGAGCGGTACTATGGACCCTCTGCTGTCAGAGAAATGGCAGTGCGGACGATGGTGAAAAATGGCCCCGCTCGTTATAATGTGCCCGAGTGCCGAACCAAGTGGTCTCAGCAGGCACTCGTTTCCACACTCGAAAAATATGCGGCTGCAGTAAAATAGCGACACGCCTAAAAGGGGCGGTAGGAAAAGAAGAGCAATAATCCTTCAACGCCTTCTGTGTATCGCGTCTTTGAGCGTGCTTTTCAGATATGTGAGCCAGCACCAAAGGAGATGGTAATGATCTCACTCTTAATTCGAAATACACACATCACACTCATCAGAATTCGGAGGTGTCTAGCGAAGAAAAATGAGCCCTTAAAAATATAATTAAAAAATTGTTTTAGCACCGGTGGTCACGCGCTCCCAGTTTTCGTCAGGCACACGATAAAAATAATAACGGGGTGGGCCGGAAGCCACGCGACCAGCGCGTGTTACCGTTAATTTCTTTCTGATTGAATCTTTTATATGCAAGGCGGTGTGCTAAAACTGCGCAGCACGATGTTGGATTTCCTATCAGAATACACCGGCAACGAAAAACGCCTGTATGGTCCCATGCCTCTTGATTCCCACACTGTGGGGTGCTGCCCAAACGACTAAAGCTTCGTACTGTTGTAGCACCACTACCAAGTCCAGCCTGTACCTATTTTAGCGGTAGGTACCCGGCGAGATGAGCACGTAGATGCAACCGAGCGCCAGGTCGGTGTACTCCTCTACGCCTTGATAAACCGGTGGGTCTCCGGCCGGCACTGGGTATCGAACCCGGCACCTCCTACATTGGAAGCAGACAGCCAGCCATTTCGCCACCACTGTTATGGCTTCGATCCCGGCCGCGGAGGACGCATTTTGACACAGGGGAAATGCTAGAGGCCCATGTACTGTGCGATGTCAGTGCACGTAGAACACCAGGTGGTCGAAATTTCAGGAGCCCTCCGCTACGGCGTCTCTCATAATCATATCTTGGTTTTGGGACATAAAACCCTAGATATTATTAACGAAAAAGCACCTGCCATCTTTGCGCATTAGTAGTGACTTCCTGGCTAATCACCTGCAACAGCGCAGCCCATCGCTCAAGCTGCATTCACACGACGGGGTAGAACACTTATTCGATCTGCCGATGAGCTCGGTGTCGCTCAGCGCCGCTGAAGCAGACTGCACACACGTGCGCTGAAGCTCAGCTGCGTCCACCTCGTCTGCGATGTGATTCAGTGATCTGTCCGATACTCGTGCTTTCAATCTTTGTGAGCCCCGTTGTCGTGTGAATGAATGGAGGGTTGCGAATAAAAGGTTCAGCGCCGTATATTAGCGCCATAATGTTTGTACTGCTGCCATGTCCATATTTCATAGGATTTCCTTCCTAACTCAGCATCTGGCATGGCCGTGTTAGCTTTCCCAAGTCGCCTTACGCTTGCACGAAGCGACAGTACGAAGTATCGCGTCTCATGTGCAATTACATGAGCGCCCTGTTGTCGACTATAGCGCTCGTTTCACCGGCAGCCGACGTCTTACGCTTCAATACCTTGAAAACTTGTGCTTGTTGGCAAAACATAATTAAAATAAAAAAAACGGCGCTATGGTGGTGCTCTTCTTTCTCGCCTGCGTGATGATTGTGCGCTAGTTTTTATTACTACGTTTGATCAACAAGCCCGAGATTTCAATACATTGAAGTCTGTAGATTTACGCGCAGTGTTCTTCGTAAGATTATTTTCTGTACTAAATGCGGTCTGCTAGGTTCTTTTTTTAATTATGCCGCTGAAGCAGACTGCACACACGTGCGCTGAAGCTCAGCTGCGTCCACCGACCTGTATTCGCAAGTGAAAGTTCTTCGCTACAACTATTCGCATAAAAAATTGCTGAGTAATTGTGATGTTGCATATGCTGTCGGAAAAGGCAACGGTCCAGCGGGCAAATAACATGCGAGTTAGACGCTTTGTGAATTGTCTCTGTCACCGGTATTGACAAAAATTATCGTATGCTCGGTAACTTTGTAAATACAGCATAAAAAAAGTCTGATCAATGGAGAGAAAATGTTATGAACAAAATAGAAAGTTCCATCCATTGAGCGTCCAGATATTAATATCCTAAGCGAAGTCCTATATGCTATAGGTCCTATAATCCTATATTCTATTGCTAAGTCATATTTATTAATCCGTTCCATACAAAAGAAACAAGGAAGTAAGACAAAAGAGTGCGACAGCTTAGCAAAGTCGATATAGCTAGCAGGCAGCGTTAAATAAGGTTAGATTCATGGCGTAAATGGAATCATGTTAAGCATAAGCCAAGTGAATCTAAACGCAACAGTAATATTGTCATTGGTCACAATGGCAGCCCTCAAAGAACGCCATGAACAATGCAATATGCAGCAAGACAATGCTTCAAAAAATCATTCAAAAAGAATTGAGGAGCTACTATTCATGGTCTCTTTTTTATAACAAAAGACGTGCCTTAAATTAACAATAAGTTTGACGGTATCAAACCGCGGTCCTATCTACAATAAAAACAAAAAAAAAAGAATTGTAATAGTAAAAAAGAAAAACCAATGAGGATCTGTTAAACCGTATCCTGTGTGAGACTATAGTTGTTCCTTTATTTGGCTCCTTCATTTTTCCCATCATCCTCTTGTGATTTGTCAACGGTCTGTACGAACCTTTGGAAGCGTGCACAGTGAGGCGCTTTCTGTACCTGTGGAAGCGCCTCACAGAGCGTTGGCTGGTGATTGGAGAACAAGAAAAAAAAAAAAACAGTCATGCCGGATTATCACCACACATAGTTGTTTCTCACGATGAAGCTCAAAGAACTCCTTTGCAGCGGAACCCCGGTTGGCCAGAGGAAAATGACTGGTCGTCGGCAGCGCGCGGCTGGACCGCACGAGCGCTTAAATGGAGAGCAGCCGCTATCGCGGGGATTAGGCGGTAAGCGGTATATAGGTGTGGACGCTAAGGAAACGCTCATCGATTACAACTTGGTCCCATCGGCAGCCGTGGCTGCACGCCACCGCGTTCAAGTTGTGCGTCAGGTACAGAATGGAGAGCAATCGAAGATGAGCTTCCGAGGGTTCCAGTACGATCACGCCAGCCTATTCCGGACACCTGCCATTCGCGCAGCGAGTTCGCACGTCGTGGAGACCGTTGAGCACATCAAGGGCCACCCTCTCAACTCCCACCCGACCACACAGCCCTCGCGTCTTTGTTTAAACGTCCTGCACCTGCTTTTGCGGGCGTTGTTTTGAAGGACATGATATCTTTTTTTATCTTTGGTCTCGAGTCGAGTCGGGGTGAGCACTTTCTTGACGATGCTGGATGCGTTAGACGAGGAAACGAAATGGAAAAGTTTTGTAGAAAAGAACAATATTTAGGTATGCGTGCTATTGGCGTTTGTCTCAGTTCAGGTCTTCCAGTGTAGCGCTTTTTCAAAAGAAGCTTGGAGGTGTTGGAGCCTATTTTGTTGGTCAGGGGATCCTTCTCAGTTATTTTTCAGTGAACATTCAAATGCGCCACACGAAAGGTTTGACCACAGTGAACAAACGAGGAGTTGCTGGGCAAGCTGGTTTTCAATCGTATGCAGATTCGTCGTCAACACCACCGTGAAGTCATTTGATTAGCGATGATTTCCTTAATTCGCGAGTCATTAAAACACTTTTTTAAAAGAAATTGGCGCGAGCAGCACTACGTCAAGGGGCTAAGCACCTCATTGTATTCTGACCCGCGGGTAACAGCATGTATTGTCGAAAAAAGAAAATGAATAAATGAAAATGAAATGGCAAATTTCAAGCACATACACAGACATTTGACAAAAAAAAAAAAAAAAATGCGCTTTATTCGGTACTGGTTGAAAAAAGCCCATAAAGAAATGTGAATCGGGAGATAACAAAATACAACAAGGAAGACACTGGTATTGTGCGCCTGCTGTCTATCGAGTATTCATTTTCCAGATATTACCGTCAAATGCAAACGCGCAGTGTTTTATCTCGGTTTTTAGTTCTCATACAAGCAGGTAGTCTGCGCAGTGTATATACATGCAACCGTTCAGACGAAGAAAAATGTTATTGTTCGAAAGGAAGCCTGCTGCGCGTGTCAAGTAGGCCCATCAGTGTAATATTTTTTTGCCATCACCTCACTGTGAAGAGGCAGGCACTCAGCGTTGTCGCCGGAACAGTCCGTGACGTAGTGTGCTGTCGGCTGCTGCCTGCGCTCGCGATTTACAATACTGTACAATATTCTTTGTTGAGAAAGATCTTGCGCAGCGTTCTACCAAGTAAATGTAAATGTAAGGCAATACACTCTTAAAAAAAAGGTTGTAGTACTTACTAACTTCGGTTTACTAACTACTTGTCACATATGTTACTACCCTGTTAGTAAGTGCGGTTAGTAACGGGGAGGTTAGTAACCGTTACTACCCTCGCCGTTACAAACGCACTTAGTAGCGGTTACTACCCTTCTCGTTGCTAGCTAGTAAAATAGGTAGTAACGGTTACTACCCAAAAAAATTAGTAACCGTGATCCTTTCGCATCACGAGCTTCCTGCTTTTATAACGGTCAAATTCGCGAGCACCAACATTGCGATATATCATTAGGTAATTATGCACAGTATGACATGAATCAGAACAGCACACATACACAACGACAAGGCTACGCGACACGTATAATTCAAAAGTGTTTCCAGGAGTATATATAGCCCTACCTCTGGGTACGCAGCTGGTGCCAGTGGGCAGCTAGGCTTTAGGATAGGTAGGTTAAGTTATGCGCCTATATTTATATAGCGTACAATTTTATTAGGTGCGCGAGGTAACGTAGCGTAGAACTTTTAATCAAGCATATTAAGAAAATCAATATGTTATATGATATATTTTGCGTAATATCATCTCAACATGGCCTAATATACAAGACCCAACACGGGTATTAAGCTTACTAATATCGCCTCAATGATCTTGAATGGATCCCCGTGCTAGTGAACAGGCTGTAAAAAGCTCGTAATATAACTTCTATGATTCGCTTAGCAAGTTCATTTAACATGTGGCATCGCAAAAAGTTAGTAACCGGTACGCAGAGGTAGTAACCGTTGCAACTTTTAAGTGTCTGCTAACGTAGGTAGTAAAAAGGTAGCAAAAAGTTAGTAATGGTCCAAGAAAGCTAGTAACAGCGGCTGTTACTAACTTTTGCTCGTGGTTACAAGCTTTTTCCAAACTTTTTTAAGAGTGTAAGACGAGTCGAAGACGAAAGCCGTCATCTTGTTCTTCTCCGTCGTCGTATTTATCCCTCCGAAAGCTATCTGCACCTAACGTGGTTTGCACATCATCCGTGATAGATCTACCTTTGACCAAGCTACAATGTCGTTGTGATGACGTTATCCTGTAACGTGACGTCGTGATAACGGCATAACGGCGTCACATATTTTGGCGATCTATGACGTAACATCATATGGTGACGTCATCACGACATAATTTCTCGCGTCACTCGTGCTTTCCCCGACGCCGCGGGACGCGACGGTAACTTTCAGCTCGATAAATCATCTAAGGCTATTTTGGCTCAAAAGAAAAAAAACAAATTTCTGGGCATGGTGGGAATTCAAACCCAGGGGCCCATGGTCCGAAGGCGAGCGTCGTATCCAGAGGAACAAGATAAACACGACAGCATAAAATTTCGGGCGACATGCAATCAGACTCAAATATCAATTCCTCTAAAAATGTTGGTCGTACAAATTATATGTCTTCAAGCCATGATCAAAAAAAAGTGAATACGAGAAGGGTTTGAGAAAATATATTAAAATATATTAAAAACTTTCACTCAGTGAGTGAATGCATGTTTTTGCAGCACTGTGAAGGGTTATAAGCAAAGTAGCTTTTTGTTACTAACTCGAGTTAGTAACTTGGCTGTTTGGGTAGTAACAACACGCCTGTTGCTTTCGAGTTTGTAAATGGTTAGTACTGTCACAGAGAGTTGTACAGGGCTGTTACTAACATTTTCCTTCTAGTTACTACCTTTTTACGAACTTTTTTTTAAGAGTGTATAACAGTTCGTATGGAACTAACAAAGCGCTTATCGCGGCAGAGTTCGCGAGAGGAACTTGAATTTGGCCTAGTTGGTACGACATGTTTACCGCTAAGTAAACACGCCGACAAAGAAAGAAATCCGCGAAGACTGCTAGATAGCCGCGTTTTCAAGAGATGAATTTCTAGGAAGAAACCAGGACCAGGAATTCACACGAACTGATGGTGGCATATATATAAACAGTCTCACACTGTATCAGCGAGTCCTCTAGTTAGGCTATTTGATGGGCAGCTTAGTTGTTTGACAAGCGGTTGACGCGCCAGGCTGATACGCGAACATGTTGCATTCCGCAAATGGGCTAATTTGTCTATATACTCCTGCGTGTCTGGCGGAATAGACAATTTACAAGTTACAGCCGGTGCCGCTCTTCACGCTTTATTTCTTTGTCTCCGTCTTTAATTGGCGGCAAACAGTACGCAAAATAACAATAATAAAAAAAACTCAGAGAAGCTTGCACTAAGTCGCGCAAGGCTTGAAAAAGCGAAACTGGGCTGATTGCTGAAGTCTAATCTGGTTGCATGTAGGTTGTTGCCAGGCTTTAGTTAGGTTAGTCACGACGTGGATGTCTAAACTCCAGAACCCAGCGTTCGCACCTCTCATAGAACGCCCCTTTCTTTATCTCTTGCTTACTTCTCTCTTTCTTTCTGTTTATTTCTCTCTTGATCTTCTTTATTTTCTTTTCATCTCTTTCTCTGCCTGCTTCTTTCTCTCTCCTTCTGTGTTTCTCCTTCTTTCCTCTTTCTATATCTTTCTTTGTCTTTCTACCTGTTATGCCTTCATTCCCATTATTTCTCTCAAGTTCTCTCTCTCTCTCTCTTTCCTTCTATAGCTTTCTCTCTCTCTCAGTGAACCAGTGGTGAGCAGTGGGATATGACCAATCTCTTTGGCACATACCCGTTCATGATAATAATAGTTTTCTGATAGGCCGCACGAATTACGGCTAGCTTAAACAGCTTCGCTATTAAAAAGCTCTCGATACACTTTCCATGGATGAATGTGCAACCGTCAATGCAGCTCTGAAGAAAATGAGCCAAAGAGCATATTTTCTTGTTTGTTCCCTCTATTTTGCGTTCGTCACGCCGCATCGATTGTGCACAGCAGCGGAGTACTTTTTGTTGTTTTGTGATTGTTAATAGGAAATCGAGACTTAAGTCGCAAGCCAACCTCCACAGCGTTGCATCACGCCGCCAAGTAGTCTATCTCTCTTTATCAGTAAATCATTTCACACATTACTTCAAACAGATATCGCCACTCAAGCCGCACCAACGTCGCAAGACCGCATACCATCTCAAGCCTGTACTGTCTCCCACGATTGCCATGTTTCACCCTACTAGAACAACTAGAATAACTAGAATAGAAACAACTAGAATAACCTTGACGCTAACGCAGTGCTTTAACGGAACCCAACCCCTTTCAAGGGCATCACTGCAGAACTCGCGAACGAAATATTCAAGTAAAACCCCGGCGCGGGGGCGTTTGCAATACTTGAAATCGACAAACACAGGAGGAATGCTTATTTGAAATATATTTACGCTAAGCCCGAACCTAGACAAGATGGCCGAGTCCCGATAACGTCGCCTTTATTACCCATTGTGTTTATTATGGGAACATAACATGATTGCTGTCTGCTAAAGCACAGTCTCGGTACTTACTATGGTGTGGCTCATTGCCAGAGTTTCAGGAAGGGCCCGTGAACGACGTCCGTAGGCCGTGTAGCGGAGGGAGAGGGACAGTTGAGCGGGCCTATCTGGCAAGAGGCGTCTGTTGAGTGGCGTAATACACAGCAGGGTCTCGAGTACTGGAAAAGTACTTTTTCAGGGGGTCCAAGCGCGCCGAGTCGGAGTTCACAAAAGCTCAAGGATATCCGGCGTTAGTTAAACGTCGCAGTGATGGGATTTATAACGCTGTGTCAGGTGGCCTCGCGAAGCGATGAGGCAAGAAATTTCGCGTTCTTTTTCAGCTCTGGAGATGTGATCACGGGCGCACTCAGTCAGGAAAGGTACTCTCAAGAGTTATAACATCGCTCCGCTACCAAGCAAAATGTAACCCTATTCTGACATAGGGTCGTGTGCCTATGTGAAATAGTAGAGATCACCGCAGTTCATAATTAATTAGATCGCAGCACAGTAAGTATAGCACTCACCAATATGACTGACTTCCTCTAAACGCTGTCGCCTCTTCTACATAAAGTGCTCGTGACTTAACATGGCATGTTTTGCCGGTTACACTGCTACTCTGATATCTTTTTAATTATGTGCGTTTTTTGACGAGGTGCCCACCGAAATTTCACCAGTTCATATACAAATAACCTGGCAGCTCCTATAGGAAAAAAAAAGAAATTGCTTCTATAGATGAACTGGCTGCTGATACCTCTACACAACAGTGCCGTGAAACAACGCTGCACCTCAAACCCTCACTGCAAACAATCTACGTCATCGAGAGCACAATGCCTGTAATATAGGAATGCGCCTCGTTTTTCGTGGTTTCTTGCTTGGTGCGTCTGCTTAGTCAAATAAAGTTGAGAGCGATTCTCTCTGGTGTTTGTGGACACCTGGCGATATCGAAAAAGAAATATATCACGTCTCAACCTATGAGTCGTCTGTTCCTGTGATATGTTTTGTTGTCTTCAACAAAGTAGCAAATGAAGCCGGCAATTGTTTCGCTATGTCAGTTTTTGCTCCTTTTCTCTACTTCCCCACAGTTCAGCGTGTAAGACAAGAAGCGTGCAAATGCTCGCGCTTACGCGAAAGTTCGCATAAGCTGTAGCGACTTGAGGGAGTGGCCTAATTTGTCACGTGACTGCTGGTCCACGTGCTGTTCGGTACCGAAACAGTGGCACAGAAAAGCAGCGCGGGCGCCCTTCCCAGTCGAAAGAGCGGGCGCTGCGCCAACCAGCCACCATGTCACGTGGCGATAACTAACATAAGAGTTCAAAATCTGTCATGAAAGAAATAAAATATTAAGCTTCGCTGCCGTCGTATATTGCGGGTCTTGAAAACTGAAAGCGCTCATGTTACCGCACACACAGTCGATGTGCTACTCAATGAGCAAAAAACGAAAGACGTGTGGCTGACACCATCGTAAAGTTTACGCAATAGCTGGCTATTCACGCCGTGGATTCGAACAGCGATGTTCGTAGCTAACTAAAATTTATCAGAAAAGAAAAATTACTTAACACTCTAAGGGAACAAAAGATTCAACCTTTTGATAACTTTTTTCGCATAAAAACGTGCCAACTACGCGAAAGTACTTCAAAACCCTTGATGTGCAGGCACTCAAGGCTTCGGGAAATTGAAAAAAAAAAAAACAAGCCAACGTTGACCTCAATTTCTGTCCACCATAAATACACCAAATAAATAAAAAGTGCTTCATTTGCTAGAAGATCACAACTCAGCGCTACCGTTTAGTCACTCTTTGAAAATCTATTATTGAAAATCGATTAGGTATGGACATTTACCATTACTACAAAGGAAAGATAAAGATGCCTGCTGTCAATCTTACTGTTTCTGTCACCAGACGTTGGTAATTTATCCACATAGAAAAGATAAAGGTATCGTCCATGCGTAGCAATCATATGGTTTGGAACGGAGATGAACAACAAAAGTGAACCACGGTCACTCGCAAAATATATTTTCGGTGTGACTGAACGAATAACGCTACTCTCTATTCATACGCAAATGTTTTGCTTGTCATATAGCTACTCGATGCGCGTCTGGGTTACAGTGGGCGCACTCTAATAAAGAAAAAAAAACTTTCATGGTCTAATGTAAACGGAAAAGGTTAAACTAAAATGCCCTTGAGCAGTTTTTATTGAGCGCATGCCTAATAAGGGCCCAAATTCACAAAGATACAGATACATTCTTGCCTAAGTACACTTTCTCATTAACCTAGCCTCATTATTGCCTCATAATTTATCCTAACAACGATTCAAACGTAACATGTGTTTGTGCATATGGGCTCGGAGTTGTATCTGGTTATATCTGCGCTGCTCTTTGTTTCTGCTTGGTCGATCCTGCACATGATAGTAAGATGAAAGCAAATAGGTATTTTGTAAAAAAAAACGTGAAGTATACGTCACGTACTACATCAAAATAAATGTTATGCAGAGTGACATTTCGTCCCTGGTCGTGATTTCAAGAACTTCATTATGAACATCCCAGGTCATCTTTCATTCGCCAGAACACCTCGAGTGAACATTACCGTTACGTTTGCATTGAAGCGTTCTACGTCGTCTAAATTATGCCGGCGCTTTCTACAATGGCGTTTCTCGTAGTCGAGGCATTTCTTTTGCACGTTGATCCTCATCGGCATACTGTTCGCAGTCAGCAGTATTTAAGTAGAAGGAAAGAAACAGAAAGGTGACGTAATGTCCTAACCCATTAAAAGTAGCATGTCATTGATGACAACGCGTCTTTCACAAACGTAGGTCCGCCTATCGAAACGTCAACCAACCAGACAGAGGCCCTTTACAACTGTTTATACGACCTCTATTGCACATTGTGCTTCCATCTGTTGGCTCTTAGGTTTAAGTAAATATGTGTAATGTAATGGTAATATACACAACACGCAACAAGGTAAAGGGTGCCCTTCATTTTTTTTTTCTAAACGTACCTAAAATTTCATGGTTTGCCAAAACTTCACGGAGACTCTGCTTGTGTCTACTACTTCTGTAGGCATTCCCGAAAGAGTGCTCTCGCCTTTCTTGAGCTGCGAAAAAAAAAAACCATACGCTTCGTTGTAGTAATATCCATATGATTTGCATAATCACTCTTTCTGTACTCGTGCACACAGCGCTGGTACAACACTTAATCGTTTTCCTACACCGATCAAATTTTAAAAAATGCCTCGGTGCGCATAGGCACAATTTTTGTGGCATACAAACCAGTCTCCCAGCCCTCTACGCATTCACGGGCAAACAAAGTGGCTGCCAAGATACGCGCATAATTACCAGAGCCAGAATGAGTATCACTCGTATCCAAATGAAGAAGGAGAATGTTGGGCGATAAGAATGTGAACTAGGAGCCGCTAACATGGTCGAACGTCTTGCAATCAATCGTGCTTTGTGCGCAAGAGCCGCGCCCGCAAGTTTGACGACGCTACCCTAACCGACTCTTGGCAACCCAAGTAATAATGTTTCCTTCCTAGCCGTAACACTGGTCCAACCGTCTTTCAGCCCTGTCCCTAACGCGCCTTTGAAGTTTCCCGAGTTTTATCAGGTCGGCGTGAAAAATGGTAGCGTCTCTAAACTGTCGGCCGGAAGGTTCAGTGGTACCTTTTATGTCCCGTAAAAGCTTCCTTATAATGCGCAGCGTTTTCTGCCGCATTTTGCGTTGGCTTAACAGAAACTTTTCTGCCTAGTGGCAGAATTGATGCAAAATTACGTTTTCACAGTAGGGATTGTTCCAAAATACAAAGCACGAAAACTTGCTCCTTCAGCTAAAATAGAAGAGGTCCATCCACACGAGGCTTATCCTCCAAGCCAGCGTCCGTTATTGTGGCACATAAGCCTGTTTTTGCTTTCTCTACGCACCCATCAATGATTTGTAAATCTTTATTCTTGTTCTGTGCTTGAAAAAGACCCAGAACCTTATTTACGAGAACTAAACGTTCAATATCAGTAACATAATAATTGTTAGGGATTTACGTGCGGCTGATTATGAGAGACGCCGTAGTGGAGGGCTCCTGACATTTAGACCGCCTGGGATTCTTTCACGTGCACCTAAATCTAAGCACACAGGCCTCTGGCATTTTGCCTCTGTCGAAAATGCGGCCGCCGCGGCTGGGATTCAATCAAGTGGCCTAAACGTTCAATATCGGCTTACTTGGAGTTATGGGGAGCAGAGATAGTTGAACTGCCACAGCTGTTGGTTTCAGCGGGAAAGTTAGACTCTGCTAAAATGATTATTGCAACTTTCAGATCATCCGTCGTGAAACTGCAATAAAGCAAGTCGCCTGGAATCGAAAACAAGTCGACAGTATGTACAGACTTCGTTATAATGTGCTCGCTTATTACATAACTATATGGCGTTGTTCATCAGCTGGTGGTACAATCCAGAGGGCACTGCGCTCAGTCAGCTTGCGCGCCGCGAAACGGAAGTGTATGCGAATTACTTGAGTGATGTTTCGGCTTTCTGTACCGACGACTGTGTTCTGAAAAGGTACTCTTATTGACTCTCTCACTACTGCTCTAACGCACTGGGCAAGCCTATTAGCAATTACACGATGTTTTTTGTTGTTGTTGTTGTTTTTACTCGGAGCACAAATCAGTAGTCCTCGCTCTAGCGATGTCGGCCGGCTGCCCACTCCGATTTTCTTTTAGAAGTCGGCTTTGTTGCTTAGCACTAGCGTCAATGGCGGTGCACGCTTTACAGGAGCTGGGCGAGACCAAGAGTCCACAGTGACGAAAAGGGACGAACTCTTTTCCTTTGCAGAAAGGAAAAAGAGGCCACCTGTAAACAAAAGTAAATTTCATAGTGAATGAAGCAACCTGGAAAGTGGGTGCTGTAAGAAAATAGGAACGTTATGCAAGTGCTGACATGTTTAGCGGAGCGTAGTATTGCCTGCTTATGTATAAAAAATTAGGGCAGCTTTGCACTGGTGGCGCCAAGCCTCAAGGAACAGCGGAGCTGGCTGGTCTTCCTTAGCCTGCCAGCAAAGCCTAGCCTTGAAATAGCCACTTAAGCCTATATACAGCCACATGAGCGTAGGAAGGGGCAGTTAAGCCTAGGAAAGCCAAGTTGAGCCTCTCTCTCTTTGTATTTCTTTATCTCTCCTTCTTTTTGTATGTTTCCTTCTCTTTCTTTCACTCTTCCTTTCTTTTTCTCTCTGTCTTTTTCTCGTTCTCTAATCCATAGCAACGCAATTATGTGGTTCCCACGCATGCTTGCTCTGCAACCGTGCCTGGATAGCAAAGTGGTTACGACGCTCTCCTTCGGGCCGTGGGTACCTGGGTTCGAATCACGCTCGCCAAGAAATTTCATTTCGTTTTATTCATTCCTTCTTCTCCTCGTTTTTTTTCCTCCTCTCCACTTGCCGGGCAGAGTTTTCGCTAAGCTCGCCTCCCTCCTCATTCGCGGCTCCTTGCTTCCGCACCACTCGTTTCACTTGGCATTACTCTCTCCCACCCCAGGCTCCAACCTCCTTCCCCACCACCCTCCATCACTCTCCTTCGCTCCGCTCTATCCCTCCACTGTCTTCGCTTTCCCTCGCACCTGCTATACTCGGTAGTGGGGCTTGCCCAGTTCCTGCGGCGCATACCCGCCCGAGTTTTTGCGGACGCCACCGAAATTACCTCGAGCTTAACCAGCTCCGATGTTAAAATTAGCGAACTTAGAATACGCGCATTTAGCATTGAAGAACAAAAAGACATCAAGGAATTGTATGCCGAATTCTTCTATTTCACGAACAGTGTTAACCTTGATATAATACGTATACTAAGCAAGCAAAGAAGGACGGAGCTACTTGGAACGAGGTAGGAATGATTCGCGCGTTCATGCAACTTCGCGTTGCTGTTGTGTTTTTAGCTTGGCGATGATGCGCCATGCAATAGATCTGCGTCACGGAATAGATTCTGACGGAGCCCGCTAGTCGCAGAGAGTTAAGATCTTCACTTAGAAAAAATATTTGTATCCATTATGCTGTTCATTTATCCGATGACGATAATTGCCAGTGATTTTCCAAGTAAACGCTTTATTAGCGTCTAGCAGCCGCTAAATTTTTTACAAAAATGATATAGCATATTGAGACACACATAATGCCCCTAATAGCAAAATGGATGGCGGGCAGCGCCGGATTAAAGAAATTTCGTCTGAACCTCTGGCACGATGGTTTTGAAAGATGATGTGATTAGAACTTAGGAATTGTCATGACACAACATATTGCTGAATACATCTTTATTTATAATGTCTAGTGGGGGAACTTGGCTAAAAAAAGCTAATCGCATTAAAATGCTCACATGCCACATATTACGACGCATACACCATCAAATGGTAAATAAAAACAGAATTAAACGCGGCCTCCCAGACTAAGCCATATTTGCCTCACCGACACTGTGGAAATGGGCTTCATCACACCTCACTTTGAATTAACTATGGGGCGGTGACATGCGCACCACCTCGAAGCTCAAAACTCTGTATTTATAGTCAGCAAAAGGAGGGCGTGCTGTCAGATTTATCAATACCGTACATATATTTTTACATTAATTACGTTTCGCTAACGCGATAGATATGTCAGGGTGAAAGCTGTAGTTAGCAGCAACACGCCAAAGTAGTCAAAGTAGGCTAATAACGTTATCGTTCAAAGTAATGTTGAATAAAAATTATGCTGCCTAGATTTTTAACCCAGGGAAGTCTAGTACGCTTAAATTGACAAATAAGGCGTCGTTCACAGGCAGAACTTAACGGCTGCGTGGTGAAGCACGAGCTGCTAAGCTAATCCTAGGGAATGCTACTATTGTAAATGATCCATTTAACAAAGATATATCATAAAGAGGAGCAAGGTTAGCATCTCAGTAGAGGAATCTCTCTTCGTTAGCGTCTTATCCCTGTACTTGCTCTAAACAAAGTCACGACTGTAGGCTGCTCTACTGGCGCTATTCCCAGACATCGCCAGATATCATCCGTGTATGCATTCGTACCATTGTGCGGACGCAGCGACCAACGCGTAGGGCTCAGCTTCTCTTGTTCGTCATACCTTTATTTTTTTTCGCTAGCATGTCCTGTGCCCGAACAAGCTTTGTCGCTTCTGAATGTGTTATTTTTTAAGCAACTGGCATAGCGTAGAAGGAGACCTAGGCACCGTTGAGTCAAGGGTCTGAGCTCAGTCAGGGGAGACACTCGGTGCCATACCTTTCCCAGAGAGTCGAAGATTTGAAGCACGCTGCACAACCATAGCGACCGAAATCGGTGTCCTCAAAGTTCGACTCATTTAGAAGAGCCCTGCTTTGCTTCAGTCATCATCCATGCTGCTTAAATGGGCAGGGTCTCACGCTATGATCGCATCTATACCAGCTTGCGCGCGCTTGCATTCCACGGGGCGCAATCATAAACTTTGAAAAATATAGCTATCTCTTCCAAAGGACATTGATATTGCATACTGGGATCAGGGCCTAAAGTCCCGGGGAGGGGGGGGGGCAGGGCGCCCCCCCCCTTCATTTTTTCAGGAGGGGCTCGCCCCCCCCCCCCCTCGGCAGGTCAACTGTAACACTGCGACACCCATTTGACAAGTGCTGGAGTTATTTTTTTTTTTTTAGGGACGAAGCTCCTAAAGCCGTGGTTCTGTACATGCATGTCTTTCGTGGTACGTGACCGCCTAGTTCTATGAAGTGCACTTGCAAGGAACCCATTACGCTCTAAATCATCATAATTTTAGGGGCGAAGTGCACTTGCGAGGAACCCACTACGCTATAAATCATCATAATTTTAAGTGCACTTGCGAGGAACCTACTACGCTATACTTCCTAAAGCCGTGGTTCTGTACATGCATATAGCATTGTCGTGCATGTAGCATGCATATAGCATGCATATAGCATTGTCGTGTGTTAATAGCATTATTAAGATTGGTTAGGGAGAGTTCCAGATAGCTCAGGAAAAAAATCACGAACATTGAAGATTTTTGTAGTTTTTCAAGATACGTAACTGGTAGTGAAACATAAAAATTTTGGAATTAATGAATAGGACAACTAAACAGAACATCTGCGATAGCGCAAGCGCTGTATAGAAGCTCAACACACAGAAATAGATTTTGTGCACATTTTTCTATTAGGCACAGTTAACAAATACAAGCGAACTTCGAGGGGGCGCCATGATCGTCAAAGTTTTTTTCGAGCAAAAATCTTTTGTGACAATACTCCATGAAGCACAGGAAAAAGGCACACATTTTATCAGCGAAATCTGTGATGTGCGAGCGCCACGTCTGGGACACTTGGCATGAAATGACCCATATGTATTCAGTTGAACCCCTCAAGAACGAAACTCTCCAGTGAACCGGTGAAATGGACCGGTGAACCTCCATAGACTTCAATGTATTTCCCCTCTCGACAGCGAAGAGATTTTGAAAAGCACTCCGGCAATAACCAAATTTTCAGGGGTAGTGATCCGCAAGATTTCTTCTAACCCATGAGCTAGTCGGGAAGCCAGAAGATGGAAAATTGCAGCACCGCTTATTCCACAAGTCGAGCACATACATTTCCGCCAACAAGCATCGGTGCGACCATTGCTGTTTACATCATGGAGGAAGGAAAAATAAGGAGAGGCCCTGACGTCACATGCGTGAAGTCTCCACATCGCAAACACCCGCATCGCCTCCTAGCGAAGGAGCCTCGAAACATTTCGCGATTTCCGCCGTGTCGTTTGCATGCGCATGCGCGCTTCGAGCCTTTTTTTTTTTTTTTCGCCGTGCAAGCGGCGCCGCGGCTCAGTCGATTCACGCATGCTGCTCCTTGTGTGTGTTTTTTTAGGAAAGCTACGCAATGCCCAGCTGTTGCGTATGGTTGCGTATACCCGGTGCAAATCGCGTGCACTGCGGAAAGTACCGAGTGTCACTTTTCATGTGTACATACACGTTCGCTTCATTGCTGATCACTAATGCATGGTATTTGCATGCGACGAAGCTCTCGCATGTGCGCTCTGTTGGTTCTTACTCATTGTGTCAACTCAGAACACACGTGAACTTTTGTTTTTGGCGTCTGACGCGCCGTACATAACATGCGCCGAAGGCATCGTACGTTTTTAGAGGCTGTGTCGTTCAACGAAAGGCAATAAACTTATGTTGTTATCGGACTACGTGATGTATGTATTGTGCGTTATGCGCTCGCTGCTTGCTTTTTGTTGTGGGCGTACTGGAATTACAAACTTTACGTGCACGATCGCGTATACAATACAGCGGTGTCCTCTTTTAGACGTTAAGTTACGTCAACTATAGGTTGGCGTTGTGCCGAATAGCTACTACGCTCACTCCATATACACGAACAAAGAACCGCTAATCCGACAACAGATCGGGAAATCGGGCTACGAGAATGGGAAGGCCTAACGCCCAGCAGAACGCGTAAGTCACTGCTAGGTGAGTTCGAATACGCTGATGCAGGGGCTGAACGTTTTTGATCACGGCACGTACCGCTATTCTGTACTGTTGCACAAAAACGCTCCACGAAGAATTTCAGCACGCAGCGCTCGGGCCTGCCACGCGCGAACAGCCTGGTAAAAGTCTGCTTGCAACATTTTACTGCGTGCGAACCGCACAATACGCGCTAAGTTTACGCCGGGACTACAAATCTGCGCAGAAGCTAACCAGCGCGGAGAGCACGCCGCGGGGCGTCTGCTGTTTTGTTTGCCCCATACCGGTTTGTTTGCCCCATGAATCTGACGTCACTTCCGCCACACTTTTCGCAATGCATTGAAATACGATAGGTCCTCTCCTTAGTATTCCTTCCTCCATGGTTTACATTCGGTCGGATGATGATGATAGCAACAGTAATTCTTTCTTCCGAATAGTCTTTTGCTAACGCCTCTGTTGGCAACTATGTCGGTGCATTACGTCTGAAGTGACGACACCCCCGAAAGTGACGTCATGCCAACAGACGTTCTGTAGACTGCCTAACAGCTTGCTCCCGCATTTTGTTTACGTGCAGTGTTGTTTGGTCTTTTGGAAAGATGCTGCCTCCTATTAAAAAGCGTGCCAAAAAGAGAGCCAACATGATACCCTGGTCTGGAAGCCTTCTGCAGCAGAAGGCTATTGAATTCGCGCATTCTAGAGCAGAACCACTGCAAGGCCAGTGGCGGATGCCTAAGCCGATTCAAAGCTCAGCACAGCATGTTGTGCGAAGTAATTGGTGTACTTATTTTAACACGAAAGTGTCTTATGCCGGGGTCCACGAAGACGTCAGTGACATATTTCCGTCGCGGAAATTACGTCGACAAAATGCACACGATCAGACGGCAAAGAAAAAAAAGTTCTGTCAACGGGGGTCGAACCCACGGCCTCTTGTTCCGCGACGGCAGATAATGGGCACGCTATCCACTGCGCCACGATCACACACCTTGTACGCTTTACAAACGCGCATTTTATATCTCACACTTTCCTCTCACAGTGCTCTAGTTCGGCGGGGTGGTGTCGTCCTCTAGTAGCGGTAAAGTGAAGTGATGCGTCATGACCGTGGTCTCCTCGATTAGCTCCTGCAATGCGTCGATGCGTCGTTGCTACGCGTTTGTACCATTCGGCGCGTTTTCAGTAAGTGAAGTGCAGTTTTGTCAACGCGTTAACACACCGCGAACTCAAGCGTCGGTCTCGCTGATGGCATCCATCCACACCAAAAATAGCTTTTCGACGCGCGCCTGCTTCGCCTGGGTGTAACACCGCTTTTCCCGCCTAAGCTCGCCCCGAGAAAAATCGCAGCCGGCTAAAGGGAGACACGACCGGCGCGCGTTGCGTTTTCCTCTCGTCCAGCCCAAGTTCTGCGTCCAATCAGCGACGCCCTTCTGTCGACGTTAGTCATCGGGATGAAGAAGTACCACCAAGCGTGAACGTGGGTGCATCCACGTTAAACGGTGCTATAACTGCCAAACACCAATAGACATTGTGCAAGCCCTCTTATATCAATAAACATTGAACGACTTCTGTGAGGACACGTTTCGCTTTCGTGTTATACCGATTCCTATGATGGAGGAATCCACCATGCCCTTTCTATTTTCGCGACAACGAAATTCCCCGGCTATTTCATTATTGGAGGATCCGACTGTGTATATATATATATATATATATATATATATATATATATATATATATATATATATATATATATATATATATATATATATATATATATATATATATATATATATAGAGAGAGAGAGAGAGAGAGAGAGAGAGAGAGAAAGAGCGGGAGATAGATAGATAGATAGATAGATAGATAGATAGATAGATAGATAGATAGATAGATAGATAGATAGATAGATAGATAGATAGATAGATAGATAGATAGATAGATAGATAGATAGATAGGTCGCCGCCCTATGAGGATACCCCCCCCCCCCCTCCGATGAAGGAAGTCTTTAAGCCCTGACTGGGATAATCACCTCTTTTGAGCCCGATGCCGAGGACATCGTCATTTGTTAGATATTTTTTTCAGTAACCCATTAAAAATGCATGCAAGGTTAGCAAGAAGTTTTTATAAGGCTAAACTTACGTTTTTGGTGGTTACAATTGTTAAAAAAATTTTTTTTGGTCAGACCGGTGGGTTGCTGCTACTTGCGTTCCTTTCTAAATAGCGCTGTCATAATAGATGGTAGGGTGATCTTGACAAAAGGGCAGCTTTCTGGCAGCATGCCACCTTTTGAATGTCGTCTGGAACAGCAGCTGCCTGTCCAACTAAAAGTGTATTGTTTAAGCAAGCCGCCATCATTTAGGTAAACAAGACCTCGGAATTGTGTGTTGATTACCACTTATCTCTTTTTTCAGGTATGGTAAGTGTGATAGGATCTTATATCATCCCGCGCAAGGTACGCTAGGGAATCGAGGAAAAGCGTGCGATGAAGAGCATGCGCTTCGTGCGTGTAGGCAGGAGATGAGTGGTTGATTAGAGGCGCCTGCGTGCTGGCGTAGACAGAGGGGGAGGAGTGGAGCGCACTCGCGGTAGAGTGGGGAGGAGACGGAAGGGTTGGAGGGTTGTGGATTAGGTGTGCGTGTCCCCTAGTTAGCAGGGCCGGAATCGCCTGAGTCGTTGCTTCACGAAGTGATGGTCGTAGCAGCTAAGCGAAAATGCGACCCACGTGCCCTATCTTTCAAATAATCTACGGCAGCTGCAGCGGCTGAGTGTGCAAATGTGGCTGTTTCCACATGCCTAACGTCGGAAGTTGCGTTATACGTTTCGGAGACTCGTTAAGGCCAGTGGTAATGCGATGCGCTTGTTCACTCGTTTGCGCTGCTGCTCAAGCCAGCGTTGCGACAGCCAGCGTTCGCGGCCGTCGAGTGAGAAATGTCTGTCTGTGCTCGCGCGATGCTACACCTGTAAATTTTTAACGCGAAAGCCTTAAGTGCCTCATCAGACACTGGCCTTGAAAACGCGGAGTACGGTACAGAAACTCCCGTCACCTCGCGCACAATAAGTAAAAACCAGGGCTCGAGCCGGAATCGAACACGTGCACTCCTCGTGGCAGTCAAGCATTCTAAAAGAGAGCCGCGCCAGCGCTTGAAACTTAAAAAAAAAAAAAGATCCGATACAGGTCTCATGTCGGTCGAAGAGCCACAGCATCGACTCAGCTGCGTGGGTGTTCGTATTCCCTTACAGACGCGTGGTGGGTACTCGAGTGAGACCATCCTTGTGCGTGCACATGATGGTAATCGGAGCAAATCGAGTGGGCGGTGAATTATTAGTCGAAGGTAATAGTGAAAGTTAATTAGTGAAAAATATAATACATAAAGTTAATTATATGATGACAAGTCATTATTGAGTCAAATGATGCAACGTAAATATTCAAAGATAAGTTATTGACGGTTCGTCGATAAAAAGTGCACGGCAAAACAGCCACAGCGGGTGGCTTTTGACTTCGGGTCATCTTGGACGAATGATTAGAGACCCCGTAAGCTTTTAGTAAACGAACGTTTACTGTTTCACTTTTGATCGCACAAGGACGAAAAGCGACGCTGACACAGCGCCGACTTCCAACATATGCTTTGTATTCTACAGTGACACACACACACACACACACACACACACACACACACACACACACACACACATATATATATATATATATATATATATATATATATATATATATATATATATATATATATATATATATATATATATATATATATATACCACTGTAGAAAATAAAGCATATGTGAAGTCAGCGCTGCGTCGCTTTTCGTCCTCGTTTGGTTGTGCGCTAAGACGTGAAGCATGAACTACCAACATGACCAAGCATGCGCTCTTTCAAGAATGTTTACTGCAGTATGTAGGGCCGATCAAACTAGAACTTCATTTTGCATAGTTGTCCAATGCGTTGATATTGGTATCAATGTTTCGTTCTTGCGGGCGAAACGGTCACTTATTTTCCGATTTCCTTTCATACACATATGGGTAGAAAGCAAGACGCTGCTTATCGCGTCGACCTCAATGGTGTTTCTCTCTTTACCTTTTATATTTATATATAATAGGTGTCCCTAGATTTTCTTTGGGTTTAAGAGCTGACAGCCTACCTGGGCCTACCTGACAGCCTACCTGCTTAACTGCTGTCTGTGATCACGAAGTTTAATACACGCTCTGAATATGCCATACAATTATGACAGGAGACCAAGAAAGTAGAACAGTACAGTGGCAGGCACAGTATTTACAGAGCTTAGCGAAGCAATGCTAGGTTTCGAAGAGTTCAATTCTTGAGCGCTGTGAAGTATAAAACATTTTAGAACTGTATTCACGTCAATAAGCCTATGATGACGGAAACGAAGCATGCGAACTTAAACGAGCTAGTGACTCGGGTCGACGGCACAGTGGTTATCGCGTTGCACTGCTCAGCACGAGCTCTTGCTTTCTATTGTGAGGTTCGATGAGGCGGGATGTCAAATGCTGGCATGATTTGACATGGGCACACGTAGAAAACTTAAAAACTTGCCAGGGTAGAAATTAATCCAGCTACCACCTGACTTCCGCGTCCCTGATAACCTAGTGTGTATTTTTGGGACGTTAATCACCGCAACCTAATTTTATATCCATTCAGGTGACATCGCAGCTAAACATTATCCAGCAGTAGCATAAAAACAATTTCATGGATGCATGGTTATATTTCGCTATGTGAAGGGATTGTGCAGTTCGCATAAAAAGCATTATAGTTTGCTTCGAAAGCTATGTCCACGCTATCTCTGTTTATTCAAATATGTTTTTTGCCATAAAAACGAGCTATGACCATTTTAACACTCGTAATAGGATTAAAAATGTCAAGGAAAATGCGGGGCTAACATGTGCTGACGAGCAGCACACCGCGAAAGCGTTGATGTTCACGCAGAAATACGCATACCTTCGACCCACGCCCTTACCATCTTCTCGTAATGTATTACAGCAGCGTCTTGAGTCTGGGCAAATAAACTGCTAAAGGTAAGAGATGAGTTGACTTCACTGTAATGTGAGAAATAAAAGAGAGACATAAAAAGGCGAGCGGAGCGTTTTCACTGCTTTAGGGACATAATTCCACATTCATTTTAAATTCTAATTTCAGGGCTCCGAGACAGATATGCCCGATGAATTTCGTAATCTCTCTTTTGAAATAGTCATTAACTGGTGGGTGTGCATTATTGTTCGATAACCACAAAAGATAGCTTTTCTCAAGGATGGCCCATGCTCTTCTTCACTGGGTTTGATTCACACCCTGAAGCACTATTTTGCACTTGTGTACTCCCGGACGATACTATCAGTAACTTCTGTCCTGTGGGGTTGCTCGAGGCACGCTTTCATTTCAGTGCATGCGATTATTTTTCTTTGATTTTACTTGGATTAGCGACCGTCGCGAGAAGTGATTGTGTGCAGCGCATTGGAAACACAAGAGCTCCACACTGACCACTCTGCTGAACCAACGGGATATGTATGCTATGAAAAGAAGCGTGCAGGACAAAGGCTCACATAGACACTCAGCGAAATCAATCGCGTCTCTTAGTTCTGTGCAACTCCCATCTGGAATGTTCCCTGGAGACCTCGACAAAACGGTCCCTTTGTGCATGCAGCAACTCCCAGTGGGATTTCACGCAGCCGAGCTATCAGCACACTAGCTTTAACGAATGTTGAAATATTGTCAAGTAACTGCGCTTGTTTCAGCGTGAACTAGTAATCCTCAGCCATTTCGTACTGATATTTACAGCGCGGTGATATTCGACCTTAGCCTCGTCTCATAACCGCAAGCAGCCTGCATATGGCGTTGCACCGCAATGCGGAAACGTGTGTAATGGTGCACGCGAGTGTGACTGGCATGACCACCAGCGAGGAGTGGTATTAGTTTTTCTCTTCCTCCTACAGGCTGATGTTTTCGTGCGGCAGTCCGGAGACGTATCATGTCGTTAGTGAAGTGTCCTGGCTGCTCTGAGCGCTTCTCCGCCGCGGTGCTTTGAAACGTAGGAGGAGAAGCTTGCGAAGCATGAAGCTGTTTCATTTTCTTTTTTTTTGTTTAATCCTTTGCGCTTTTTCATAGGTTTAACTTCGTCGTTCGTGAGTACTATGAGCAAGCAGATTTGCAGGATGCAGAGATGGCGCGTACTGCGAAATAGTGCGACGAGACGATATATTTAAAGAAATCTCATTGATGGCGCCATCACACCAACGGCATCAGAAGCAAGCTCAAACATGTGCGGAACAATAAGTTTTCCTTAGAGACCGGAGGTGCACCACCTATATTATAATGCGTACACATAAATTAGAAAGTTATATTCCTGGCCAAGGTAGCAAGTGACGACAGGGCCACAGAACGGCTGGAACGCAGCCTTTGGGCAGAGTAATGCAAACCGAAACATCTGCTCTGAGCCGCTTGTCACACTCTCAGATGGTCACAACTGCTGTCGGCTCAGTACGTGTACAAAGAGCGTTTTAACCACCATGGTTGCCTGTATGCTATAGCTGCTGGGATTGCCGGTCGAAACCCATGTTGTCTTCTTCTTATTCGTAATATTCTTATTATTATTATTATTATTATTATTATTATTATTATTATTATTATTATTATTATTATTATTATTATTATTATTATTATTGTTGTTGTTGTTGTTATTATTTTTTTTTAAAGCTAGAGGGGAAGCAAAGTAAATGATTAATTTTCGGTAAGATGACAGCGAACTATTCACAGACTGAAATGGGGTGTAGCTATGGCCAACAACTGTAATTAAATAAATAAGTAAATAAAAATATTCGGCGGATACCACGTACCGTGGGAGTCGATGTTATGCGAAGCATGTGGCGGGAAGGTGACTGTGGCGTAATTTTTTTTACTGACACACACGTTACAAAATGACGCTAAAGATTTGTATAAATTTTCTACGCACACATATATGTTGAAGAGCCGCATATGTGTTATATAATCAGTTGTTTACGGTTAGGTAACACTGCCGATGGCAACGTAGGTATTACCAACAACAGAAGCGGTAAGCTGATATGTAGTGCTTATACGTGTCCCGAGAACGCACGCACGTTTCACGAACCCGTGTGCATGTGTGGAAGAAGTTCTTGACAGTTCTTGAACAAGGGCATAATCAGCATCATCAGAGAGCACCAGCAGCTGGTTATGACTTGTTATAGGATCCTGTCGTGATGATGGTGACGAGGGGAACATGTGTAGTGAGGTATGTGGTATAGTAGAGCTGTTGGAATTCGTGGATGCCTCGGTCATTTCGTCGACAAACTCTCTGTCGATAGAGCCGGTGACATGTCAGAACCTGAAGCCACCCTTCGCGTTGGTGAGGTATAGGCCGTCGAGGCTGGTAGGCCTGGATAGTGCTGCGTAGACCAACATCAGTGGATGGTGCTTGTCGTATTCGTAAATTACCTGGGCGTATATGACCTACGTAGTCTAGTCTACAAAGCGGCTGTCAATCAATCTGGCATCATGCTCGGTCAGCATGAGGCCATCGCCCAGCCTCATACGAAATGAAGATTACACTGCGTCGTTCTGGTGGACGAAGTGAACTTTACGGTGCGGTGATGTGGATATCATATGTAGCTTTCGTTAATGTATTCCTCCGGGGGCGAGCAATGCTTCAATATAGCTTACTAGACTGCTATAAAAGCGGACCCAACACTAGAACCACATACGTTAATCTGATATGACGTCTGTATCATAGGAGTACCGTAGGAGTATCGTGTAGTGTTTATTGCTTTCTTGTGAAATTAGATAGCAAGCACCACAACCACAAGTGACGTTGCACTGATATTACGCCTGCGTAGGCTGTTTTAAAGACGATAGTCTTTCTTGGGGAACTTAAACGCAGAAATTTTGGTCTGTCTTTCTGTCTTTCTGTTTGTCGGCACTTCCCTCGATTCAGCCACTCGGCCAAAGTTGAACCACTTGCCCAAGGGCCAGCCATCGTGAACGGCTGACTAGGTTCATACTTGCGTACATTGTTGATCAAAAAGCAAACATTACGTATATCTGAGGCGCAACATCACTAGGTAAGTATTAGGTGGTGTGTTCCTTTAATAGAAAATACATAGATACGTAATTCTAGAGACCCTAGTTTCTTAAGCTGCGCTGAAAATGCGACTGCGCCGAAACTTGGCTTCCTCCGTGCCCTCTGCACGAGCTCATTGTTGTGTTTCGGTTTCGGTTCAGTATTGCACTGTACGAATGCCATGGGGCGCCGCTCTGGCATTCCTGCTTTACCCAGGCGACGTGAATATAAAAGAGTGTGTGGAGAGTACTCGTTGTGTGCGGACGTTTCTTCTGCTTCGGCGCTTCGCGCCAAACCGCCTGTTCGGGTTGGCTGGCGTCCCCGCCGGTCGCGTTGGTCACCGCCGGTCTTCGCCTGCTGCTGCGCCTGGACTACCAGCCCGCAACACAGCATTCACATTTCCCGACGTATTGCCAGACGGCGTTCATATCTCACGCAGCGCCTCTTCTATCATCTTTAGACGACATTTGCAGCGAAGCACGCAGATACGCGGCCAATTTTTTCCAAACCAGTTTATAGACCTGGCGTGGCTCAGTGGTAGAATACCTGATTGCTACGCAGAATGCTTGGGTTCGATTCCTGCTGGGATCCTAACTTTAATTTTTTCCATTCGTCGAGTCAACGCTGCCGATGTAGGTTTTCTTTAACGCTCTAGCATTTAAGTTACCGATGTCTGTTCTCGCCGATCCTGGGTAGATATAAACTGTCAATCACCTGTGGCGCATACCCGTACACCGCGGCCCGTAGCAAACGGGTATATGCCACACATGTCTAGTGGAAAGGGTTTGACGACGTACGCGACAGAATTATCACGTTATTCTTGTCATGACCCGACAATCATATTCGTCAAATCCTCTTACCCTCCCATGCCAATTTCGGTCTACACCAAGTTAAGGAGGCGACCGTGAGAGCACCCAGACGTAGGCGGCTAGATAGATGGATAGATAGATAGATAGATAGAAACGCTCAAAGTGCCAAAGGTTCGCTAAGAAATGCTTCGCATTTAATAAACAAATACCAATGGCTATATCCTCCGCGATCAGGAAGCGCTTAAATGACGAATGACAGTTGGAAACCTAGAATGGCTGCGAAGGTACAAGGAGCTGAGATGAACACTTCGCGCGGATCATAAGACGCGGCCACCGGCCGGCACAAGGTTGCCTGTTGCAAGTGAACCAAGCTGTTGTGCGTAATGGCTGCCGCCTATAATTAAAGGCGCCAATGCCTTGGTGCAGCCGCAGGCATGACGATATGGATTGGATGCCCGCCACGCACGATAAGGACACTCGGAGATCATTAGGATGGTTTCTCAGAGCCAGCGATCGACACTCAGCGCTGGACGCTAAGGCACGTTCAGATAAACACACTTGCTCAACAGACCCTACAAGTCTGCTGCGCAAGAGAGTCTAGTAGCAAGGAGTGTATTAGATAGAAGTAACTCCGGAGCTTCTCCATCCAGTATTCTCATGGGCAAAAGTAACTGAATGGAACAGTTTCTAGCTTCGTAGTTATAGTTACATGCCACGTAGAGGTAAATGTTGCTATCTTAGCAAATCAGCGCAGGCTATACTCCCACTAGTAGTGGCACACTGGCGGAAATGACACGAAAGTGCCGCTAACACCGCATATCCGTGGTCGGTGAAGAGTTATGCTACTGCTGTCTGAAGGTAAAAATGTAGCCAGTTGCCGAGCCAAATTATCTGCCACTATGCACACCATCGCCATTCATAACACATACGATAAATGAGTAGGGAGGGGAAGGGCTCAGTTCGCAGCACGTCTTCACTATATGCTCAGTGTTCTCAGCGAGCGCTACGCGCTGCTGTGAACCGCCGTGAGTTCTTATGAAATAAGACGAATGTATGTATGCTGCTAGTTTTTTATTTCCCCGCGGCTTTGAGTAATACATAATAAACCGAGTTGTTCTTGTTGAGAGTGCAACAGAAGTGCGGACATTACTGACCCACTTCTGTATCAACCGCAACGTCTTCTCAACACTGAAAAAAAAGCGAAGCTCGTTTTGTTTTAATAGACAGAGACTTCGCATTGCCCATCAGCTCTTTGTATTTAATACGAAGTGCTCGCCCCTTTTACTTGCCTGGAAGCTGAGGTGTTCGAACAAATAACGACATCAATTTCATAAACGAGTTGTTCCGGTAGATTCATCGTTTCAAAACCAAGGCTATTGTGGGAACGCCAATTTAGAGTAGAACCTCGGTGATACGATCACGGCTCGTACGAATTTCGGGGTGATACGAATTTTTCTGCGGACCCGGCCAAGGCCCGTTAGCCTGCAATGTAATGGAGTACGGTTGTTACGAACCGATTTTTACCCGGTGCTGTTTGATACGAACGTACGCTACCGCGCAAGTACGAACGGATGCTGCCCGTGCTGTCGTGGGAGACAAGCCAATCACGCGCGGTCTTGCGCACCGCGCCACCATTTTGTCAGAACAGGCCATCAGCGGCGTGTCGTAACCTCCGAGACATCCGAGACTGCGCGCGAATCTTGGAGGTCTTGTAGCGTACTCGTCCCAAGGAGGAGCGAAAAGCAAAGTCCTACACTCCTTGAAGTCTGGGCAAGAACTATTTTATTTTCCAAGAAAAACAGGCTTCGAAAACGCCAACACAAAGGGGGCGTGGCTGCTTATTTCCCGCGGCACGCCGGTGATAACGTGAGGCATGTTGGCCGCGTATGCGCCGTGCGCCGCTGCATACGAATTGGTATGCGCACACAAATAAAAATTATCGCGGTCACCGGCATCAACGCCCGCTACAGTCTCAATGCGCCTTCATGTGCCTTCGTGATTAGATTACAGGTGACGCTAAAGTAGCGCGCTCTCTCTCTCTTTCTTTTTTTAACGCGTGGACACGTGATGTTGTGCTCGCGGCAGCGTCACTCATAGGCGTGCGCAGGGTTCCCCTTCAGGGGGGGGGGGGGGCGAAGGTTAATCGCGGCGCCCCCCCCTCCTCCCTGTTAAGTCAACAGTGCCGCGATAAGAAATCAATAACAACAAAGGACAGCGGTGCTAAAATTTTCTGCCGTTCTAACTTGTTCAAAGCGCTCCATAGGTCATTTTCGCCGCAGCACTTTCATGTCATGCAAAGAAGCGCACTAAGATTTGGAAGTGGATACTAGCTGTCATGGGTCACAGCACACCTGGCCAATTATTTACACACGCGCGCACGCGCCGCATATTTACAAGTACAAGTATGATCGTTGACATCTAAAAACAATACTGGCAATCATTCAGAACTGTTCATGACGTTGCTGTGTCCCTGAGAAACAATAAATGAAAACATATGCAAGCCTTCTTTTGTCGCATACTCAATTTGCTGTTTTCTGGTGATACGAATTTCGGATGATACGAATAATTTGGTAACCCCGCGAGATTCGTATCACCGAGGTTTTACTGTATACAACATTCTCGAATAAAGGTAGTTTAGGTATAGGTGCTAGCAACCACAGCTATGCTATAAGGTGAAGTTTTGCGCACTCCATTTTTGCAGGTGACATGCATTTTCTATACCAGCGTCGCCGATAAAATGTCTACTCACGCGTGTTGAAAGCCGGCGATAAACATTGGATATCGATGACTTGTTTTGAGTGAGCTGCAGCGGCGGTCGAGAAGTACAAAAATTGGCCCGAGCATCAGCTTCTCCGCAATGGATGGTTGCTAGCGATTAATCTTTGCGTTGGTGCGCAACTCTGCTACCTAAAGGTAGCATATACAGTAACTCTAGCTCTCACCGCGACGGTAGCTAAACGCGTTCTTGTAGATGTCGTGCACTAACGTACGTGTACTTTTCGTTTGTATGAGAAGTCCCTACGCACGTGAAATTAAAATTGTCTATTTCTTTTCTTTTTTCGTAGCTGCTGGGTAGGGATGGACATTTAGCACACACGGTAGTTGCAGCGCGTCCATCACGGGCCGCTTTGCTTGCTATCACGTGTTATTTGATTTCAGCTATTAGGCCGGTTTTTTGTTTCTAATCACAGGTAAGCTGAAAAGACAGCAAATAAAACGCAGAGTACATGGGGAGAACGTGCGCATTCTGTTTCCGGCTTAAAAATATCGAATTACAGTGAACTCTCACTTGAGTGAACTTCTAGGGACCTAAGAAAATAGTTCACTTTACTGAAAGTTCAATAAACTGAGCATTCACTAGCATACAAAACAATATAAGGCGCAGCAGACATCGAGTCAAATGGCTGAATTGCGATTTATGGACTTGTGTATACGTAAACATATACGAAATGCGTAACAGTTACTTGGCTACCTATCTCATTTTGGTAAAAAAAAAAAAAATCAGCAATTTTCATTTGCACTGTGCTCTTAAAGCACAAGAGGTGAGAAAGCTGTACAGGGAGCCTGTGTTTTCGTGCACTTTTTCTGGCACAGTTTCTTGCTGAGACACGAAGTCCCGCAACTTTGCAACGCATCCTACGGGCTCGCCGAGAGTTGCAGGATTTGAATTTGCCTCTGCCAGTGCATCTTCCTCGTCGCCCTCTTCTTATTCAAGACTAACACTGAAAACAATTTCTTGATCCGGTAGTTCTGATGGCTCACTGTCACGCTGCACGTCGTTGTCTTCAAACGAAGTATTGCCGTCAGTGTCCAGCTTACGACAGCTCTGCAGAGCGCAACACTTCGTTAAACCGTTCTCAAAAATGAGCCGAGGTCCACTGATCAAGTTCGATGAATTGAAACATCCGCTATTCAGAAATTCGTTTAAGTGAAATATTTTTGCGTACAGTGGAAAAGAAGACTGCAGGGGATTTTCTTATATATTCGTTAAATCCACGTTCGTACAACTGAGAGTTTACTATCACTAGCCCAGTCTACTTACTTCAGTGTTTACAGTCTCGAGACAGATAAGAGATTAAAAGTTTTTATTCCGTGTGGCAATCATCTGCCTTTTTGCGACGCAGAACAATTTGGCTTTAGTAAAGGAAAGCGCGACTTCATTTTATTTTCCGTATGGTGTCGGTGTCATGGCGCTTCTCGACATAGCCGCAACACAAAAAACATCTGCATTCATTGAAACCGCCGTGGAGAGGAAGGCATTGAGCTCTCTCCAATGTTGACGAAGTTAACTAGAAAACCTTATGACGTTCTACTTTATTTATAACAGATATTCTGGCCATGGGAACGTCTACCGAAATATATTTTAGTACGAGATCCTAGCGGCTCCAACTTTGTTTTTTACATGTCCACGCTACGTTAGCACTGCATTATTCAGATGCTTTGATGTTCCTTGAGAATGACAGCACGCAGGTAGAAAAGTAAGAACGTGGTTGGTTACCCGCGCTTCGACTAATAATCGATGCTTTGAGCGAAGGAAACCGATTTGAAAATGTTGTCCATGACTAACGTTGTTTTATTCCAGGCTATAAGAGGGAACAAAAGGTATATGGTGACGGATAGATAAAAATATTTTCAGCTGCAATTCCAACCCTCGCCCTCGGAAACACATTTAAAAGTGGAGGTTTTGATGCGCGATTGAAGCTTTCACCTAGAAAAAAACGATTACGCTTCATTGAAAAAGAGGATGACTTCCTCAGAGAAGAGCGAACAACGCACTTTTCGATTTTGTAGAGCAAGGACCAGAGTAGAAAATCTAAAATGACACAGACTTGTGCGAGAAAGCGACGTGTGCCCAAAATGGAAAACGACATTCGAGCTCCTGGTATTAAAAAATTCCTATCGCTGATCTTTTGCGGATGGTGAAGCAACCAATACGAGCACGTGGCCTACGCATTATCTGGATGTTTTTTTTTTTTTGTCCTTAGTTTCTACCTTCGCTGCCTTCGCGTTTTTATGCTTGCGACCACATCTTGGACAGTGACTCTGTATCTTTCGAATGATCTGAAAATGTTTGAATATGAATAGGAAACCTTTCGTAATTTGGAGGTACGCTGCTTCGAATTCTTGAGCCCAGCAACGAGGGGATGCTCTTTGTAGTGGAACGCACACACTAAGTAACGTCAGGCCTTTCTTATGCAAAAATACGTCATGGAATATGAACATTCACTTTCTAACGCCCCTTCGGCTTTCCTTGGCTTCATTATGGGTCGGCTCATTATGGTTCTGTCTAACAGAGAAACGGCCCCTTACAGTCGTTCTCCTTTTTTTCATTTCACAGCGAGGATTTAGACGGGGCAGATTTGACGATTTTAGGTAGCATGCAGTCGATTAATGGTCAGCTGCCAGCTCGTAAAGATTGCATGCTACGTGACCTCGGCTAGCAAAAAAGAACGTTCCACATTCGCCGCCATGGCTACTAGTGGCGCTGGCTAACACTCCATAAGAAGTATTAAACTTGTCAGTGGTTGATATATTAGACATTTACAGTGTTGTCAGAAAAAAAAAAAAACAAGGGCGAAATGGCCAGCAAAGGAGTCGTTACACAGAAGAACTGACATTTGGGTCGTTACACATCTAGATAACCGTATGCCATAGACACAGAACACTCGGGGACAAGAAGCTACGTCCGTCCGTCAGCGCGATACATGACCTTGAGCACTTCCTTTTCGTCTCTTTCTTCGAACGCGCGGTTTACTTTCAGTGTGATCGCGAGCGAGCCCATCGCGGCATCCCGCGGCGGCCGTGGTAACTATGCAGCTCACGATGCTCAAATCAGCCAATGGCCGTGGACTTCGTGCTTATGGCGTGGTCATTTGGGTTTATAGCATCGTTTGTCGAGAGAAGAGCGAGCCAATTCAAGCTGACTTTGAGAATTAATTGCAAATTCCAGGCCGCGTGCTGCGCTATAATGTTTGATTCACATGTTCTCGCGATCCTCGACTGCCGATCGGCAGTGTTTTCTGATCATGCTGAAAAAGTGTTGCAAGGCCCATTTCAGTGGGACAAATACTGATTGATACATCCTGTGTGATCATCCATCAAAAACGCCTACTGTGGCGCTGTTTATGACTAAGGAAAGAAAGCTGTACGCATGGTTCCTCCAATCAGGGAAAGAGCTACCAGAAACACGAGTGGTTGCATCGAGAAAGCTGCACAATTTGAAGTCGCTGTCTCTGTAATACTGAAAAATTTAAAAACTGCCTTATGACCCCAGATGGTGCAGCTGCAAAAGACGAGTTTGATCGGTGAAGACATGTGAAGCAACCGCTTTCTGTTAGATGCTTGTTTCAGTTTCCTATACACGAATCTAGAAATTCAATTCTGAGTACCAAATGGTTTGAGGGTACACATAAGTATTTCTAGCCGCAATTGGAATATTTTTCTTCGGGGAAGAAAATGGGGCGGTAAGAGGTTAAAGCTTGACCGAATTGTTACAGCTAATTCAAACTCTATAGTCGATTGCAACCTAAACATGAATACAAACTCCGCCCCCAGTGCAGCGCGCTCCTGTAATTCATCTGTGCAAGAGAGTCGTGCTCGGTGTTTTTTTTTTTTATATGACAATGTCTACATTTTCGCGACTAATATAAATACTACGGACATTATGAATTAAAAGTTCGTCGTCCGTTTGTTAAAATGTTACGTTTGACTGAGTAGTGAACAGGGATCTTTCTTAAAATGTGCCAGGAATTCAAGTTTTCGACCGAATAACTAGCGATAGGAACATGCGCTTGTATGAGAAAGTCACCTGCTTGAAATTCGCAGGACGTGTCTGACGTCACGTAAATAAGCCATTAGGATTGGATGGGGCATTTGTGCAAATTCTCTCTAGGTGGGACAGCGACGGCTGTGGGCGGAGCTTACATGTATTCTTGCATTGTAACCGACCATATTTCATTCGCTCAAACCACTGTAGCACAATGTTGGGGCGGCCACGCTGCAGCGGAAGTTTCATCGCGGCGATCGGCCTAACGCCGAATGAAAAATTGCGCGAGCTGTGTGGTTGCCACGCTCGGCTGGTTCGGTTGATTTTATCCCGCTCAAGTTCACTGGAACCCTAGACGCCAGACGTATATACACGTACGTTGAGGTTCCGTGGAGCTCCGGGGCATATAGCGCTATAAGCGATATTTTATGTTCGTTCGCATCAAAACCAGTTCAAATTTCTCACCTCTGAGTCGGAACATTTTAATACTCGCTTTATGTTCACGCAATTTAAAAACAGAAGCGCGGGGACCACCCATTCCCTTTGCGACTTTCGTGTACTAAAAGTAATCTCACAGCTTTCCGCGGCGGCTACGAGTCTGATAGCCGGCGGCAGAGAAAACAAATCATTTTTACGAAGTAGCCGAGCGCTCGAGTACACCAAGGAATGAAAACGTACTATGCTTACACTCTGTATCGACCATAATAACAACACACTGCCCATTTCTCTCTCTTTCTTTCTTTCTTTCTTTCTTTCTTTCTTTCTTTCTTTCTTTCTTTCTTTCTTTCTTTCTTTCTTTCTTTCTTTCTTTCTTTCTTTCTTTCTTTCTTTCTTTCTTTCTTTCTTTCTTTCTTTCTTTTCATGTTTGACATCTCGATCTGGTCAGTAGCCAAAAGGGAAAAAAAAATGCATCAGCTTTGTAACTTAAACAACAGAAAATCCGCGTACCTTTAAAGAACGTTTTTCCCTTCATGTTATTCGCAGACTCCCCAGAGGTAGTGCAGGCTCTTCGTGGTGAGACGGCGCGGCTGCCGTGCCGTACCGAGATGGCAACGCAGAGCGAGCCACCGCTGCTGCTGCAGTGGTACCGGGGCTCGCAGCTAATCTACAGCGTGGACAGCGAGAACGTGCCCCTGGTGCAGGCCAGGCACACGGTGCACGGCGGGGCACGCGAGGAACGTCGGCTGCACGTCTCCGTAGGACGGCGGCCGTACCGCCTATCGCTTGGCCACGTGCAGCCCGAAGATGAGGACGTCTACTTCTGCCTCGTCTCGTTCCCCTCGGGCACATCGATCAACGCATCTGTCAGTCTAGTTATCGTGGGTGAGTGCTTTGCCTTTCTAGACTTTGAAGAACATATTTTGCCTTTGATGCATTTTTCAGACTTTTTTTTTTTCGGCCTGCGTTACTGAATAATATGCAGCCGGTATTTAAAACGGCGTTGCTGGGGCAATTTATTTTTAGCCTGCCGCTTGTTGGCACGTGTCGTGCTGAAGCAACCGTTAATGTTCGTTGGATCATCACGGCACGTAGTCTGACTGAAGACCAAATTTCTGTATGATTTCAGCAGGGGTTTTACTTTTGTGCGTACTGACACTGAAGAACTGTTTTTAAATAGTCGTGATGTTACGAGAAGCATCCGGCGACGTTTCTCGGACGATCAACGCAGTGCGAAAAGAAAGTTCATATACTATCCAGAAATTGGACGTCCGCAAATTCCTCTGACATCACAATACATGCTCCTTGATAATGAAAATGTAGCCGGACTTCACCGAACGCGCGACATTCTTTAATTACGTGCGATCTTTCAAGTGTCTTTGTGAAATCGGAATGTTGCTGCGCATATAAAACGGAGTTTGGTATCACAAGCGCGTTGGATGGCACAGTTTCGAGCTGGCACAGTAATTCAGGTGACCAACTGCGACACCTTAGTAATCTTCATTTTTTAAAGCGAAGACAACTGTATTTGCTGGCTCGGAATCTTGCACGCGCTTTTTGGTCGTCTCCTAGCTTCCCAAGGTGGCATCTACATGAGTTTGATCCCTCGTTGAAGCTACAACTACCATCGCGAATTTCCCGCTTTGATGCCACGCTATTATGCCGCTTTTGAATAGGTGTTGCATTCACAGAGGCGTACTCGTTTCGCGTCGGAACGGCGGACACCTCTATATACATGCGACTCCTGCGGAACCGACGAGACACTTTAACAGTTCTGTGCCGCTGCGCTGGTTAACACACCCAACGATGCCCGCTCTGAGTGTTTTTCACCCAAGTGGACTCACGGCCATTTTCTGCAGCCAGAATTCTAGGACCAAGGACTGATGCGGTGACGACCCAGATGGCAACGCAAGCGTTACTGACGTACTTAAAGTCAGCAGGTCTGTGCGACCGCCTGTAGATTTGATGTGCTCCCCCAAGTGTGCGCATGATTCTGTCCCTCTCTCTCTATTTCTGTTCTTCTGCATCTCTGTTCGCTCTTTTAGCCCTTCCACCAATGCAGGGTAGCAAAACGAACGTGCGGCTGGTTAACCTCCCTGCCCTTGCTTTATCTCTCTATTTCGCACACACATAGAGCGAGGCTGCATATTCAGTGGCGAAACGGATGTCCGTAGGCAGTTGGTCCCTAGCGCAGGCATATGCTGCAGAAGTCGGACAAGCCCCACTACCAACCACTGTTCCACTAAAAATAAAGCGGACAAAAACGTACGCGCCACAGAAATTGGCTAAACCCCACTACTCACCACTGGTCCACTAGACTGAAGAGAGCTTTTTTGTTGAGCAAGTTGGTGAACGTTCATATTTGCTTTAAGGTGCAAGAAAACACAACCACTAGTAAGGACCCGCGACAGGCCGCCACTAACAACTGGTTTATTATGCCGCCGTACAAAAAGGGTGCTTCTGCCATGTGACTCCTTTCATTGAAAGCTAGCAAAACGGAGTATTGGGCCACTGTGTCTTGAATCTGTCCTCAGAAAGCCGTGTATCCATAATAATAATATCATAATCATTGTTGGGGTTTAAGGCCCCAAAACCAGGATATGATTATGAGGGACGCCGTAGTGGAGGGCTCTGGAAATTTCGACCACCTGGGGTTATTTAACGCGCATTTTACTCTAAGTACACGGGCATTGAGCACTTCTCCTCCAGCGAAATGCGGCCGTGGCGGCCGGGATTTTATCCCGCGACCTTCGGGTCAGCAGTGGAGCACCATACCCCTTAGACCACCCGAGAGAGTAGTCATGTATCCGTAAGATGCAGTACAGTTTCGATAACCAATTGGTCAGGCTGACTTCAGCTGGTTTCCCCGGTTCGCTTGTGACTGGTGTCACTGAAAGCCTCTTAAAAAATTTAGAGCCCTTCCAACTGTTTGTAAAGAGGGAAGATCAGCGAAGCATTTAAACCTGGGAGTGGTAGCCAGCGCCACTCGCCGCCATGGCTGCGATCGCCACTGACTAACACTCCCAGGTTTAAATGCACAGATATACCCAATGAAGTGTACGGGAGGATGACCGCACCCGTAGTTCATTGGTAGAGCATCGGACGCGTTATTTGAAGGTCGCAGGTTTGATCCCTGCCGGCGGCAAGTTATCTTTTCGTTCAATTTACTTTCTTCACATTTATATCATAATTTACTACAAATAACATCCCCTATACTTTCCTTGGCATTACCGTTAGTCCTCATTAATATTGTTTCTAACAAAGAAAAACGAGCCCTTAAATATCCCTTTCTTTCCTTTGTCCATCCATAGCAATAATAATATATTCCATTCAAGTATAAAACAAACAGCAATTTCCCTGAACATTATGGAGCTTGGCGTATCAGTGTGAGCGACACCTGTCGTCTTCTCATACTACCTTCAAGTCTAATTTTTTATGGTTAATAATTACAGATGTATACCATCACATGTGGCAACTAGCCAGAAGTCACTTCCAATAATCACCTAGCATTGCTTCCGTTCCACACTTTGAAATTCATAGCGTGCGTGTATGCCTGCTAAAAATCATTTTTATTAAGGACATCCTTTTCATCCGTTTTGCCGTAATCATAAATTTAACAGTAACCGTTTAGTTACATTTGTGCTGGGCTATACTCGACGTCCTCTGTTAGAAATGATTGGGTTTTTGCTGAATGACTACGCAGGACTGGCAATATAGCTCTCATTTTCGCTACGTGGATGATTGACAACCGAGGCTTAAAGGGACACTAAAGAGCAAAACGAGTTTTCTCATATTACTAATGTACTCTTGCACTATACCAAGAATGCCACCTTGCGGCGAGAAGACGCTTAGTAAGCGAGAAAACACGCAAAAACAAAATGTGGATGGTGACACCACCTTCAAGATTCCGCACCGTTCGCCATGACGCCACATGTTTTGACGGCGCCTACTAGGAACTACGTAGTTCCTAATGGGCAAAAATGAAGTACATTGTCTTCTGAAGGGGCCATAGGCTTAACATAACAAGTTTGGGGCTAATCTTGTTGAGGCAATCGCGCCAAAATACGATAAGTACACTTTGAAATCCGTGGCGTCACGCGGGGAGATTTCAGCACAAAATTTAAAAATGAAACTTTGAACTTTTTTTTCTCCTCTAATAATAAACCTATGATGGCGACATTAACGACATTACAGTTCTCAGAGCACAATTTACCGATCTCTCTTTAGTGTCCCTTTAAGGAACGAGAGCTACATACACTATATATCTGGGAGGCATAGCTGCAGACATCTTTGCAGTATTTCGATTACCTGCTGTCTCCTAACGTGCATATAGATTACGAACCCAGATGGCGCATTTCATTGCACAATTATTGAATTGAAGCTTGCAGAGCCAAAGGGGCGATCTCGTGCTTCGAAGCAGAGTGACCTCGCTCAGTTGGCTGCTGTAGAAGCTGTCCCACCGCACTCTACAAGGCTTGTAATTAAGCGCGTGGCGGCAAAGGATAGACAGCAGGCTAGGCACAACGTACAGGTGCCTCAGTATTGCATATTAATGGGTGGCGGGAGCCGAGCGTTTACCTTAATTAACTCTGCCAAAGGCTACATTGGTCATTTAAAACAGTTCCTCTAATTGTGGAAGTGGGCGTAAGGCACTTCATTAGATGATAAAAGCATGAAACGATTTTAAGCTCAGTGGTATATTTATACGTTTTATTGTTATCGACAAAATTCACTCACATCAAATTTCTCAGATAGCACATTTGCATAAATTGCCGGTTTGCGAAATAGCCAGAAATTATGGCAGCTGCAGACATGACATGACGCGAAGAACAGGGACATTAATGCAATTTGTCTTTATATAAAGCCAATTACGCAAGATATTAACCAGAAGTATTGAAGCCTTCCAGGAGCCTGTCGCTTTCATGTAATATACCGACCCTCTTCAGGTCAGGGTTAGTCGTCAGGGTTAGTCTTTCCCTGGTTTTCTTCCAAGATGCCAAAAAATTCTTATTGAAAGAGCTTGTGTTATCTATTCGCGCAAACTCAGAGTTGCAGGGCGCAATGTCAACAATAATGAAAAAACTTATTTGCCCATAAACTCTGTAAAATTATGTCTGTGTTGCTATTTCTTTTTTTCCCTTTCCTTTAATATGGGCATGCATGTACAAGTGGACACATGTGTACTTTGCTTTTTACAGGGAACGTAGGGGGGAGCGTAAACGTGGCTCTATCACTGTGCCACACGACACGTAACACACACACACACACACACACACACACACACACACACACACACACACACACACACACACACACACACACACCACACACACACACACACACACACACACACACACACACACACACACACACACACACACACACACACACACACACACACACACACACACACATAATATATATATATATATATATATATATATATATATATATATATATATATATATATATTGGGAACTGCCAGAAAGACGCATGGTGGCACGCGGCCTCATGGAGGAAAAAAAATAAAAGGTCAACGTCGTCTTTAAAAAAACAGAGAACGAAAGATGTAGGTCTAGTTCATGATGCGGGAAACGAAGGCAATTGGGTGAAAGGCTAATTTCTCTGTAGTTGCATCACTCTCATGCCGCCAGCAGGCGCGGAGACATGTATATCCTGGCGTCGCCAAGAATGTCACGTGGGCGAGAAGAGGTCGCGGATAATTTGAGCGCTTCCGCGCACTCGCCCTTCGCCATTTCTCCAACACTTTCACCGCCTCTTTTATCGCCCCTACCCCGTTCCTTCTGCTTCTCCCACGGTCTGCCGCTCGCAAACCCAAGCCAGAGCAGTGGCCGCTGAGATGTGTATGTAGGTCGCTTCGACCGGAGTCTCACTGTGGCGCCCCCGTGGTGCTGCTAATATATTTGTCACGCTCTGTTTGGATGAAGGAGCGTACGAAGTGCAGAAAAGAACGCTCGTTATTTATTGTCCTCTGAAGAGCGTTTCCACGAGCGGGCGGCCGGGACCAGGAGACCGGAATGGGCTACGAGCTGCCGGTGAGAACGCACACATTCAAAGAGGCAACAAAGCGAAGCACAGCCTTCCTGTCACGCAACTGCTCGTTCTCTTTCAGTTATTCATGGTGTATGTGTCAAAGGAAGGACAGCGTACTATGACGCTCACATCTGTCTTTCTTCGGTGAGTAGCGTTACTGCACAAGAGGAGCAGAAAAATACTCAAATACGTCCGCATTCTTGCACTTTTTTGCCAGCGAATGCTCACACAAAAGGTCCACCGCTGACAGCGGTCCTCTCCACAGCTGCTTCAATCAAGGACTTGGCCATTTCCGCAGTGTGGCAGACAATTTGCGTTGTTGTTGCATCTCAGCAATTCTTTCATTTGAAACACTGCCTCCTTTACAGATCGACGCTTTCTTTTTTGCCTTCGTTAATATCATCCCTCTGGTTGCCGTTTACTTTCTTCCCAATAGCTACACGGCGATTGACAGACCATGTGGCGGTAGTGGGCCCGATTTCAATTCGCGTTTTTTGTTCGCTATTTCCTTGTAGTGTCGCTTACAGTCGCGCAATATTTTACTAATTTACGATAGGAACATACTATTTTGTAGAGTACCAGTCTTGCTGTAAGAATTTCTACGGTGTGACGCCAATGAAATCAGAAGTGTGCGCTGACATTAAATGTAAGCTGAAAAAAAAATGCAACTGAAGCAAACTTATCGGTTTCTTTCTTATTGTATATGAAATGATATTTTTTTCCTTTCATCATAAATGCTACATTGCATTAGAAGTTATTTACATGTATTCGAAGCAAGAAGCTCATAATATTCCTCAAATAATCAATATCCGTGAGACTAAAATATAATAATATAAATATTGTCAGAATCACAAGATGTATTATTAACCGACGCTATTGTCCGAAAAAATAACGACAATAAAAGAAACACAGAGGAAGTTTCTGTAGCGTGGAAAATTTACGCACACACGGAGATTGTGTGTGTGTGTGTGTGTGTGTGTGTGTGTGTGTGTGTGTGTGTGTGTGTGTGTGTGTGTGTGTGTGTGTGTGTGTGTGTGTGTGTGTGTGTGTGTGTCTGTAAACAAGTATTTATCTTGTGCAAACAAGTCTTCTGTACCATACGTCTACTTTTCTTTCTGCCTTGTAGTTTCGTGAGATGCTTTCCATGCGTGTTAGTGACTAAAATGGCGTGTAGGTTGAAAAACTCCCATGATTTCTCTCTCTTTGTTGAAAATATGTTTTATTCTGACCTTCAAATTTCTCTCTCCTCGATTTGTGTACATTGCGCCTTCAAGTATGCTTTCTTGTCTATCCTGCTCAGTTTTTCTTTAACTTCGAAGTTACGATCCTGCGTGCATGCGCTGTGTCACGGGTTGCTTTGGTCATGCTCCTTTCTTGTGCTATGCTGACTGCTTCCTTTTAAAGCGACAGAGCTTTGTCTAGAATTTTATTTGTATGAATGTTTCTTTTGACTTCTGCGGTAACAATGTTTCTTATATCTTTCCAAAGCGCATTCAGTACCCTTGTTACGACATACGAACCTCGTAATCAATTGCCGACAGCAACGTTTCCAAAGGTATACAATTAAGATCGTAACTAACAAATTAAGCAGACTTTTTAATTTTGCACAGTCCTATACGCATCTCTGCTGTTAGAAATTCGTGATCTAACCCACAATCGTGATTTGTGCTAGGACTCTATGGAATGCTACTATACAGAACGACGTTTGTACATGATGTATGACAGCAGGCACTTAGACAAAGCACGAAAAGAGGTTGACAAACGAAGACAAGCGCTTACTTCCAACTGGTTTCATTTTAAAAAAGAGCACACATATACCGGGCATTTTTTAAGGCAATACAGATGTTTTATAAAAATTCTATAGCTGTCTGGCTCCTGTCGTTTAGCACGCGAACTTTATGTCGAGGCGCAAATATTTTGCCCAACTAAGATGACATTGACGAGACTAATTAACAAAAACTCCATAATTAACTGTTATCATTTTTACTTGAGGGCAGTACCTATCACTTGAGTGTCAGAATGTTGCAGTGCGTGCCTGTCCTCAAGTCAATAATTAAAAAGTTAATTACCGCGTGTTTGTTCATTAGTCGGAACAGCGCCATTTGAGCTGTGTCAAAGTATTTCCGACTCGACATAGAGTTCATGTGCGAAAACGACAGGAGCCTTAGTGTCATTGGATTTTTATCAAAAATCTGTATTGTCTAAAAAAAGAAACGCTTGCTCATGGCAATGACGAAACATAAGCACTCGACGCCAGTCAAAGGGAAAGAACGAGCGCACCATGACATCGCAGAAAAGAAAAAAAAATCATAGTCCCTAACCGAAAGGGCTATTGAAGGCTTACAAACCCTTTCTCTTCAATTGCCGTAGCTTGTATTATAAGCCAAGTCTGTTCATTTGGGCGTCTGGCAATAGCTGTAGTGCGATCAAAGAGAGGCGCGTTACATCCACGCTCTGAACTGTACTGCGCATTAAAAAAAAAAAAAACAGCTGGAACTCAGCGCTTGCCTTTGTTTGTCACTTTCTCTTCATCCTCGGTGTAAATGCGCGCTGTCACAAATCATGGATCCACACGAACTAGCCCGGTCACACACCTTGCTACGTGACACGCATACAAACAGCACTGGCAGATAAAATGCAGATTGAGCGCCATGTATTACTGATGCAGCAATGTTAAACTAGCACGTTTTTCTTTTATACTTTATTTAATTGTACAAAGAAAGTGCTATACCGGGTGTTCAAAATTAAGCTTTACGGCTTTCTTACAGTTCATTGCTGGGAAGAACGTGAAAACCACTTTTGCAGATAGGTATCCAGGGGGATACGAAGTGAGACAATAATTTACGCTGTCAGGCGCCCAATTAACTAGGATTGAATAATGAACTTTTTAGTGACTGCAGCAAACGGCCATGTACTAAAAAGTTGGAGGCAGTCGCGTTTCTACACAGTTCTACTTGGAAGAATTCCTCTAGCATATCTGTGCACCAAGGTATCCCGCTGCAAAATATAATTGCAGTTTGCATGATTACGCATGCAAAGCGGTGAGGATCGGCGCAGTGTTCCTCCCTGATGGGACGAGCAGTCATTGCTTGCTTCCGCCAGCCGGTATATAGTGAAAGGGTAACCATTTTCATCTTTGCCTATGCCTTCGACCCGTTGTCAAATTAAACGCCGCACGCAACTGCCTGGCCCATCCGGGAGGAGTTTTGCACCAGTGCTCACTGTCTTGCATGCGTAATCATGCAAACCGCAATTGAAGTTCGCAGTGGGATATCTCGGAGCATAGACATGCTAGAAGAAATCTTTCAAGTGGATCACTGTCAGAGTTGCCAGATGCTACCAAGCTAACAAGCAAATAACCATCACAAAAGAAGCCCCCAAAAAAGCGTTGCGACTTTCGTGAAGAAACCTTAAAGAAGCGGCAATTTAATTAATTTTCCCATTCTAGAAAATATTCTTAATTATTATAAATAAGTTCGCTCAGATACGAAGGGGAGTTGAAAAAAGAATCACTTTAATTATTTTGTACAGCGAAAATATGCGCAACTATGAATGAAAGGACATATTTAGTTTTTAACATTGTCTCCAGAGTAGTCTCCAATCGGTTGAATGGGCGTTTGCCAGTGCATGATTAACGTTACTTGTTCATTCTCCCAACGCATGTTTCACTTCAACACTCAACTACTGAAAGTGGTCGACAAACGCGCTATTGGTGAAGGTGATGACCATCTAAATACCTATATTTAATGGGAAAATGCAAATAAGCCCAAAAAAAAAAACGTGATATGCGACTGGAAAATTCTACAAGCGACTCGACGAAAAAAAAAAGAAGCCCAAATCCGCTTATTATAAGCGGAACCGGCAACTCTGAATTCACTGTGTACAAACGGCGACGGCCTCCAACTTTTCAAGACAAACATGCCCGCTTGCTACAGTCACTAAAAAGTTCACTATATACAGCAGTGAGTCATATTGACGACCTAAATTTTCTGATCATCAGTATCGATTTTTAAAAATGAAAATTCGGGACGCCGACGCCGGTCGTGTCGCTGGCTGTTCTTTGGTTGATGTTTGATAAGAAGACCACTGTCGCACGCAATCACCGGCGCGAAAATGATGCTGGGATGCTCCTCGACAGCTTTACTGTAATATATCTTTCCATCTTGCTTGCAACAGCAAAACAATGCAAGCTCGCTTCATCTTGCGAAGCTTTATCAGCCAAGGAGGACAGTATGTTGTAGAAAGCCTGCGCGTTTTTATTTTTTTTTAATTGATTTCGCTGACTGCTCAGTACGTATACTCGTGCAAACCAAGCGCAAGTAAAAATTTACGCGATAAAATTCATTCCCAGCGGCGAAATCGATATCGCCAAGGGCAACCCGTAGCGAGGAGGGACCCATTGCCTTCTTTTGTATCTATTTTTCGTCTTCCCTATTGAATTCAGATTTACACCACGGAGGCGTGGGAGGCGTGCCTCAAGGGCTGCCGCGAACACATGTCAAGCAAAGTAAACGGTACAGCGGTCTTGTATGCGCTTCGGTAGGCAAAGACAAGCAGATTGCACGGGGCACATTGATGCTCGCCTATAAGCGGGACTGCGAAAAGACAGACACATCAGTGCTACTTCTTTATTTGTGTGTGTGTGTTTTCTGGGAACATTCATCAGTGCTTTTTATTGTGCCCTTTTCCTGACGCCCCTGCATGCAGTGTCAGCTGTTGCTGAGGTTAATGGCGTCAGACGTTTCCTGCTGAGCCGCATATAACCGTCGCAGCGCGCTCATCATTGTGGCTCTTCAGGATTTGAAGCGGTGTTTTCTAAGAAGTATAGTTTAGCGCATAGGATATATTTAGTTTTCTGTTAGGCAAAACACGTCTGCAATGCTGTTTCTCATTTATAGTGGTGCAGGCAGAGCTGATGAAACTCCACGAATAAGCATACGAATATACGAGGACTACAGTGAATATCCAACAGAAGATCGCCTAATGCACCTTCGCAATAAATATAGAAAAAAATGTCAACGCGATGAACAACACTAGCAAGACACACGTAGTCAATCTCTTGCGCAAACATCGAGAGTGACGTGGTGCTTGAAACACGATGTGCCTTTCTTGTCAATTACAATGGCTTCATTAATCACTCGCGCACGTCTGTCGTGATAGCGTTTCGTGGACAAACAACCATATCGCAATTATATGCCTCCCCGCCGTACTAGCTTAGCAGATAAAATGTCGCGCTATAGGGTAGAGGACAAGGGTTCGACGACCAGCAAGTGTCCGCATTTCGATGAAGTGGAAACGCCAGAACATAAGTGTACTTAGGTACACGTTAAAGTGTATCAGGTTGTCAAAATTATTCCGGTGTCCTCCGCTACGGCATGCCCCATAATGATATCTTGGTTTTAGCACGTGAAAGCCCAGATTTGATTACAATTAAGGCACCCTAGGTCATGCGATATGACCCCCGAAACAAATGGAATAAGGCAATGTAAGCGTGTGAATAACCCACAGAGTGAAACTCTTTTCGTCATTGTTCAATTGCTTCATTGCTAATGGTCTTGTATTTCACTTTGATATACAGCATTGCTTTTCTCGATGATGAATAATAGTTTGAGGCTCGCTCATTACGTTTCATCCTTGTTATTGTCGAGTCGCTGTTTTAGCTTCATTAAGTTTCTCGCCCTTTCAGGATCATAGAGGCATACATACTAGCGTAACTGCAAAAATAATAATATTCGAAATTTCAGAAGGTTACTAAAAACAACGTAACAAACAGAACGTTGTGGTGCATGCGCAGGGCGTTTGAATTGTCGCACCGCGGAGTGAACGAAATAGGCATATAATTCTGAGCACTCACTATGCGACTTGTCACATCAGGGTTGACGAGGCGGTATGAAAGATGAAGCACCATGAAGGCTGAAACCACAGGACCATGCAGCTCGTAAAACGTAGCTGTTCCCAGCTGCGTTTAGTGCGTATGTGTGTCACCTAAGCTAGAGTTGTCGTATACAAGGATGTCGCGCATCTCCGTAACAAATGAATGTCACCACGTAAATGTGCCACTTATAGGTACTGAATGCCAAGCACAGTTTATTACATCATGCATGCATGCTCGCGGAGGCAGAAAGCGAATACGTAAATCAGAGGCGAGAAAACAGTAAGAGCTCATAAATACGTTAGAAATTCGTAAAGGAAATCAGATCCCAGTGAACCAATTATATCACGTGCGTCAGGCCTTCATTCGTATGGCCTCCATTAGTATTCTGAAATTAGGCTGCAGAGATTAGTAGAACTTGCCTCTCGTCCGTGAGCTGTAGTTCCTAAGATGTCCGTTGCTTTGGAGAGCACATATTGGAAGTCGTAGGATGACTTATCAGAATATTACGTTGAGCGAGCTGGTGCGTCGCTAATGGAGGTAATCTTCCGCGATGCAAGATATTTTGAGGAACGTAGGCGAGGTAAGAAAGAGCACCAGATGTGGCACTTATTGCATCTTATTGTTTAAGATGCGAAGCAGCTTTTGCGCTGGGCTGTGTCCGTAGTTCCACTGGCGACCGCCGCACCTAGCATAGCCATCTGAGCGCTCGCTCGCGCCAAGGAGGTCTTCTTCCTCTTGTTCTTCGACCGCCTTGATGATGATACGTGCAGAGCACTTTAGGGGCCCGGGCTGCCGTATGCTGCCCTAGCTTGGCGTAACGCAGACAAAACCATGTGTGCTGGCACGCGCTAGCGCGTTCGGGCCTGTGTAAGGGGCTGTGTAAGACGCTGTGGCCTTTCCCCCCTTACACTCTCTCAGCAATCATGTGATGGCGTCGGGGAACGAGATTCTGCAGACGCGCGATGAACCAACGCGTTGTATCCTAGTCAGAACGCGCTGGCACGCGCTAGCGCGTTCGGGCCTGTGTAAGGTGCTGTGTAAGAAGCTGTGGCCTCTCCCACTTACACTCTCTCAGCAATCACGTGATGGCGTCGGGGAACGAAATTCTGCAGACGCGCGATGAACCCGCGTGGCATGCTCCAACAAGAGTTCGGGACGAGTAACAGCAACAACAACTACAGTGAATTCATGGTGTGCTCCACTTGCAAGGACGCGTTAACATCGGGCAAGGTGCCTGCCCGTGATGAACGGAACTTTAAGTCGACCCATGTGCGGCTTCGCATCCCCACATGGTTCCCTTTAGTGGAAGATGGTGTAATTTTTTCCCATTAAGATATTTTAGATTGCGCCACATTATCTAGATTAGGTTGGTTTGTGGGATGTAACGTCTCAAAGCGACTCTGGCCATGAGAGACGCCGCATTGGGATGCTCCGGATAATTTAGACCAGCTGGGGTTATTTAACGTGCACTGACATCGTGCTATGCACAGACCTCTAGCATTTCGCCTCCATCGAAGTACGACCGCCGCGGCCGGGATCGAATCCGCGACTTTCGGGTCAGGAGCCGAGCACCGTAAACATTGGGTCACCGCGGCAGCTTCATTACTTAGATTAGAAATGGCTTGCATTTTAGGCAGCTTTTCATTGTAGCGCTTCCAAAGTGTCTCACTGTAAACAGTGTGCACCGTAACCGTCTATCAATACAGAGGCCAACTATAGTTTCGTATCACGACTCTTGTGTGGTCAAATCTGGTACTGTAGCAGAACCATTACTTGGAAGCCTACGTGCAATAATGTAAAGGTTACTAGTTGTATAGCTCGCGGCTGCTTTGCAGATTTTATTTTCATGGCAGGAATATTTAGACGTTTCTTATTTTGATGCATAGAAAACAGATAGGCTAGTACTGATAGGCTAGTAAATTACAGTAGGTATTAAGTAATGGCACTAGCCGCTAGTTGAAGAGCTATGATATTGATGAAACAGCGCACTAATGGCACAATCACGTATGCATAAAAATGACGCAAACATATTTTTTGAGGCGTGGGTTCTGCCAATAAATGCTGATGGTGGCTTAATTTAATTCGCCTTCATTATCAGGTAGACATTATCGTCCACCGCACACGAGATTACTAAAACATTCGCACAAAATAACTTTCTCTGAAAAGCAATAATCCATCAGTAATCGTTTTTATAATGATATCGCATTCCACGCTGCCTTCTTACTCCGTCGAACATCGTGTGGTGCAAAAAATAAATGAAGCTCCGTTTTGGACGCGTGTTTTGTCACTGATATGCCCAATTTGAAAAGGGGCCTCGTATCACTATGGCCTTACTTTTCAAAGCAGCATTCAGAGATATACAGCGATAGACAGCTCTCCCAGAAAAGAGAAGTTGTGCCTTATTGCGTATACCGGTATGCATGGCTTATGCGCGCGATGGAAGACAAAGGGGATCCAGCAAACGAAGCGATTTTCACGAAGAGAAAAAAATTAGGGAGGGGGGGGGTGATGAATGTCATCTCAAAATGATGATGTGAGCAAGCTACCAAGCGAAATGACTGAGTTCAGCTATTGACCACTCATAAATAAAGGGGCAGGAAGGATAACATGAAAGTGTAATCCGGGGGTCTCACACAGGCGGCCCGCGGCCCACACATGGCTGCCTTCGACCTATATTTTTCGTGAGACACCCCACGCAGTCACCGTGTGTTGAAATATATCCGCGCCACAAAAAGTTTCTATTTCCTAATCGGCGTCCAGATTTTCGTCATTGTGGATATCGGTAGCATAGTTTCTCGAGTCCTGGCACCTAATGCTTATCAGAAATTACTCATATATGAGAGTGGGAAGGCTCTGTCAGGAGGCAACGGTTGTCAGCTGACGTTTCGTTTAAACCCCCTCCCCCCCGCTCACACCTTCGTTACTGTCCCGGCCCTAGAGCGACGAAATGTCGTGACTGCGGCCCGCTAGCTGACGTGAGTTTGAGACCCCTGGCGGCGTAATTGTTCGACTCACGAATGCCGATCATGCACCCCTTAACAAAGGTGCGTAGTTGCCAGCTAATCTTTTGCGTGTTCTGTTTCCCTGATGTGAAACTTGTTGACAGCGAATAGTTTCTGCATATATGACATCATTCGGCATACAGCCGTGCCTACTTTTTCCTTTCGAGCCATGACATTCATTTTTTGGACCCTCATTATTTTAGTGATATCAGGCATTAGCTTACTTAGAACTATCTTCGGGTATGCCCCTTGAGCTTTTGTGACACAAGGTCTCCAGGAGCATCCAACACGTGGCTGTCTTCGGTTTCGAATGTCTTGAAGTACAATATTGATCAAATAACCATAAAAAAGCTATTTGATACACACCTATTTTACATCTTGTGCAAGAATATTCATTCCCACAAAGCTCAGAAAACACCCGTTAAATGCTTTAATAACACGCTTTTTTTATTAAAGACCACTAATAGTTTAACTTTGGATGCCCCGCATGCGTAGTGCCCTTAGTGTTCGGGAGCCTCTTGAAAGGTTTAGTTGCTTTGTTTCTGCAGTAAATAAAGCACGAAAGAGTTGAACGTCCACTATTTCGCTGAAGAATCCGGCTTCCCCCGCTGTTCATGCGGAAGGAATACGACAAAGTGCTAGCATTATATCGCCGCATTTCACTTTCAATCGAACTCTCGCATATGTATGGAATTTGAGCCGTGTGTATAAAAAGAGTTGAAAAGCGGAAGAGCGATGGCTACTGAACAGGGCAGAAATGCTGGAGCCGTACAAACGGTGCCTCGCAGCCTGAAGCCGGAAAGAGGCGGTAAAACGACGTTTTCCAGAAATGTCTGATGACAGAGGGCAGAGGCTGGAGTGTAGAGTTTATGCGAAATAAGTTCTACTTGTCTCGCAGCGCATCCTGCATACGACGGTCCTGCTGATTTTGTGAGCGCGCGCAGTTTTAACTGTAGAGTTATGCGTAGTGAAGCTTGCTGGGCGAGTTCGTGAATCATGATTGTAAATAAGAACAGCGCGAACATAAAGCACGGGACGAAGGAAGGAACACACGCGACGACACGACACGAGTTATACGTAAGTCACCAAATACCCTATGGGAAAGGAATATTTGCGAACGACGTTCTATATGCACGTATAATGTGCTGTGGATTCTACTTTTATTTCCTTTAATACAACACATCTGTAGAACGCAGACGTGCTGTATTCCGATGCGGTTGAACTAGTGAGGCTATGTGTCACTTGCCGTCTCGTGGCCTATTGAAACATAGGTACACTTTGAAGGTGAAACCGAGAGCTTTTTGTTTAGGAATATACGGATTAGAATCAGCATTCAGTTCTTCTGGAGGAATATCTCCGTCATAGAATAGGACTGATTGCAGGTGTTTGCGTTTCGGCGTTTTGCATACTTTTTTTGTTGCTTGCCTTATCCTAAAACGGGACGTCTAAAGCCTTAAAAAACACTCATACATAACGCAGTGTCTGCAAGAGTCCACTGTGAAATGTTTTCCATTTTATTCATTCCATTCCCCGTGCACACCAGTGCCGGTTCCACGAATGTAATGCGCACAATCTTTCACTGCGATTACTGCCTCACATGCTTCCCGCTATGCACTCTATTATTTTAACGCATCTAATAAAGATGCAGTGCTTTTATTATATATGGATGCTGTTTCAACTGTGGAAGTAATAAAAGGCTATTGCTTCTTTGTTCTTTTATGTCACGTGAAATTTCTGTGTACTCGATCAGGACGTCTCGAGGGGCTAGTTGGCTTAGTCTATGCAGGAAAGTTATTGCGCGAAACTTGAAAGGGCACCACGAAGAAGACGCACGAACAGATCGAGCGTAAACTACCAACTGTTTTATTGACCGCAGAGTGTCACTTAAATAGGCCATACGAACAGAGCTGCGCAGACGCGCACAAACACACCAAGTGCTAACGCAACTTATCCATCAAAAAAAAAAAAAAATATCTGCACGCAAAGCGATATCGATCGCATCACTTACACTGCTATTACCTTTTGTTTTGATGATAAAAGCTTCAAAAACTTCCCGAGCACGCGTGTTCTTGCTACGCCCCAGTATCTTAACCTGATGAAATCGTGCCTCACATTCATAGGCTGCGCATTGAGCGGCAATTTAGCCATTTCGTTATTTTAGACAGACAGCTCGTGTTCACGTGCGTGGTCGATTACACTGCGGCCTCTCTGTCCCACATAAGAATTCCCACAGGAAAGCATAATCTCGTAAACCACTCTCACATCGCATTGCACCACCGGCTTGGCATGCTTCTTAGAGGTGTGCCGGGCTCCGGGTACAAAGGCCATCGGGCGGGCCGAGTGCGCCGGGCTCCTCGCCGCACGGCGCGAAATTATGGAGAATGAGCGTGTTTGCCAGCACAACCGGGAGAGCTTCTTAGGTCCAGAAAACCCCATGCTGACTCCGTGGCGGTTTGTACCCTTCGTCAGGTTGTGTGTCACCCGCTGTAAATAGGGTAACGCTAGCGGCTTCTTCTGCTCACATCCAACGGATGAGTCTTTCTGCCGCAGCTTCCGCGAATGCCCTTTAAGCTATTCGAGGAGGGTTTCAGCTACAGCCGCAAGTACAGACGGCAGCACTAGATTTTCAGCAACACGGGCTTCCTAACGCTATCGTGTTAAGAATTCGAAAGTATATTCTCGCTGCCCCTAGTGTTGATATATAGACTGCGAATCACCTGTGGCGCCTACCCGTACACGATGGGCCGTGTTATGCGGGTGCGTGCCGCACGTGATTAGCAGGAAAGGGCTTCATGATGAACACGACATGCAAGTCACGTTATTCATGTCATTACACATGAATCGTGTTCCTCATATATTCGTGTCATCCGACGCTAGTTTTGGTACGTACAAGCTAAGCTAAGAAGACGATCCCAAGCCGGGGTTCGAACGCGCTGGTTTACTTTCATCAGATAGCGAGGGAGCGAGCGGGCACGTGGCGGCGTCCCGAGGCTGGCCGCGGTAATTATGAAGCTCACGATGCTCAAATCAGCCAATGGCCGCAGACGTCGGGTTTACTGGCGCCGTTATTTTTGTTTAGGCATCATTTGTCGAGAGAAGATGGAGCGATTTCTAGCTTACTTTGAGAGTCAGTTGTAAATTCCAGGTCGCGTGCTGCGCTATAACGTTTGGCTCACGTGTTCTCAGGAGCCTCGACGGCCGATCGGCAGCATTTTCATACGATGCTCAAAAAGTGTCGCAGGGTCCCTATAGTGGAACATATTTAACTCGTTTAAGTGTTGTACACTGGGCGCATCATGCAAATGTGCTATATCAATATTTTCTTTCTTGGGCAATTTGCTACGTCAGCCATGCACTGGAGAAAAAATACCGAGAAATACTTAGGATGTCGATGTTATTAGCATTCTTCTGAGACATGCTCCAAGCTTTCGCGACATCTGTCCTCGCTTATCGAGCCTCACATTGCCGCTTCTGATTGTACGCGCCAGCCTGCAGTGTATTCGCATGTGAGGAGCCACTCTGTTTCCTTTGGACACCACCAGGCGCTGTCCTCCGCGTGCCCACCGCGGCGGACACAGCGCAATACGGGCGGCTATACGGGTGTTTGGAGACCGGTGTAAACACGTGCGGTCGCCCTTAACGAACATGTGCTCTTCGCGGCAGTGTTTTGTACACACGCGCGTGCATGCTAATCACATTTACGTGGACAGTCATCGTGGGGTGCATTCAACAAACTTGTTTTTTTTTTGTTTGGAAAGGAGAGAGAGGCATGTTTGTGTGTTTGCTTCCTTAGGCATACATTAGCAGGACAAGGAAGCTTTTGTTAAGGTCGGTTAAGCCTTGTTTGTGCTCACATGTTTAAAAGAATGTGCTGAGGGTGTCTCTGATTAAGAGTGTAGTGAATGCATATCTTTTAGAGAATTTTCAGCTAGTTGTTAGCCCATTTTTTTTCTGATGTTATAAGAGGACTGTGACCATATCAGGTAAATTTCTAGCACTTTTCTTTTCATCGACATTGGCAAAAAAAAGAAAAAAAAAGACTGCTGCTTCGGCAAACTTTTTCTCAGAAAGTACGCTGGCTGTATTAGCATAAGTTTCAGTAAAGATTGTGCGATGTTTATTCTAACGTTAGCCGCTGAGGATGTTCGAGAATGCGAGAGGTTTTTCCGACAACGAAGGGACATTGCACCATTCAGATATAAAGAATACTGACATTTCGTGAATTCTATAAAAGCTGGATAAAAAAAGAAGTACTTGCCACGTAATAGTTCCATCGGCGATTTCCGCAACTCCTTGCTTAAGGTTCATACACAAGCAATGAAAGAAAAAAAGCCGATGACATGTTCTCCGTGTTATCAGAAAAATTCTACTAGCGCTCTCAGATGAAAGCTAATAACCCTACACTTGTTTTGTGACCGCAACTACCTTGGTAGTTTTGTCTATTTCTTTCTCTCTACCAGAGCGCTGAACAATCCTTACCCTGTTCTTGCTTGTTTCGCCAACCCCAGGTGCAGTTATCTTTATTAAAGAGATGAATTCAAACTGACATGATATAAATTGAAAGTGTAGCTGCACAAATTTATTCATTTTTCTAAAGTAGTGCAATGAGGTATTCTTATATCACTCTGTTTTGAATAGCTTCCATTTGTCCTCTGCAAATGCAAGAGCAAAACTGAATGCTGTGCGCTAAAGCCATGCTTCTCTGTTTCGATCTCCCGCGTTGTATGAACAGTGAACATATTTGGCTGCTTCGTTCTATATTCCACGAGCAGAGTGATACCATTTGTTTTATGGTCTTGCCGTAAAAGAAGGCTTCTGTGGACAATATAAATAAATAATAAATATTCAACTGGATTCTACAGTCAGCGATAACTCGTCTATCTCAGTATTACAACACTGCTGTAACGGTCGATCGTTGACACCAAGAGAGCAAATTGATGAGAGAACCGCGTAATAAGGTTTCTAGCTCGTAAAGGTTTCTAGCTCGTAAACTGTCACATGTTTTTGCAGAACCTACCACGCTTTCAGTAATCTTGTACTTTTGTTTGGTGACCTGTTCGATCGTGGCCTACGAAACTTTCTCAACCACAAAGTTTCTGCGTTACTCAATTGTTCGGCTATTGCGGAAGCACGGACGCGTTCGGTATCGTGTGGCTTCTAGAAATTTAATTTTAGCCTGTGTGGCTGTAACGTGATCACGAAAGATTTTCATTGAGTCGATAAAGTGTGGTATAAAAGAAAGGCTGCTTAAACGCGGACCACCGCTTAAAACTCAATACCTTTGCAACAAAAGAGGACACAGGGAATGAAACTCACTATAGAACACTCGGACATCCCAGAAATTCAAAAGCGAGCAAATGTCAACGCGTTTTCTCGGGTCAGTATTCATGAGTGTTTTCCTTTTTTCTTATTCCGTCTCTGTCGTTAACGCGTCTTTCAGTTTTTGTAAGATTTTGTTGTTGTTTTTTTTTCTGCACGTGCGCATGCGCATTTAACACACTCCTCTTGCTCGGATCCGTGGTTCTTGAGCTGACGGAAGAGCCGGCAATCTCAACTCTGCCGAGCTGTCCAAACTGAGGCACATTCCAAGCAACAAGACCGATTCGAGAGAGGACCGCCTCTTTTTCTCTTTTCGACGAGAACTCCGCTTCGAGTGGACAGCCGTGGCTGTCGAAATGTCAAGCGCGCCACTCTAAACCAACGTCCTGACCCCTCGCATTTCTTTGTGAACAAACATTCAACGTTCAGCGAAGTGCTCCGACAGACGGAGGACAGCTTCGCAAGAGGAAGAAAGACGGAACGCCGTGAACTGCTCTTGACGCTTTGCGGTGCCCTATCCGGCGGAGTTATTTTGCCTGCGTAGGGGCAGCTCAAGTAAGGCACAAAGGGACACAGGTATAAATGTGTATTTTTTATTGCATGCAGTCACATGTAGCGACATGATGTGTGCTTTCCTGAATATCACAGTTCTCTATAAATCACGGTGTTGCGATTATTTACAATTTGTGAACCCCCTTCCGCCCCCCCCCCCCCCAAAAAAAAAAAAGAAAGGATTCCACAGACGACGGTAGCAAATAAAAAAAAAAATGGCGGAGGTTCTCCGCCTTCTTTGCGATTGCTTATATCTTAGGCGGCGACAAACCACCTAAGTCGATTACCTTGAATTCTTTTCTTGCACGACTGCTGTAAAGGTGATACAGATCGCAGCCCCTGCCTGTGGTGTGACATCTGATCGTGGCAGTGCCTATAATGCCTTGGATGCGTACGTTCACAATAGGGAGGGTCGCCCCGCCACGGTGGCCTAGTGGTTATGGCGCTCGACTACTGACCCGAAGGTCGCGGGATTGAATCCCGGCTGCTGCGGCTGCATTTTCGATGGAGGCGAAAAGGTTTGAGGCCGGTGTACTACTATTTAGGGGCACGTTAAAAAACCCTAAGTGGTCGAAATTTCCGGAGCCCTCCACTACGGCGTCTCTCATCATATCGTGGTTTTGGAACGTTAGACCCCAGATATTATTATTAATGCAATAGGGAGGGTCTGCAGGAAGTGGGCAAAATATATTTCATTTCTGGTAAAAAGAAATTGTTCAGCCGTTTGTCAAACAATGCCTATTTTTAAATCTAAGATGAATAATTTACTACAATTCGTCCTGTTCTTATGTATAAATGGACATTAATCCCGTGGTAAATTGCAATGTACTGGTATGTAATTAACAATATGAGCTAATTGAACGTTTCATTATTCAATGGAGGGCTCGTATTTCAGCTTAAGTGAAGCCGTAGTGATCCATCTCGGCTTTAAAAATTATAAGGTGCGCTTATGTTCCGTGCCTCATCGTGCATCTAACAAGGTACGTCACCTGATTCAGAAAGAAATGGACATATCGAAGGAAATGTTGAAGACGCCCTTCGCATATAAAAGCTGCCCACGCTGTTCGAAAACAATACTGACAAGTTATAACGTCTCAATGACCTCCACAGTTTTTAGAATGCGTATGTCACGTCCGCCATCTCCCTCTCCTTAACCTACCCGGCCAAACAGATCAAACTGAGGAAAAGATGCCAGCAACATGTACGCCAAGAACGGAGGAGGATGATAGGAAGGCTAAGAGAAAGACATGGATGTTAACCAAGGCTGAGCCTACTTGGCGACCCTGCACTGGGGAAGGGGAGAAAAGGCAGAGTTGAGTAGATAACTGTTGTTGCTGCCGACGTAGTAAAAGTTCTATGCTTGACATCACAGACGGTCAACCAATCCGGTAGTCTCAAGAAATTGTAGCAGCGCTTTCGTTGCTATTCGCAACTGTGATGCGCAGTCCCGAAAAGCGAGTGTCGAAGGTTACCTACGGAGGGTGAAGCCTTTCATTTTTAAAAGACGGGCAGTAGCACAGGAGTTGTTCAAAGGTCTCATCGACTGCGCAGTCGATGCACTCGGCACTATCAGCTATTTCAGTATTAAATTAATATGCATTACGTTGGTGAAGGCTACCCCGAGGCGCAGACGGCACTAACCTCCCTCCCCTGGAAAGACCAGGTAGAAGCCGTATAGTCAAAGCAGTGGAGGGGCTAGAGAATGCAAGTGATGGTGAATGAACTCCGATGTTTGCAACTTCTCCAATTTCATACTGTGCGCTATCTTGCTAAGTGCTGAGCCACATCAATCCTTGATAAGGGCGTAAAACAAGGTTTGTAAAAGCGCCCCTACAAACATTGGAGAGCCGCCTTTGAGTCGCAGAATACTGTAAGTCGATTAGCCGGTTATTGGTTAATATATTCGACGGCGCCTCGGAGGGCAAGACGCTCCGAACCGGTCGGTGTTGTAAAGGGACAAATATTGTAACTGAGGCTGATGTGTCGTGATGGGATGACCACAGCACCGGTGGCACTGGTCTGAGTGGTAGAGCCATACGTGCAAATGTGTATTCGGTCAGAATAGACAGTATGCAAACGATCCAAAGCTGCTTGCTTCAAGTCCATAGTAGAAAGGTCACTCTTCTTTTTTTTTATTCCTGGGAAAGGTGCACTTCTGGTAGATGTAAGCACTACAAGGCTTGATGGTGAACGTGCCGAGGGGCTTAAGCCCACTGGTAGGAAAGCACGATGAGTACTGACTACATTGGAAAACAACGCCCGTGGCCATTGTTCTGGCACGTGCGCAATATGGATCGATTCCATTCGTGAAATCCGCAGAATATGGGCTCTGAGCGCCTAAGTCATGATCGGATGGTCTCGAGTCAAGATTGCTCTTCCGTCTCTTGAGGCGCTTCGCGGTAGGCCAAGGCAAACGCATAGTGCGGTGCTTGCACACTCTGAAGTGCTCGGAGATTTGATTTGCAAGTTTTAGAAAGCACGGAAGAGCTACAGCTCAGAAATCCAATGAAAAGAGCTCGGTACAGCTGTAGCATGGAGTCCTCTGATGGCCCCCATCTTTTTCCGGCGATGAATTTTAATACATAGACAGAAAATAAGGGTCTCGTTTTCAAATGAGGCAACATTATAGAGAAACTAATTAAAATATGGTTAAAGATATATCGTTTAAATTCTATATCCTCTTGTCGTCGTCGGTTTGATTTTCGCTCTGGATACTCCACACAGCTGGCACTGATTGATCTTACTTAGAAACAAAAAAAAAAGAAATAATTATGGACGAAAGATTTCTCGCCGCCTCAGCTTTTACTGATCTAATAAAAATCATTTTAGAGCATATCTCATAATATCCTATTCACTAAACTCCAAGCAATTGGCATTTGCGATCTTGTGCTTGCACTACTAAAAAAAAAAGTCACAGTTTCGCCGCAAGGGCGAAGCAATGAATGCGATAGCAAGAAAAGCGGCCCGTGATGGACGCGCTGCTACGCTGCAGAAATACCTGCCCCCCGGCAGCAACTACCCCACTACCGCGCGAGCAGATAGCGGAAGCGCAAGGTTCTCCCTGCGCAAATATTAGAAGAAACGAGCGAGCTGGCCGACGACTTTTAAATGCGCCCGTTCCGCTCCTCGCGCCATCTCGCTGGTAATGAAGGAACGCTTATAAGCGCCTGCCGTCTCTGAGCCCTGCCAGCGGTAAAGGGTGTGTATATAATGCTCGCCCTTAGCTAACTGAAGGATCAGCGTTTTGTGGCGTAGCGGTTAGAGCCACGCGTTGCGGAGCGAGAGGTCGCTGGTTCGATTCCGCGCTTTGGCAGAATTCTTCTTAATTATTTTTCTTTGGGACTTTTATATATACATATATACATACTTATACATATACGGTGCATGACGGCGGCGAGGGCGACGGCAAAAACCAGCCGAGACGGTCCATATAATTGCTATTGCAATAAAACTTGAAGGACGCTTGAGCTTCGCCATCAAGAGTAGAACGCGATAGCGTAATCGGGCCCCGTTCGCGTCGCCTTCTCAAATGCTAGCCTGCTTCGGTTCTTGGTGCATGCCTCAACCATGCCGTAAGGAAACCAACGTCTGTGCGCGTAACAATGGCCCTTTCAAACTATCCTGGAATGCCTACTGCAAGTACTGTTGCGCAGTGCCCACTACGCCATAATTCTTCCTTTTGCTGGTGATGATGATCAAATATCTTAGCGTTTTGACCCCTGGCTCGATTCTACGCTTCTGCCACGCAATAGTACATGCGTTAAGGAGACTTCACACTACATGACGTTCATATAGTGTTTTTTTTTTTTCGAAGCAGTTTCAAACAGCGGCGTCGCTCTGAGGTAAACATCTGCTTACCACGCAGAAGGCCTGGGTTCGATTCTCACTCGAACCCGAGATTTTTATTGTTTATTTTATTTGCGTTTTTTCTATTTTTCGGTCACGGACAACACTGATTTCTCGCTCACAGCCAACGACGCCGACACCGCAATTTCCGCGAAACGAGCTCTTTCACGCTATCGCGTTAAAAGCCCACGAAACAGGGGCGTAGCCAAGGGGGGGGGTTGGGGGTGTTCGAACCCACCCCGAAATTTTTCAGTTTTGCTTGCACACATACAAATGCACGCACAAACATACATAAAGTATGGTTGAACCCCCCCACCCCCCGAAAAAAATTTCTGGCTACGCCCCTGCAACGAAAAAACATTTAAAAGTGCTTCCACTGGGGCTAGTCTCTATGGCATTACGAAGTGTAACGATGCGCTGCATACAAACACAGACCAATGACGAATTTTGTGCTCTTGTGTCATTCGTGTCTGTTCTTCTATGCAGCGCATCGTTACACTTCAGAATTATAAAACAAAGTTCAAGTTGTTTCTATTTTGCATGTTTGCTCTCGACAGCGAACCACTAACATCGGTGCGTCCCGAGGCTCCATCCCGACAGTGAACGGCTTTGGAGAAGTCTAAAAAAAGGCCGTCTGGCACTTTGTGACATTGAGTTTTGTAATGTAACCTCATGAGCAAGAAGAGCAAGCTTCGTCGATATGATTTTACGGAAAAAGTATTGAGTGGGAAGTATAAGATCATAAAGGTCAACGAATGGTGCCTTCGGCAGTCACACTTTGACCTTTTATTTCTGAGAGTGGGGGAAAGGAGGGCAAGTGTGCCCTTACCACTCTTCCTCTCAGTAAATATGGCTATGCAAGCGGCAGAACCTGACACTTGCATTGACTAGATCTGGACTGGCATAACAACAAAGTTGTCCGTTCTTTTTTTTTTCTCTCTCGTATAAGCCATTGCTCTTTATGATCGGTCGAAGTCTTCTGCGTCACGCCCGCAGCGCCTGTTCGTAACGAGATGCAACGAAAGGAGCTAAAACGTCCCATCGCGCAATGACTCCCCCACGTATTGTTAGGTAGAAGATCAAGGTGCTAAATTATTTCTGATACTGCCTTTCCTCGCCATTACTTCTTCGCTCTTGGTTATTATTCGTTGGTCGGCGCTAAAATAGCTTGCCTGTCACGCAACGTCACCAAACCGCGAAACTTAAGACGTCAGAATTACGAGTACGCATTAAACCGCGCATTAGTGTTAATATGTCGAGAAAAACTTTATTTGTTTCGTCTTGTTCCGAACGAAAGAGAAAATGGCATCGCGACGATGGTTTAGCAGAGGCTAATCGTAGCAGGCGGCGAGAATGGATTTATATGCGCATAACAAATAATTCCAGGGCTTGTATAACGTCGTTGAACCGTTCGTGCGCGTATACGGCATCGCTCTGTAAACTCTTCTTTGTTGAGGATGCGTTTTTTTATCGCCCTAATCCAAGCTACAAAGGTCGTTGAAAGCTACAGTATGACCAGCCAGGGGAATAAGATTAATTCGGAAACACAGGCGGAATCTTCATCCACCGCCGTTCTGCGTCAGCTTTGCCCAAGTAACACTCAGCGAATCTGCGCGCTTATCGACTCACTTCAGCCAAGGGGATAGGGCAGGCAATGCTGTACGTCTTCAAAGAAAAAGCAGAGGCATTTTCTGTGAACTGCAGCAACATTAATTGACTGAAATCTTAATAAATGCTGCTGGTTCCCGCCCTATGGCTTGCGTCGGCGGTGAGGCAGATTTGATTTCAGGTAGAACGCTATAAACACAGGACGGAAGACTGACGCCTGTGAGCCCCTGCTCAGCTGTAGCCTCCTACACAATGCAAGAGCGCAAGGTATCAAAGCGTTGCATAGGCGACTCGCACCGCAGAGAACTTACGGTGCGTCGTGGTGAGGTACGGAAGACGATCTTCACTGCAGAAGCTGGGGATACATCTAAATTTCATTCTCTAATTTTGTGACAGTTGTGTCGAACGAAAACTTCGCCATAGTTGTTGGTTTGCCACTGCGCTGCCGGCTCAGCCCCCCCCCCCCCCCGGTAGATACGCCTATGCCAATAGATTAAAGAGCTTTACTGTAAAGAGAATGAAGATGGAAAGTGCCGGTTCATGATGAAGATAGGTTTTCACTACTGAGCACAAATTACTGACAGCTTAAACAGCTTCGCTGTTAAAACTGGGAGAAAGAGAAAAAGAGAAAGAAAAGAGAAAAAGAGAAAGAGAGAGAAAAATAAAGTTAGGCAATGAAGGCCTCCCAGCTCCGCCGTACCTTCAGGCTTGGCACCACTAGAGCGAAGCTGCCTCAAGTAGTTATTTCGTGTTTTTCTCTAAGATTCAGGCGCCTTCAGCTCCAAACACATAACGAATATTCGGAACCTTAAATTCGCTTTATAAAATACTATCCTTGAACTATGGCTTCTGTCGTTGCTGGCGCCCTAAGCGACTTCAGCTAAACGTCAAGTCTTCAAGTCTTAGCGGCCATATGAAGACCTGTTGCGCACCTTCATACTTCTGTACAGCTTTCGCTCCCTTTCCTGCTCTCGACTGTTTATATGTATCTTACTTTCTCTAAGACTAGCGCTGCTTTAGAGATATTCGCCGCAAAAACTGCTAGTAATTCATTGAATTTCATTCAAGGTAAGATCAACTTAACTGCTTGACGCAAGCTACTGGTAAGATCTTCTCATATGTACTTACATACTCATCATCACTTCTTGGGTTTGGGTTGTCGGGCTCATACTCCACACAATAAAGAAATGTCTTGAGCGTCCTAAACGTTGCCTCACAAGTCGTGGAGAGCGCTGTCCGGTCCCTGAATCCTCTCACGCTAACCGACCATCTCCAGCTTCACCTATAACACATCCATGGAGCTCGGGACGCCGCTTACATCACTTGCGTTCGGCAATGTCGCAAGACGAGCAGCCCAGCACGGCAGCAACACCAATGCTCGCCCCAGCGGCAACCCCTTCTTTGATGGTCACCAGCCCTCAAAAGGATCCACCGATGTTCGCTGGGCTTCGTGGTGCGGACGTTGAAAACTGGCTGGAGGAGTATGACCGCGTGAGTGCCATCAACCACTGGGATGAGCCTGCGAAACTCACTCACGTTGGGTTTTACCTCACAGGCGTCGCAAAGACATGGTTCTTCAACCATGCGACAGATTTCCCGAATTGGACCTCTTTTACGCTTCAGCTACGCCAAATATTTGCCAATCCGTCTGTGCGCTAAGATATGGCGAAGAAGAAGCTTGTTGGGCGTGTTCAACACACGGGCAAGTCATACACTTCTTACATAGAAGACGTACGTCCCCGCCCTCTGCCGTCGCGTCGACAGCTCAATAGCGGAGAACGACCGTGTGCGCCACCTGCTCAAAGGTATTGGGACTGTCGCTTCTAATGCGCTCGTAGTGCAGAACCCCACGACCGTAGCCGATATTGTCGCTACCTGTCAGTGCCTCGATGAGCTTCAGACCACACGCTTGCAACCTGACATGTCTGACCTGAGGCGAAGCAACGACATAGAGCTGCGTGCACTGATCCGCTCGATCATCCGAGAGGAACTCTATGCACAAGCTTCGCCGTGCCGTCTTGAGGTTCGTACGACGCCACCTGGTGCCAATCAACGTGACGTCGTGAGGGAAGGAACTGGCTTCCATGACCGGTACGCAAGTCCCGAGCCCGCATCCCGTGCCACGCCAACTTATGCCGAGATTGTTGCTATGGCACCACCGCTACAGCAGACACCACTACAGGCGCCTGGAGTACACGGTTCGCTCAACTCCCTCACACCACGAGCTCCGGTCCAGCCTTACAACGCCTGGCGCACTCCTCGGCCTAGTTGCTTCTATCGCGGCATCCGTGGCCATATTTCAAGATTTTGCCGACGCCGCTAGCAAGACGAAAGACGAGGCTACGAAGACTTTGAACGGGAAGAGTTTTACACCCCTGGACCGCAAAATCGTCGCCCATACCAGAACAGCCCACGTCGATCACAGTATCTCTGCAGTATTTCCATGCCTAATCTTCACGCCAATTCTAGGCCACTGAGCATGTGATTGAGTATACAACCTCAACAACTGCATGGCCATGTGCAACTCGGCCTGCGGCCTTAGGTACATGAATGTTCTTGACCATTCTGACACTGTGTGCGAGGACAGAGAGACAGAAAAAGCGGCAACAATTGGAGAGGTCGATAACAGGAGTTGCGAAAATTCGGCTACAGAGACGTGGAACACTGGGCGCAAAACTGAGTGTGGAGAAATAAGAGAAGCAATTCAATCGGGACAATGCAGAGCGTGCATTTAACGAAGAGCATCCAACAACACAGGCTTTATAGTGTAGCGTGACTCTTTATTGTTTCATCGCTGACTGCATTATTCTAAAAATTCACAGTGGCATGAGTTCTGCAAGAATAAAAAAAAATCTGTTCCAAAAGTAACAAAGTCGTGCGCAATATAAGATAGCAATATTGCGCCACGCGTCTATAAAGAGGTTGTTTTTCGAGTGAACGGGATTGCGCTGACATTAAACGAATCTTTAATAAGGTAAAATGTAAATGCGGTGCCTGAAATTGCCTGATATTTGAATCTTAAATAATGTGGAACACTAAAACCAATTTTTAATCTCCTCGCACCTGATACTGCATGTCGAAACAATATTTAACTTGTAATTAATTCATTGTGCACTGCGATAACACGAAAACATTAATTATATTGACCACGGGAAACAAAAAGGGCTTTGCGTATTTTGTTATTAATCTTGAGATTCCCCATCCATATATTGTTTTTTTTTGTACACTCAAAAATAATATCGAACCTGTACTGTTGTCATTGTTTGTTTGCTTTTTTTTTGCAGAGCTAAACACACAACATCGAAGATTTCGCCGCTTGTGCTTGGAAAGTTATGAAAAATAACTGTTTCAGATTTTTCTAAATTCCTCTAGTTTCACCATTTGTCGGAGTTGCGTTCATCGGAAGGACAAGAGTACAAAAAAACTCTGGTTTAATTACTCAGTGGTCCTGGAGTGGGTTGGCATGCAGCGCCACCGGAGCCGACCGCTCATAGCCAAACGAGGTACTATAGCATAGTTATTATTGATTTATTATATCACATTAACATTTAATTATATTATTTCATTTTATTCACAAAATTGGGGGACGCTTAAGTTTCATCTTTAAGAGTTGAACGCGATAGCGATATTCTGTTCCTAGTGCGCAGTTCAAACACTACGAGTGTTCACTAAGGTGTGTGCCTTATGTAAAGGGCAGCATGCTTTAAATCAGGAGCAATTATGCGCGAGAATCTTTTTCGAAGCTGCGATGCACCCACTACGTGGTCTTAAGGGAATACGCGCACTAATATGTGCGCCTTTTGTAATGGGTGGCTGTCTTTAAACCACCAAGTCGTTATGATATTGACATGGTGTGACGCCCGATCATAATGTACGCTTGTACCACGCAATATTACTGCGATATTACATCTCGTACTGTGACACCTGTATACAGGACGCGTATTTTGGGAAGCATGGCAGAGGCGTGGATGTGTGGTAGAACACCTGCTTGCCAGGCAGACGGCCTGGGTTCGATTCTCACTCGGACCCAACATTTTTATTATTTATTTTTGCAGCTTTTTCGATTTTTCGGTCACGGACATGATGATGATTTTTCGCTCACAACCAACGGCCCCGACGCCGACGGCGCAATTTCTGCGATACGAGCTCTTTAACGCTATCGCGTTAAAAAAAGAAAACGATAGAGTGCAAGAACCAAGCTGCTCAATCTCTCAATACGATGAGGCGGTCGATCAGCTTTTCTGAGGGAAACGAGTCCATTGAAAGCGTCCACCACTTTAACAACTGCCCGTCAGAGTCAACTAGCGTCGCAATGCGGGTTTGTTGATACGGCAGCTTTGAGCACCATTGCAGTACACTTACAAACGGGGACACACGGAGGGTTTTCCGCATGACTTGTTGCAGCGTAGGGCAGGGTGAATAAGGGAGACGTGGTAACCGGTAATAAAACATTCTTTGAAAGTGTGGCGCCATGTGTGCGTGTGCATGTGCGTTGCGTGTGTCACCGTTTGCCTATAAGGATAGACGCCCTGATTACATATACTTGAAGAGGACCTCGATGATTGACACAGTGAATTTCTTGTGTACCTGGAGCACGTGGAGGAAAGAAGTGTTAATTTTAAGGGCTCGTTTATAACAAAGAAAAACGAGCCCTTAATATTAACACTTCTTTCCTTCATTCATAGCGAGGGTCTCGTTCTGGCAGACTTGATGCTTTCAGGTGGTATGCGAGGGATTATTGGTCAGCTGCCAGCTCGTAATAAGTTCACGTGCTACATGACGCCAACGGGCAGAAAAAGAGTGTTCCACACTCGCCGTCATGGCTACTGGCAGCGCTGACTGATGCTCCCACGTTTAATGTACATATATACCCTATGAAGTGAACATAGTGAAGTGAAACGCCGCGGTAGCTCAGTTGGTAGAGCATCGAACGCGTTATTCGAAGGTCGCAGGTTCGGTCCCTGCCTGCGGCAAGTTATCTTTTCGTCCACTTTTCTTTCTTCACATTTACCTTACATTTACTACTAATAACATTCCCTATACTTCCTTGGAATTATTGTCTGTTAGTGCTCATTAATATGGAGCACGTGGGTGCGTTAAATGTTGCAGCTGTACATAACACTGGTTCTGAGAGTTTTACGTTACTACTGTGGAATCAACCACGTAGGAAGTATACCTTAATCAAGTCAGAAGCAAACGGGTCCTTCGTGCACCGCAATCATCACGGGAATACTCGCACCATTTCTCGCCCTACAGCTGAACAACGCGGACATCAGGGCGCAAGCGCCACTAGAGAAAGACATGCTACGTATGGAAGACAAACGTTCCCTTCCTCGAAGGCTTGCAAGCACGCCTGTAACCATGGGGGAGAGAGAGGGGGGACCGAGGTCCCCCCCCCTACCCCCGAAATTTTCACCAAAAATAAGTAATGAAAATAGGTGTTTCACCAAAAATAAGTAATGAAAATAGGTGTTTTTCTCAAATAATCAAGGCCTTCAGCAAGCCCCCCCCCCCCCCCCCCCCCCGAAAAAAATTCCTGGCTACGGGCCTGCTTGTAAGGCCAGGCACTATACACACATGTCTAGGGCTACTAAGGTGGACGTCGACGCATGGGGCAATTACGACCGTGCCGTTTGTTTCCGTTCACAGCACGAACGGCCCGGAATTATTGTCAGCGCTTTGTTAACACTTGTAAATGTCGCATATTTATGATTCAGAGCTCATGACAACTAGGCAAGATGGCGTGAGCACTTGCCTATGGTGCGCGCACTCAACACTGTTGTAAGAGACACAATGGCATGCATCAGGATTGCTGTCGTTCGTTTATCTTCTTCTCCGGCGTTATTGCTCAAGGTTTGAATGATTTTAGCAATGTATCTTGTAGAGATTTCATTACGTTGTTTATCTGTTACTTATGGCAAAACGTGGTTCTATGCATCGAAGCATACACATAGCTAGACCAACAGGGCATTTTTTATCGAAAGTTTGATGCCGCATGTCCCGAAAGACACGACACCCTCAAAATTCATTCCCAGTGTATATGCCTTGCGAACTCACTCGCTACAATTCAACTGTCGAAAGATGTGCAGTAAGGTCATTAATTAAAAGTTATTTAGGGAATCACAGCTAAGTGCTATTAAATAGAGGGATTTTATCATTTCAGATGTCCCTTGACCTCGAACGTTTACTTGAAGTTTTTCTTTCCTAGGAAACTCTATATTTCATAATTTTTTAAAGTGCTGTATGAAGCATTATTATTATTATTATTTGGTTTGAATACATAGAAAACACGAAGACACAGAGGAAATAGGGAGGGAACAGGCTGACAACTGCCACCTAAAGGGGCACAACGCCTGCCTGCTCATTTGGGATAGGGGAAACATTGGGGAAAGGAAGATAGGCGGGAAAGAGAAAGGAAAGAAAATAGGTAAGAAAAAAAACAAATAACACAGTCGTAAACACGAATAAGTGGTCACAAGGAAAAATGTCTATACGCGCGAGGCCAAATGCATCTGTATACGTATTTAAAGCATCACGGAGAGATGACCACCGATGCCTCGAGTGCCTATATGATGACTTTCGCAATAATATGACCCCTCGTTGTCTGCAGACGCCGACGCAAGCTGGTTCCTCAGCTATTTTATCGCTCACTTGTGTGCACATTCAGTAGCTTTTAACAGCTGAGCTGTTTAAGCCGGCCGTAAAAATTTTGGTGCCCGCAGAATACCATAGGTGGGCATTCGCCACCGCAGTTGGGCAAGCCCCACTACCGAGTACAGCAGGTGTGAGCGTTGAACGAAAACTATGCTCGGCGAAGTGGAGCATGTGAAAGACAGAGAGAAAAAAATGAGATAGAAAGAAAGAGGAAGAAAAATAGAAAGAATGAAAGTGATAGAAAGAAAGATAAAGAGAAAATAGTGAAATGAAGGCAATAAAGGCCTAAAAAGATAGACACAGAAAGACATAGAGAGAAAGAAACAGACACGAAAAAGAGATAGAAAAAAGAGAGAGCAAGACAGGAATAGAAAGAAAGAGAAGAAAGAAATAAAGATAGAAACAGCGAGAAAGAGAAAGAAATAGATAGAGAGGGAAAGAAAGAGATAGAAAGCAACAGGTACAAAAACAGATATAAGAAACAGAGTGCAAGAGAAAGAAAGAGAAGAGAGAAAGGAAAAATAAAGTGAAACAAGGAAGGCCTCCCAGTACCGCTCTTCCTTCAGGCTTGGCGCCACTAGTGCGAAGCTGCCATAATTTTATTTTACGAAATACACGGCGTGGTTACTACAAGTCAAAATGAGTGGCAGAATTAAGGCAGCGGCAGACAATACAAAAAGAAGCCATCAAATGCGGTAGCGTGAAGTCACATGATGCACCATCTTGTCGAAAATCGAGCATTTACCGTGGAGCAACGGCAATCGCGAAATATTTTTAGAGAACTGTGATGCGATCGACGAATCATGACTGAACGCCGGAAAGTCAGTAACTCTGACATCTTAGCAAAGTGCTCAGCGAGGACAACCCCGAATTCCACAATGTAGCCCGCATTGACAGTTATCTTAAAAGAATTCAGGCTGAAAACTTTTGAATACTTCAGATTTCTCATGTTCTAAACTAAAGTGCGCTGGAATGTCGTCACACTTGTCTTGTCACACACATCATGCTTGCGTTCCCAGTGTACTCAGCTGAGTTCCTTAAAAACGGGTTAGGAGCCTCGCTTACACGGATCTCGTTGTCTTCGTGCTTCACATAATCTCATCAGCAAAGCTTACCGCCACTCGAACCCGAAAAAAAATGTTACTACGCATACTAGTTTACAGCCAAAGAAAAAAAAAAACGTTTGACAGCTCCTCTAGTATGAAACCTCGCACGGGCCGTTCTTAGAGTTCCTACTGCTCCGTTTACCAAAGCGTCGATGACGCGAATGTTTGAGGTAAGCATGTAGAGTTTCCCCGGCTTCAATAGAATCTTGTTAGGGAGATTCGGAAACTTGGTGTGCGACATGTGCCCTACTTTTAGCTGCGCTTTATCGACTTCCTCCTTGTTACGGCAGTTGAGATAAGCATCGTCTGCAGCGAGTTCCGTCTGATTGTTTCCCCATCAAACGTAGCGACGCAGCGCCGTCGAAGCGTATGAGGAGGGGCATTCGCTCGCTCGACTGAAGCCCCCAGATGTTGGAAAGTAGCGGCGCTGTTTTATCCACGCCGCCGCACCCTCGTCGCGCCGTCAGCCTCCTCTTTTTTCACCCTCTCTTTCGAGGAGCCGGCGCATCCGCAACGCTGAGTGGCTGAGACGCGCGATACCTCCTAGTCAGGTGACCCTGACGTCACGAAAAGCGCGCGCAAGGAAACTTCGCGCGCTTTTAGTTGCTCGCGCACGCCATGAACCCTCCAGGCGTGAACCCTCCCGGCGTGTGCGTGCGGGTGCATGCGTGTTTGTATGTGTGCATGTGTGCGCTTGCGTGTGTAGGTGCGTGTGCGCACGTGTTTTTGCGTGTGTGCGAGTGCATGTGCGCGCCTGCGTGTGCGTAGGTTTGTGTATGTGTGCGCCATGGTTTGCGTGCGCTTGTGTATGTCTCTTCGCTCCTGTGCGTGCGTGCGCGCACGTATGTGTGTGTGCGTGTCTGTATTGGCGCGTGCGTATGTGCGTGTGGGCGCGTATGTGTGTGTATGTGTGCGCCTGTGCGTGCGTGCGCTTGTGTATATTCGCGCGTGTGTATGTGCGTGCGTGTTTATCGCGACTGTACCCACGTGTGGATGTATGTGGTTGCGTGTATCGCGTGTGCATGTATGTACGGGCGAAGGGCATGCCTGTATCGCAAGAGTATGTATGTATGTGCATGCGTGTCTATCACTTGTATATGCGTGTGTGTATGTATGCGCGTACGTGTCTGTAGCGCGTGAGTGTATGCGCGTTCGTTCGTGTCTGCATCGCGCGTGTATGCTCGTGTGTATGTGCGTGCGTGTCAGTATCGCGTGTGTACGTGCGTGGGTATGTATGTGCGTATCGCGTGTGTGCGCGTGTGTATATGTGGACGTGTGTGTGTATCGTGTGTGTATGCGCGTGCGTGTGTGCCTGTATTGCGTGTGTACGCGCATGTGTATATATGTTCGTGCGTACGTGTCTGACAGTGGCATTGGCACAAAAAGGCTTCCGGCCCACTCATTTCGAGCAATTCAAGTAAACCACCGCATTTCTTCTTGGCTACCTTCTTTGAGCTCATCAAGACAACAATTAGGAACGAAATTCTCGACTATACTTTATGATGCATACATTACATGCGCTTAATACAACTCCGCGTTACGCACAGCAGAAGCGGCTACGGAGAAGTAAACCGCTCTGCCGCCAGTTGGCATACTCATTTTTCTTTTTTTCGAAACGCATCCGCGTGTACTTATCGAAGCGTCTTAAAAATATCTTTTTGTCATTATGTCCCATCGGAAGCCCACTTTCGTCCCGACGGTTTTTAAGCGACAGGTTCTCATTTAATGCTTTAAAGGGCCGAATAAACAAGCGCGCGCAGTGATTCTAATGCGGCTGCGGCGAGCCAGTGGAGGGTTCAGCGTGCCGTACGCACTGCGCCGGCCAGGGGAGGAGAATTCAGGAGGAAAACGCGCGCGCGGAGGAGAGTGTCGCTACTTTCAAAATCAAGGGGCTTTACGCTCGACTAGAGTTACTGTATATGCTACCTTTAGGTAGCAGAGTTGCGCATCTGTCTTCCAAAACGCCGCTAGCAACCATGCATTGCGGAGAAGCTGACGCTCGGGCCAATTTTTGTATTTTTGGACGCCGCCGCTGTAGCGAGCTGAATTAACACTAGTCATCGATAATCAATGTTTATCGCCGGTCTTCGACACGCCGGACATGTTAATTGCCGACACGATAGGCATGTCACCTGCACAAACGGAGTGTTACTTCACCGCATAGCTGTGGTTGCTAGCCGGACCTATGCGCAACTCTGCTACCTAAAGGTAGCATATACAGAAACTCTACGCTCGACCAGGCGGTGGCGCCCTCCCTTGCGCGGCCCCAGAGTCAGGTGCAGGTTTCTGAAATGTTTTTAGCAATTTTTAGTTAATTATTGCGGTTATTTCTTCGTTGTTTCTGTTAATTATATTATTTTAGAACTTGTTCGTTCATTTCAACTTGGTTTCGAGCATTGTTAGCGTTGTTATGGCCTGTATTGAGCGCTGTCCTGTGAGCGTGATCACACCACATGAGTTGCATAGATGGACGACAAGCCTGGCCCCTAAAGTGCTCCGCACTTCATAGCGCAGCTTGCACTAAGTTGCACAAAGGTGGGTCACAGCAGAGCTAGTGGGCACCTAGCTGATCCTGGGTTGTTAGACTTTCACCCTCTTACCTTTCTCTTTCCCACCCCTCGCTACACTATACTATAAATGGCTATGCTTGCTCTCTTTTTTTAAAGACGCTAGTCCTTCTTGGGGAATTCAAGCGCAGAAATTTTGGTCTGTCTTTCTGTTTGTCTGTCTGTCACCCGATTCAGCCATTCGGCCAAAGTTTAACCACTTGCTCAACGCCCAGCCATCTTGAACTGGTACGGCCGTTCATAATTGTGAACATTTTCGATCAAAAAGCAAATATTACACATATCTGAGGCGCAACATGAATACATAAGTATTTGGAGCTGTGTTCCTTTACTAGAAAATACATAGATAAGTAGTTCTAAAGACCCTAATGTTTCTTATGCTGCGCAGAAAATGATAGTGTTTCTTAGGCTGCGCTGAAAATGCGACGCTATGAGCCAGATGCAGCGGTTCAACATAGAGGAGGAGGACTCGTGTAGTACGGCCGGCACAAGACTATCGCCTTTCGACGACATTTTCAGCGAAGCACGCAGATAGGCGGCCAATTTTTTATCTGTTTATGAGCTGTGTCTATGTCTTTCTCTCTATGCCTCTTGGTTTCTCGGTCTTTCTGTCTTCCCTTTCTTTTTATCTTTTTTCCTATTCGCTTAACTTCTATGTCTTTCTTTCTCACTCTTTCTTCCCTTTATTTCTGTCTATTTCTCTCTCTCTCTGTGTACTAGTTCTCCTCTCCCCTTCCCCTCCTCGCCCTCACATCTGTCCGCCTCACTCTGACTTCCCTTTCCCACAACCTTGCTATACTATGCTATATCTAGAAAGTTATGCGATGGTCTGCTAGCGCGCCCGGATAGCCGAGTTATTACAACGCTCGCCTTCGGATCTTGGGGACGCGGGTTCGAGTCCCGCCTCGCCAAGACTGTTTTTTCGCCATGAATTTCTTTCTATGTCTCTTTTTTTATCTGTGTACTCGCTATCTCGCCCATCAGAGTTACTGCATCCCACGCCGGACAGATCGGCGCACGTGTTCTGGGTGCTAAGAAGATGAGGAAACTGGTGAAGAAGAGAATGAATGAAGCACGTGCCGGTTCATGATGATAATTTTCTATCTACGACGCACGGGAAACTTCGACCGTAACAGCACTGCTGTAAAAATATCAGTTCCGGCCAAAGCCATCACTGTGCCTCCCACAGAGAGAATTTGCACGAATGATCCATCCAATAGCGCTTACTTATTTTTATGACGTCAAGCACTTCTAGACTATTTCAGATAACTGACTTTCGATACAGGCGCACTTTTGTGTCACTGGTTTTAGGTCGGGAACTCGAACGTCCTGGCAAATTTCGTCACATATTCTGACACTGCTGCTCAGCCAAACGTAATGTATTATGTAGTAACGACGAACACTTAACTATTAATATGCGTATTATATGAATTAGCCCAGAAAAAGTAAATACGTTTCGATCGGAAACAAGCTAGCACGATTTTTTAATAAAATATTTGTGGCGCAACTGAGTTATGATGATGATTTGGATGATGATATCTGGGTGATGGGCGGAAAGTAAACTAGTTTAAAGTCTGACGCCCTATCCTGTCTTGCTCTTGTTGTTCTTTTTTTTGCTTCTTGCTTGTCTTAGTTGCGCTACATGTATTTTATTAGGCTATGCACCAAATCGCCCAACGTGACACTCTGCTACAGCGAGCACGACTGCCTTTCACAGGTGGCGGGCAAGCGTGCCGCAGTTCTCTTGGCGGGTATTGTATTTTTTTAGTAGGTTGTAACCGAGTATATAGCCAGCATTTTCCCAACGTTAGCTCTCGTTGAATGAAATCAGAGTCGTAACAGCATATGTCGATTGAGAAGGCTATCAAAAAAAGGGTACGCATATTGGTAATTCGCTATAACAGATATAAGCTTTAGGTAGCGTCTTTTACTGCACAAGAATTACTTGTTGGTTTTTTTTTTCATAATTAATGCCCTTCACCACAATATGCGCATGCCATGTAACAAAGCTTAGCAAAGCAAATGTGTCACTGTGAGGAGCACCCTTGCCGCACGAGCCATCCATATTTTCAAACATGCACGCTCTCAGTTTTCTCCCACAGAATGTAATTCCCTCAATATGCGATACCGTGGCTGACAGCATCTACCAAAAAACATTGTCGTTTCACCGGCATCAGTACCCGCCGTGGTGCTTTATGGTGCTCTACCGCTGACCGAAAGGTCGCGGGGTCGAAGGATAACCGTGGCGTCCGCTTGAGGGTGCATACACGGGCCTCGAGCGAAAATACTTGAGGCCCGTGTACTTGAATTTAGGTGCACGTTAAAGGACACCACGTGGTCGAAATTTCCGGAGCCCTCCAGTATGATGTCCCTCATAATCCTATCCTGGTTTCAAGGCGTAAAAACCCAACAGTTATATTATTAGACAGTTACAGTTTAGCGGGTTTAGCGGAATAGCGGGATCGAAGTGCGCATGCGCAGTACCGTAGACGGCCCGTAGCGTTTACCGTACGCACGCTATTTTTCAGATTTAGCGTTAGCGTGTTTGCGTGGTTAACGTAGTGTACGTAAAACATGGCGGTGGTTTTGGACGCCCGCTTCGAACTGAATTTAGCGTTGATGTGGACGGATCCACTTCTTTCGTAGAAAATAACTGTGCGAAAAGGCTTCCCTTGCCTTCAGGTAGCTTCGACGACACGGTATTACGGATAACATAGCGTAGTTTTTGAGATCGCTTCCCATTTCGAACGTCCCTAGGCCTATCTAGAAGATCGGTGTAAACAAGTCTACAACATGAAAATTTTGCTCGTGTGTGTTGCGTGTTCTTGTCCATTGTCTCAGGTGTGCTGTGCCTTCCCATTGCTATGGAAATTTTCGCTTTTGTTGCTTAGTTGATATTTATTTACTTTTATTTTCCCTAAAAAAAGGAGTAATATTGCTGCGTGCGGGGATACAGGCGAGCATTGTCGGTTTTGTTCTTTTCACTTTTTTTAACGCATTCACCCTTCGCTAGGTGGCGCCACCGTCCCGGCTTGGGCACGTGAACGCTATCCCGCTAAACTAAAACCCGCTTTCCGCAACCAACGTTTGCGGCACAGTAACGCTATTCCTTAACCCGTGCAATCACGCTAACGCTAAACTATAACTGTCTATTATATCGCCGGCATCAATATTTTTGTTAAAGTGAGGAGTTATTGTGCTACCATTGGCAGCCGCGCATTTTCAAGGCGGATTGCAGTATTGGATATGTCGGAAGTACAGCTAATTTTTCTTGAAACAAGCAGAAGTTGACTGAGTTTTCTGAGTTCCTTTTTTCAAGTTCTTTGAATTTCCAAAAAAGTTCTGGTTTTCTTGTTCGGTAGACACTACTGTATATTCTAGAAGCTACTGAACGATGCAGCTGTTTATAAGGACTACGCACCTGAACGAAACATTGGGTTACTCTTTCGTGTGTATATATGTGTGTGTGCGTGCGATTGTACGTATTATTTGTGCGTACATGTTGCCACAGTCCACCGTCACCACAGTCATCACGCCACACCTGGAGTGACAAGCCAGGCTATAAACCAGGCTAACAATTCCAGAGATATCATTAAACATTGATGTTTATCACATCTAATAAGTGGCAAAATGGCCATTTGGGCTAGCTGGTAACGATTCAGAAGGGAAAGACGACGCAGGCGTGCACTCGCCACTGGAAGTTTATTTAAGGAGCAGCATCTATGTAGCTAGCAGATTGAGTACGTGGTGCGGTTTCTTTCGCCTAAAAACAGAATGACTCCACAAAAGACAAAAACTTGTGAAGGCACATGCGTCAAAGCGAAAAAAAGGGGGGAAACAAAAAAAAATAAAAATCGGGGGTGAGGAGTGATGACTGAGCCTCACTGAGTTAGGGAATGGGAGAGGACCACAGTTGAAGCCAGAAAAATATGTACAACCGCTATTGCGTGTTTAGAAAGGTAAAAGTGATAACTCGCCATTATGTTCTGGGAACTTTTCCTTTGACAACAATAACCTATAAATTGTTATGCCAAAGCGAAAGCATCGCTTAGATTTGATGGCTCTTTGGCATAGTACTACTGAACGGTTGGTTAAAAAGAAGGTGTACGGGGGGAAACACCTACAGTAAAGCGCAATGAACAGTGTATTAACATTAACAAATGATACGTTTATTCTGCGGTTCTTCATTGGGAACACAAATAATTCGAGCCGATCAGTTTTTGTGCAAAGATACACGTGAGAGTGGTACAAGTGTTAATACACAGTAGATATTACTTTTTCTTAAGTATTTACGTGCACAATATATTTAGCAGATATGCTAAACGTGCGCAGTGCAAGCGTCACTTCTAACGTGCTAAGGATAATAGAGGTGACGGAGCAATCACTCACAACTATTTGACCCTCTTTGTTTTATTTCAGAAACAAAATGTATTTTCTCTTCCACTGCTTGCTTATTCCAGATCGCTACCGTTGAGTGTGTAGAGCATATCTGCGAAAATATTTTGCTTACTTCACGAAACCTATGTGTAAGAACTGTAGACATGGCAAGGCACCACCTGCTGCTTGGGTTGCTAATCACGTACTTGATGACGCAACCCACGCGCACGAGAACGGTGGCGCCACCGACCACCTCTTCGGTATGAACTCTTTACGGCGGCAGCTGTAATGCGGCCATTCTAACTTCTCTGATCCGGGCGACGGTGGAAGGCCTCTATCGCAGCGCTCTATGTCCTAATGCTTACTGCAGGCGTTATGACTAGCGGTGAACTTTATTGCGGCGGCACCTCTATAAAGATAATAGACGTGGTTGGAATACAACAGGAAGAAGTAAACGAGGCAGAAAAAAATGACAATCAAGGTCCCTCTTTAAAAGCGAACAGCTCTGATGCGATCTTTGTGCAACTCGTACGCGCATCCTTTGGGATTTGTCGTTCTCCGAAATAGAATGCCACGGCTGTCTAGCGCTTCACGGTGCTGTTGCCACATTCTTGTGCCGAGCACTTCCTTGGTTTTCAGCGTTGCGCTCGTTGTTTTGCGGACCATTTCAAAGTGCTACTGCAAGCAGACCGAGTGCTGAAGCAGCGCTCTCAGCGCAACCGAATGATAAAACAGCTTTGCTGTGAATCTCTATAGCAGCTAGAGCATATCGATAGCGATAGGAAACCAGGTGGCCTTCACTACAGAACGCTTAGACTAAAAGAGAGAAGAAAAAAATCAGGGCCTGCAGTCACAAAAAAATATTCCTAAGAGAACATTTCAGCCAATCACGATGCGAGACGTATCATTAGCAAAGCCTGCTGAGCAATAGGAAAACGCACTTACCAAACTGAAATTTTATGAATTAGGCCCCAGTGAAACCATTAGGCAAGTGGTCGAGCACCAGATTTCACTGCGTTTCGGCGTAGTTGTATAAATTTTGGTGTACACAAAAATTGTGCCTCACCCCTCCTCCATTTGCAAAGCGGGGAAAAAAAAAGCTGTGTGCAAAAGTGCTCGTTTAGGTCGGATACAGGCCTATCCCACAGCAGGGCATATTATCAGCGAACAGGACTCGCCAATGCAAACAGGTCTTAAAACTAACAATCTATGAATTTGGTCCATAAATACTCAACCCTATGCACAGCAAAGTCATTGAAGAATGGAGAAGGTGGGCATGCCCCGCACTGTGCTTTGTAACCAAAAGATTTTTCCGCGGAGCCATTGGGCGAGTCATTCCCGCACAACTCCACAATCTGACGATACGCAAAGAGAAAATCCTGCGACGTCGCTCAAGTGATGGCACAGATGTAATATACAAACTAAGTAAGCGGTGCCTCTTGAAACACCTATGAGTAGCGACATGGAAAAAAATAATGGTACGACGAAACACTTCTGTTGTTCCTAGTGAAGTCAAAATAAGAGGTGGAAATGGCGTTGTTAATGTGTTTACTTTTCTTCCTTATCGAGCTGGCACATTCGCAGCGGATACACTGAGAAATTACACGCTTACCTTTCCGCTTCCTGACACTTTCACTTCCCTCGGCACAGCTGTCTCACGACGCCAGAGTAAACAGATTTATTTTGTAAGCAAGCAAGCATACCCAGTAATGTTTGCAGATCAGTCTGCTACGGCGCAACCACCAATACGTCACCCCTGTAGCGATTGCTGTCCAATTGAGTGCCCTTTTTAGCTCAATAACTGCGCACGAACTCAAGTCGTGTTGGTTGTGTACATCTCCAGTAGGCCTAGAACTGAGAAATCGACTTTCCTGCAGTTGAACAACCCACCTTTCTCCCACATACCTTTATGTTTTCTCAAGGGTGACGCTGGAGTCGGCCTGCTACACCTGTTAACGTTGCGTATTAATATATCTCAGGTAGACAGGGAAGACAGGAAGAAGACAGCAAAGACGGACAAAGACAGGAAGAAGAAAGCAGAAAAGAACCATTTGAACCGTACAATTAATTAACCACTCATAGGCTTTCACAAACTGCCCTTTCTGCCGAGTAATGGTGAAAGGCGCCAGCGCTTTGCTATGTATAAAGAGCTGATACTAATAACAGCGGAGCTGTTTATGCTTGGCAAACCCCTGGGTCACCTCGACGAGAAACTATCATCATCGTGAACTGCGCGCGTTCTCCTTGTCCTCTTCCGCTTCGCTCCCCAAAGTAAGTGCGCCAGTCTCTGCGGACGCCGGTTTGTGCGGCGTGGGATGCAATAACTCGGATGGACGAGAGAAGGAGTACAGAGAGAGAGAGATAAAGAAAGACATAGAACCAAATAGACACAGAGAGAGGAAGAGATAGAAAGAAACAGACACACAAAAAAAGAGATCGAAAAAACAGAGAGCAAGACAGAAAGAGAAAGAAAGAGAGAGTGAAACAAAGATAAACAAAGAGAGAGAGATTGAAAGAACTGCAGAGAGGATGAAAGGCAAGGAAGGGAAGACAAGACAGAAAGATACAGAGAGAGCGAAAGAAATGGATAGAAACAGAAAGAAATAGAAATAAATAGAAAGGAACAGAGACAGAAAAGAACTAGAAAAAAACACAGAGAAGACAACAGAAAGAGAGGAAGGCTCACGAGCTCCGTGTTGGTTCCAGCCTTGCTCCACTGTTGCAAGATGCGCTAATCTATTTGTTTGTTTGTTTGTTTATTGTTAATGACCTCTCTTGTCCGCTCTAAACAATCATCGCCTTTGACATAACTGCAGACGTGCTGGGCCCGCGTCTATCCATTTTACAAGCGTTTTTATTCCCTTGAGCGTATGCGTGCAGCATTGTGAAGATCAGACTATTGAAGACACAAACATAAGAGCATTTTGTTTTATTTATGCTAAGAACACGGTAGAAATATATTGCAAGAAATAAGAAGACATTTACCAGCGTTAAATTTACTGGCCATGTTACTTATTTCTTATTACTAGCCACATTGCTGGCCATTTACTTGACATATTACCTATTTCAATTGTGACGTCTAGTAGTAACTATTCCTTCCCATATTTCACGTGCTATATACGGAATGCCATCGATATATACGGGGTCTTTCTGACGGTTACTTAGTTCACAGAGTGAAGCAGATGAAGCAAACACCGCAAAGGAACGCGACCGGCTGACTCGTGAAATCATTGAAGCCAATCTGTTTTTAGATCTTGGAGCAGTTTGTGAATACGCCATCAGTGCTCTTGACTAATAAAGAGTGAGTTTCTTAATCATGATATAGTTGTACAGTCGCGCTCAATATGACTTGCAACACGGGAGCGCGTGGCCTCACGAGGTCAAAGACTGCCCATGGCTTCCACTAGCCCTTATTTCCATAACTAAATGCATTTCTCGCACTTGGGGATGATTCGAAATAGGAAAATATCATTTAGTTGCTGAAACGAAAACAAGTTGAAGCCATGCTTAGTCTTTGAACTCATAAGGCCACGCGCTCCCGTGTTGCAAGTCATATTGAGCGCCACTGCACGTCACATGCTGTCGTTAAAAGGCATATTAGCGCCTGTTTCCGCAAATGCCTTCTCCTCCGTTTTCCTTCATCCACATTTGTACTATTCGAATCCTTTACTTAAAATGACATACCGACAAGCCCAATCAGTCACAACGGTGAACATTTATTCTTATACAGCGGGTGGCCTGAACTGTATCTTTCCTGAACCTCAAGTGACTGTCAAAGTTATTCCTTTTGTTACGTGCGACGTGCACTTATTCTCCTTCTTCCGTCACCGTCAGTTACCAACAAGGGCAGTATTTCGGGCTGCTTGGTTTTCTAGAACGTTATGTGGTGCAACGCGCAGCAAGACAGAGGGACAAAGAAAAGTCCGAGACAGTTACCGCAAGAAGGGAAGCTTCTATTAGGTGGTGTCACGACATCCATTTGACATGGGATTCACATTTACACAATTTTCATGTAGGATTAATACAGGCAATCACGTCCGTATAGGCAGCATTGGTCTAGTGATGTGTCTGAATGATGTTACACATCGGCAGGAAGAATACGTCTCGGTGTCATCGTACAGCTGAGAAAAAGTTCCTTTGGGCACTCTTGCTACTCGTCAACATCTAGAAGAGAGAGAGAGAGGAAACATTTATTGCAGAAAGGCTTGTGAGTGAAGATGGGAGGGCCCCTTATTCCAGGAACCCTCTGGCCTGGACCGCCCGCCGGGCTAGGGCGATCAGTTGACGCTGGTTGACTAGGTCCGGCTTGGAGATAGCAGCCTCCCACGCTTCACTGAGGAGGTTTGCGAAAAAAATATATATAGCTATGTCGCTACCTCTACTGTTCATAACCCGGTAAACGTCACCCTCCCTCTTGACCGGAAACGTTTGCTCAGCCTCGGTCTGAAATTCGCGGTATAAGGCCGAAAAAAAAAAACGACTGCTCCCCAACTACTCGCTGTGATACGTGAAGTTGGTCACTGTATTTCGGATCAGGATAAGGCTCGCTGCAGTTCCAAGGGAGTCGTCATCGAGTCCCGATGCAAGATGGTTGTTTTGAAGGTCCCCTAAAACATTACGAGGCCTTTCTTCGGAAGCCATCGCTGGTTGCTCTGCCGGCCTGCAAGGATGGAGCATTTGCCGTTCTTCTATTCGATCCATTTGGAGCTAAAGCAAATGCTCAGAATAGGCGTTCAGAATCAGTGCTCAGAATAAGCCCTGCTTTTGCCCACCGAAACAAGGCTAACTTAGATAATGTTAACGCTGAAGGCAAAATGCTCTGCAAGCAATAAAATCTATCTCTTATGTTCCACAGCTCAACTGAATGTAAAGGAGATTTTCCGGGTGCGTTTTTCAAATCCAAGATGCGCAAACCAGAGTTGCCATTTCACGCCACCCCTTTGTACCGAAGTACACAGCGGCCCTCGATTTCCGTCTGTTTGCAGCAACATGTGAGGCACTCAGAAATTAATGATCCCTAACTCGTAACATATTCGCTATATGTTCTAGATTTTCTTGCGTCCTGTCATGAGAAAAGCTTGTACGGAGTTTCGATATATCGATCTCAACACATTTATTAAGCTATTCCGCAGAAACTTTCGCTCCCTGCCGCAGAATGTATCAAAGCGCGTGGAAGCGTTGATTCTTCGGTTGAAGCGCGGAATTCATGTAAGCATTTTTCTGGACACTTTTGTCTTTCTTTATCGAAATTTCCAACTTCATCTCATAAAACAATTCACCTTGCATTCAGAAAAGACGGAATCTGCATCATTTCTAGCATTTCCTCGTCTTGGGTGACATATTTCAAGGTTTTAGGGTTCAGTTCAAGCCCTGAAGAAGACACGTCCACTTGTCGAAACGTCGGCTCGAGCACCCACCCCCTGTTTACGGATTTTTTTTAATATTTTAAGGCAATAATTTAGAAAACAATCTCTGTTCACTTGGCAACGGTGAGTACATTAAGGTACGTCGCCACTTTCAATATAGCTTTCTAGAATATAAATGATATTATTTTTTTCTATATTTGCAGAGTTCCGTTTATTCAAGATTTTTTTTTTCAAAAGAAGTGTGTTTTTTATGATAAGTAAATAAAAAACTCTGTACATTTCCCAGCCCCTCTTGCAGGAATTTGAAACCGAAACTGAAACTTTCTGATTGAATAATGCGTGCCATCACTACATAAGAATATTACGCAGTGTTAATTTCTTCCACAATGCTGTAAAATCTTGCAGCAGCACTGAAAACGAACGGTAAGTCTTTATAATGCACGCGGTCGCTTGAAAAATAATTGTGCCTGCTGAAGTAAACTTTTTTTTCGGTATATTTACTAGAACTCAGTATAAATTATAGATATATGGAAATAATGATGGTTCTCCGTAAAGCTTTCTTGGCCTGATTACGTACTTGTTAAGTCACTTTTGATACGCGCCAACCATTTCTTAGTTGTGACTGTTGGCGTAACAATTACATTTCGGCAAACTTTTTATTCATATGAGAAGCGTGTTTTGTTGTCTTAATAACTTAATCGCCTTAAACGTTCTAAATACCGAAGGCTTACAAGAAAATATAGAACTGTAATTAATTTTCGGACTAACAGTTTCTTCTTGAAGGTGGTGACCAGGATAAAAGCCGTCAGATAGAGAGAGAGATTACTAATAGTTGGAATCGACGATGTGATTTGAAAGGTTTGTGTTTCTAAACTTGACATATTTTTTCGCTGTGCCTACGAACGCTACATTATTTTCTTATTAGTCCGAACAATACGCCTAGGCGATTGCCTAGAAAAATTGACACGACATACGGGCATGCAGAGTGGACAGGGGAAAGAGCTGCCCTGTAGCACAATGAGTAGTAAACCACACGCGCAATGCGAAGGTTGTGGGTTCAGTAACCACAGGTCGCGATTTCTTTCTTCTTTTTGGCCACGTTCATTCATTTTTCCCTTTATCCCACAAGTAGCACACTTGAATTAAAAACTACAAATAAAGACCTAGATGCTTTCAATTGGATTCATTACCTGTTGGCCTCGCATTGTTTTGTTTGACGAAAAACGGGCTCTAAATCCATTACCCTCCCTACGAGCATTAGGAAAGAGTGTGAGGGGCAGCGAAGAAGGAATGTTGTGCAACGACCAAACGTCAACACCCCGCAAATAAAAACAGTCCAAGCAGAAGAAACAAAGGTGTGATGGGTGAGAGGACACCAGACAGCTTGACGCACACGTGAAGACCAAAGCAGCGCGCCCAGGGGACACAGAAAGGCCGACAGCACCAAGAGGGCAGGCGATGGCGCAACGAGGCAATGGCGACGGTCGGTAGACACGTGTTGTTATAGGACGCGCGGGGGTGTAATTTGGCGGACCGCAATGGCCCCGCAGACGTGTCGTCTCGGAAAATCGTGCTCCGCGCTGAACATACACAAAGGGAGAGTTTTAGAATGCATCTTGACATATAGGCAGCATTTCGTTGGACACTGCTCCCACGAGAGCCATTTTGCCAGCTGAAGCACTTGCCGCATTTGTGCGACGGACGCTGTAGTACGAAGTCACGGGGAGGAAAGCGGGGTGGCAATCGCACCGCTATATCTCTGCTTGTATTACAAAAGGCGGAAGTTTAATGCGATTTTCTTTCCTGTCAAGCAGCATGACGCTGTTTACTCTTCGCGCAGTATTGATCCGAATTATATGGCACAATATCCTTGGTTCAGTATTGATTGGCGCGGTTGATGTGAACGTCAGTGGGCCACCCCTGTCGCTCGGCGGAGCTGAGATGTGTGTTATTACGGAGCGTTTACTCACACGGCGCGTGGCGTAAAATTGGATACAGGGAATATTGAGTTCCAATCTGTCCCTCGCCTGACGCGCGCAGATGAAATTCGTACACAAACACACACACAAACGCACACGCACGCACACACACACACACACACACACACACACACACACACACACACACGCACGCACGCTCGCACCCACACACACGCGCACACACACACACGCACACACACACACACACACACACACACACACACACACACACAACGACGAGGGCAGACGAGGAGGCGCAGAATAAAAATATTAGATTTGTTAGCATGGACGGCTGCGGAGGATACACCTCACCCAATTTTCCCGACATGTAGAAATTCCCTGACTACACTCTGAAAAAAAGGGGGAGCGAGAATGGAGCAACGGGCTCAGTTTCTCCTTCGGAGCAGCGACTTTCTCTTTTGCGGACGCTTAGGTACGGACGCTTAACTTTACGGACGCTTTACTCGTCGCGCCGTCTTGCGGCAAGCGCTAATGGAGAAACTTTTCTCCTCAACCCCGTGGACTTGCGCGCGCGCGCATGCGCACGCCGAGTTACGCCGTGATTCCGTGCTGTGACGAGCGGCCGCCCTTTCGCGCTCACTCGGCGGCCTCAGACCATCCAGTGCTACCCGACCTCGGCCAGTCGCGTGCAATTAATTGTACCTGGGATTGATGCGAGCAATACACGAGTGACGTTCATTGTTTTTGTTCTATGTGTTGAGTAACGTGTGTGGCGGCTTTTTTTTTAACACGAAAATGTTTTATGCCGGGGTCCACCACGGCTCCACTGACGTATTTCCGTCACGGATATGACGTTGTGAAATATAAAGACTAATAAATGGCAAAGAAAAAGTTTCGTCACCGGGAGTCGAACTTACGACCCCTCACTCCGCAGCGCGCGGTGCGAAACGATTCGGTCACAGACGGTATAGCTTCTTCGCAATGCTAACGGTGAGCTATTTACATACATCATTGGCTGTAGGCGGTACTCAGAGGTCGGTGGTACGTCAGCGCGTTTTCGTTATCTATAGACCTTATGCAAAATTGCTGCCATCTGTCGGAGGTTTGACGAAGCTACCGATTCGGCGCCATGTTGGAGGCTTGGGTCCGAATCGTATTGCTGTCGCTGCCATAACTTCTTGCTTGTATCTGCTGTGATAGTCGGCAATCGGGGCATAAAACGCCAGACGAACTTGTACACCTCACCAGCATTTCGTAGATTTTACGTTGACAATTATAAAGAGTGAAGAACTGCCTCGCAACGAGAACGTACAAGTTTGTCACCGAGTCACATGTAAGCCTGTCGTCGTTGAGAATGAAGCTTTGCGCTTGGTTATAAATTTTGTCTGTTTTCAGTGTAGCAAATGAAGCGTTGTTAGCTATCGCAATATCATGCGTGTAGTGCAGGATGGTTGGGAGGAGTCGATAGCGCGCGACGCGGCTGGCCACAGCGATGACGGTAACAAAGTGCTGTTGACCCATTTCAAGGCGTACTTCATAAGGGACAGCCTACGTCGACCTAATGTATTGTGCATCTTATTTTAAATAAAACGTTGTCCTGTTTGTTATTTTGAAACAAAAAATATTTCGGTGCTGTAGTCACCGATCTATGCTTTGCATAGAGCTACCACACGGTTAAAATGTAAGAAAGGTCCGCTTATCACGCACGTGAAAAGTCAACATGAAAAGCGTTAGTTGCTCCAAGAAGTATAGGCGCCGATTAGCTAGTATTTTATCGAATATCCTTCCGACATGTACTCGTAAATAACACTATCCGCCAAGAATATTCGCGTTCACATCGTCGCTTTCGGGGCCTGTTGGCGCCTTACAATTTCAACCCGTAGCAGCAATGCGTCGCCGACTGAACGCTTGCGAAACCATGTCGGCACGAAACCAACGTAGCGCACCCACGGTCGAATGTAACACATCTGCGGGAACGGCATTTTTTTTTTCGCTTTCATACGAAAAGTGCCACACACAAGCATCTGTTAACATTTCAGAGCACACAGGGATGGATACAGGATTTTTCCGAAGGGGGATCAGCGTCAGCTGGGAGAACCTGATATGTGCTCTTCTTGGGGTATAAAGAAAGAAAGGGGGGGGGGGTCAGGCCATCCGAGCCGCCCCTATGAATTTGGCAGTAGCAGCACATGAAATGCTTGAAAAATATACGCACAGGGAAGCAGTACGCACGCAACAAACCATCCCACCAAATGCTACATTGTTAAACTTCACAATCGAAAACGAACTACGAACAACACGCTCTAGCATAATCGGTCCGTTCGCTGAGAATCGATGACGCGCACGAGCTACCTAACATATAACTGTTATCGCAATGTGATAAACAAAGTAATGGTGTCACCAACTGCGCAGGCATGCGCGAGTAGCCGCGATGCAGCTTTGGAGCGCGTACACGAAGCCGGTTTGTCTGTGCCTGCAAGTACACGGCGTGAAAACTGTCTCTTTCCGGCATGACACGAAATAGTGTTCTCTGATAAGTGTCGATGCTGTCACATACCACATCTGCTAAGAACGGAGAACGTAAAGTCGGCGTTAGTCGTAAGCAGTAGCGGGAGCAATTTGGAAGGATTTGTCGCTTCTCGTCGGCCGCTGGAGGCTAGTTTCCTGCAAACATTTTTTCAGCAACCCATTTTCCCCAATCTCAGCAACACGGCACACGAAAGTACGTCGGCACTGCCGTTCCTATCAGCCGCCACACGCCGATACGTGCGCTCCGTGTGTGCCACGCGGAGCGCGCTTAGCCTTCAACGTGGCGGAAATGCGCACGGCGGCCGCTAGATGGCAGCAGATTTTGCATAAGGTCTATAGCGAGATGGCGCGAAGGGCTCGAATGGCGTAGTGACTCTAGAATGGCGCGCTTTAAAGGTCGTGGCCCCACGCGTTGCGATGAGAGCGCGCCTCTACAGGGCGTGGTCTCTCGTGCGCGCGCGCTTATGTCGTGATGGCGGTGGTTTGTACGTCTTGTGCTCTCACCGCAAGTTTGCGTTTAGAGCACAAAGGTCACTTCGCTCTCTGCAGCGGCCGCTTTTGAGAAATGAGCGCGCTGCTCACACGGAAAGAAGTTACAACTGTGACAGTTCGCGCTCATCCTGTGTACGTTCGTTCCGTGCGTCCTTTCTGCTCGAGCAGCGCATTGCAAGTTTCGAGCTGCTTGCCTTTCTTCGCGTGACATTACAATTTGTTGCTTTAGTATTCATTCCTTCGCCCTTGGGGCGAAATAATGCACAACAAACGCTCAACTGCGTCTCTGAAGACAAGTTTCACTTTCGTGTTATACCGATTCCTATGACAGAGGGATCAGCCATGGTTTTTTCTTTTTTTAATCGCTCGGTGTGTGCGCAATGCGCCGCATACTTTCGTGTGTATCGTGTTGTTTGTATGCGTTTTCGCATGATCTGCTTGTCATAAATACAGTAAGTCCCGCTTCACAAAACAGTCCTGTTTTTAATGAACACCTCAGACTGTACACCAATAATATGAGTTTTTTTCGGCGTTAACATACTTGGCAAGAGCACGCGTTTTTTTTTTATTTTTGCACAACACTTATAGCACTTACCAATACAACCAGCAATATAAAGAAGCATGAAAGTTAATTTTTTCAACAATTTAGCAAACGTGATACCACTGGACAGTGCATGCGTGAAAGTACGATAATATATAATGGCTGGAGTTTTATGTGTCGAAACCACCGTATGATTATGAGGCACGCCGTAGTGTGGGACTACGGATTAATTTCGATCAACTGGGGTTCTTTAACGTGGACCCGAACATAAGCACATGGGTGTTCTTGCCTTTCGCCCTCATCGAAATGCGGCCACCGTGGCCGCAATTTAACGTTAAACTGCATCATAATTGCACATATATGAAAAATAAGTCAATGACTTCTGTTAGTTAAGCCAAAATTCTTAATCTCACGGGTCTTGAATTACGCATGTCATCACTGAGAATTAGAACGCACTTATGCACGCGTGCAGTATGTATCTCTCGTTCTCAGGAGTTCGCTTTGGCGTGCGAAACTCAACACAAAATGCGCTTCTAATGACAGCTGTGCACAGTAGGTAATCACTAACACTCTCCCTCACCTTTGTGAAAAGAGTATTCCAAATCCAACGCAAGACTACCCACCGCCACAACGATAACTACACAGTTGTCGCACAATTACTGCAATTTGACACGCCAGGCGAATACTGTGACATAACAGTAGCAGAGTAGCATGTAGGTACAGCATACTGAAATATTTATTACAGGACACGTAGCGTGGGTAGCGTTCTTTTCCATAGTTCGCGCGGTGTAGCGCTAGTTTCTGTACTCAAGTAATCGAGCCGCCGCGACGCCAAGAGCCACTGACATCGCTCTCGAAAGACCACCGTCCGGTGCGAGGCCATCTTGTCTTGTTTCTTGTTTCGCACGACCCGCGTTGTAACGTACGTATACAGAACTGAGACGGCCGTTACCGCTTCAGAAGCATTGTCATTAAAGGGCTAGCTGTTGAACGAATCCATGGCTCATCGTCATACTTGTGACCAACGCTTAAATAGAATGCGAACAGATGTCAACAGGGGCGTAGCCAGAAATTTTTTTCGGGGGGGGGGGGGGTTCAACCATACTTTACGTATGTTCGTGTGCGCGTTTGTATGTGTGCGTGTATATATACGCAAGCAAAACTGAAAAATTTCGAGGGGGGTTTGAACCCCCCCAACCCCCCCCTTGGCTACGCCCCTGGATGTCAACGCCAAACCACTTAACGAAGTCGACGCGACGAAGGCAACAGAATCTGAAATGAATGTTGCGCCCTCCCACAGTAACTGTAAGAAATAAAGAAACAAGAGAAGGAAATTTTATCTGTGGCCGCTATCGAAAGATGGCGCTACTTCAAAATGGCGTCGAAATGGTATGAACGGTTCTCGATATGGTCGTTTTCGCATTAACTTAATCAACTCTGTAATTATATAGTTCATTATTATGCGGCTTTAGATTAACTGGTGCGCTTGGCTAAGCCACAGCTACAATTTAATAATGTCTACGTATATTAGGTTGCAGCCATGAAATGGTAAAGAGTTTAAAAAAAATGACGCATCGCTTGTCCCACCATGGTCCGCTGTAATTCAGTGACTATATAAGGGCCTGCGCCTCATAGAGGGGTATGTGTAAAGACCTCTGTACGCAAGCGTCTGTAGTGAATTGTTCTTGTTATAGGTTGTACACATATGACTGAATTGTTTATTGAATTCTGTGAGTGTGTGTACTATGTGTTTGCCTCGTGAACGTGTGCGTATTAATAAAATGTGTATCAACCTTCCGGTGTCCTTGAGTAAACCATGAATGGGCCACCTCGCCGGAATGCCACAGCGTAGCACCAACGTACGCCGCCGCAGTCGGTAACACCTTTTAAATGCGAATGCATCTCTTAGTTGGGGAATGTCAGGCGTCTGTCGGTGTCCGCGCGCCGGCACGTGTTATCTCTCCGCTCTCACTCCCGCTCCCATAGCAACAGCTGCGGGCGCGCGCGCTTATCCTCGCCCCTAGCAACCGGAGCAGGTGGTGCGGGCGGAGTAGCGGAGAGTGAGTGGATAGGAGGAGCGCGCTCTGGCGTGCGAGGGCGCTCGCATCGCGGGAGCTGGGCGGAGCTCCCGCGTGTGTGGAGAGAGTGTAGTAGAGGGTAGGTGCAGTGCTTCGGCGCTCCTTATCTCGCCGTTCGCTCTCTCTCCTCCCTGCGCCCCACTCTCCCGTCCGCTCGCTCGCACGTATAATATAAATGGAGTGAAGCGCGCGCCTCACTCTCGACCGTTCGCTGGCTGGGCGCCTCTCAAGGCGCTGGCAGAAGTCGGTGAAGGCGAATGTCTGACGGCAACGGTACTACGCCGTGTACTCTCGGTGCAAGAAATGCATTCGCATTTCTTCACGATTCCCTTCGGGGAGGTGGGGGCATTTTTTTAGTATCGTTTAATCCCTCTAGATGGCGCCAGCTACCACCTTATTTAACGGCTGTGGCTTTTTCCCAGCTCCACCTTCTTATATGTTGTTGAACATCTATCTATCGAAACTATGCTCTGCTGCGCCGGGATTGTTTTGATGCTATAGAATGTATATTTTGGAGGCACATGTCGGGACCTATTGCCCCGTAAACGCGTGGATAACGTCGCTACACCGTGTGATGCTTCGACAAATAAAGACAGCAAGCCTTACGTACAGTCTCCGGGTGAGAGCCCCTGTGCAGTATCCGTCTCCTAAAGTGAACGCCGTCTCGCTGGCCGAGCGAGACGTACGAGTTCCGTCGTTCCGTTTCGCGAGGTTTTCATCACTACAGGTTTGTCTGCTTGATTTTATTGTCATATAGTTCGATATTAAGGTCAGCGGGACCGTTTTTTGTGATTACCAGTGCCGCATACTCTTTATCAGTCGAGAATCGATGCACTCGCTAGGCCTAAGTATATTGCTCGCTTCAGCTTGGCGTCGGCCATCTTCATTTTGACGGGGGAGGAACGGTTTCTCCATTCAAAAGGGAGGAAAGTTCCTCCATTTGAAGACGAACTTTGGGGACATCCCCGTTTCTCCCTTGAAAGAGAGAGGGTCACTCTATAATTTTTAAGAGTGTATCATAATGTTTGCTAGAGAGAACTTTCAGAAAATACACTTCTATTCGCCCTCACCAGAAATTCCGTTCCCGATCCGTGACTTGTTAGTCGTCCTGTACTCTCTTGAACGTCATCGTATCAGTCGTTGTTGTTCTCTCCTTCATTATTATCATTGTGCCGTAATAGGCTGCATTTCCCCTCCTGTCGTCAACCTCGTGCTCTCGCTGCTGCCGTCGTCCTTGATATCGCGGCGTATAATGCTATTGTAGTCTTTTCAGAGGCCCCCTACAAACATATACAGAAGATTGTCGACACTAACATGCGCTCTGCATTCAAGAAGGGAAAGGCTGTGATTTTCAACGTGGCAATAACAGCTCATTTGTGACCCGATTCTAGAATCCAAAGCTTTTGTGATGTTCACGCTACAAGAGAACAGTAAACAGCCAATCACCAGGTTTACATATTGCATGGTAACAAGCAGGGTTGCCAGCTCGAAAAAACAAAAAAAATGCCAAGAAATCGGGAAAACTTGCCAAAAAGTAGGCAACTTGAGACAAGGGCCGCAAAATCAGACAAAAGTAGCCACGCATGTGTGCAAATACCTGCGACATTGTTATTGAAATGTCAAAATTCAAGAGTATTTTGGTGGAAATGTAAACGAGTACAGAAATAACCCTTCAAAATCATAATTTCCAAGATTAAAGCATAGAGTGTTTGCTTTTGCAACCATTTCATGCAGGATTACGAAGATTCTTGAGCTGTTGTAGAAAGGACACAAAGGGGCTAAAAGTACCAGGAGCAATAAAAATGAGTATTGCATTAGTGTACTCAGAATCACAATTGCTGGGATTGAAGCATAAGTTGTAGTGACTTTCACAATCATTTCTCGCATGTTAACGAAGTCCGAGCAATCAATATTCTCGAGTCGCAGTCCCTATCTAATTCAAAGAAACGGCACAAGCACTTCCTCAGATATCCGATTTTGTCACAAACGAGCGTGTTAATGAGGCATGCGCGCGGCCGCTTTCAGGCGACAGCGGGAAAGCACGACGCCAGCCGTTCGCTCAACAAGCGCGCGCAACGAAACATGAAAAGCAGCCGACGCGCCTCCTCGTCCTTTCTCTTTCGGAACGGCCGCCGTCGAACAAGAGTGTCGGATCATACGCCCGGCAAAGTCTCGAAAGATCGCGAAGGAAAGCATGATGCGACGCCGAGTGACGCCACTGCGAATGGAACCGACGAGGAGAATCTCGCGCCTTCCCTAGCTTTGGCTGTGCTGCACGCCGAAGAACACTCCCGACGCTTCTGGAACACCGGGGAGAGGGGATATAAGCGTGCACCGACGACTAGGGAGCAGTCAGTCGGTCCGGAGATGGTGAAGTTATGTTGAGTGTGGTTCCGTCGACCAAAAAAGACGTGTTTTATGATGTGCGGCCAGTCGATCGTCAATCTTGAAGAATCGGATGATGACGACGTGTGAGCTGTGACAAGTTACGTGAGTGTTTCCTGGAAGAGAAACATTCGGGACCGACGACGGAAGGAACAACGACGATCAGAGCTGGAGTTTGCGTGAATGTTTCCTGGAAGAGAAGCATTCAAGTTACGTCCAAGAAGTGTGGACTGAATACGTGGTTGAATATTCAGGAATTTAATTGTCCTTGAATAGTTTGTAATGCATGAGATTGCATTTCTAGCGCGTGATCTGTGTGATTTGTTCCCGTGTGTTTAAACACCATCTAAAATATATTGTGAGCTGTTATTGATACCAGCCGACTGTGCATGTTTGTGTGATGCTTGTATATTGCCTTAACTGGGAATATGTTTTGTTTGTGTTATCAACTCTTGGCTCTGACTTGGTCTTTGGACCACAACCGGCGTTCGCTGGCGCACTAAAAGGACCAACTCTAAATTGTCCGTGCTTTCGTGGTGCTTTTCGGAGGGTCGAGACGCCAGCCCTTGGAATCTGCCCGGCGATTGCCCTCCCTATTAAAGGGATCAGTGACAGATTTCTAATGTCGAGTCCAGAGCGTCCTCGATGCAGAGCGCTTTCTGTCGTCCTATTCACTTCCACTTGATGTTTAAAGTCGCATTCAGCAATAAGTGATCTGCGAAATGAGGCGCCATGAAGCAGTTTTTCCTCCAGTCCCAGCCACGTATCCAAAAGTCTTTTCTTTTTGTGTAATGCAAGCGCCAAATTAAATTGTAGGAGCTGGAAACACACCTTGGTCACCATGTTTTGGCACCGCATACTCGAACGCCAGCGGCTTCGACGTCACACGATATTGAAAATTTGGTTCAAGTCCAGGCAGTAAGAAACTATCCAAAAGGTAGCCAAGTAGCCAAGACATTTTGCTGCCACCGCCGGCCTAAAAAGCAGCCAAATTGGCGCAATGTAGCCAAACCTGGCAACCCTGGTAACAAGTGCGGCGCGCAGGTCACGCAATGGCGATCGTGTCTGGAAAGTATGAAACTGCTACGTGGCGCGAAAGCGATCGAAATTTCAAACAGAGTACTGCGCGCCCTATCTCTCCAGGGAGCCGCGCTTCGAACAATAGTAAAGGCTACAATGTCCCTACGCAACACACCCTGTTTGTAACGTTGCCATCATGCACGTGACATTGGTTAATCATCCCATGCATAAGGCGCAATACCCCCCCACCCCCATCCTGACAAGGCCTGCATTGCTTTTTCCATTCTACTTTACTTACGATGCAATTCAGCCACTGCTATCGCGTCATGCAGCAAAATAGAATTGAAAGAGAAATGCGGGCCGTGCCACATTGCCGTTACATGGTCTCTCGTCTTTGGTATATGGGAGAAGGGAGGGAGAGAACGCTGCTTGTGGACACTGGTCTAAGCAGAAGAGGTAGGCAGATTGAGGGGTTTTACGTGCCAAAACCACGATATGACTGTAAAACACGCTATAGGAGGGGACTCCGGGTGAATTTCAACCATCTGGGGTTCGTCAACGGATACCTAAATATAAATACATGGGTGTACTCGCAATGCGCCCCCATCTAAATGAGACCGCCGTGGACAGGAATCGAACACGCGTGATCGAGCTTTACAGCGCAACAGCTTACCTGATAGGCTGAAGAGCGTCTGAATGAGGAGTGAAGCTTACCGATTTAGCACATGGTAGCAGGACCTGTCCAGCTCTTCTCCTTGTTCCAATAACGAACAGCAATAAATAAATAAATAAATAAATAAATAAATAAATAAATAAATAAATAAATAGATAGATAAATTGAGGGACGCTTAAGCTTGGCCTATAAGAGTTGAATGCGATAGAGATATCCTCATAAAAACACAGTGCTAATTTAAACATGGACAGGCGAACAGCATACGAGGATGGGAGCTGCTGCCAATAAAGCTTTTATTGTGCGTGCACAAATATATAGTTTATGAAAGAAAGGCGCCCGTCCTCGTATGCTGTTTCTCTGTCCATGTTTAAATTAGCGCTGTGTTTTTATGATGGATCCGTACCAACGAGCTCGCATCCAAACTCTTCTAAGCGATATCCTGCCCCTATAGTGAGTACTTTGACCATTTAGTGCATACTTGTTATTGTACGTTGTTACTCGAGAAGTTGAGATTACGCATTACTGCAATGTAATTGACAAAGCACAAATTGGTCGCATAGCCGCAGCACGCCGAGCTTTGGTGTCTGCCTTGTCTGCCTCCGTCTTGCGTGGCCGCCCTCGTTGTCGTGCACCACTTGACACTGATGCCCCACCAAAACTCGCCGATGAGGAAGACACCGCAGTGCGGTTGGCGCTTGTACACGACACAGAATCCATCACAAGCGTGTCAAGAGCCCGGGGGCGTGAGAGAACGTCTGTGCGCGTGACATTTTTTTCGAAGTAGCAGTGCACCCACTAGGTGTATGCAGCAGAATTTGCGCACCAAGATGTGTGCCTTATGTAATCGGTAGCATGCTTTAAACCATGAACAATTACGCGAGAAACTTTTTCCAAGTTGCGATGCACCCACTACGTGGTCTCAGGGGAACACGCGCAGTAATGTGTGTGCCTTTTGTAATGGGTGGCTGGCTTGAAACCACCAAGTCGTTGTGATATTCACATGGTGTGACGCCCGATGGCAACGTACGTTTGTACCACACAATATTACTGCGATATTACATCTCGTACTGTGACACCTGTATACAGGACGCGTATGTCTGTGAAGCATAAAAGTTACTTTCAATGCGGTCTCAAGCAGAGGCGTGGCTGTGTGGTAGAAGACCTGCTTGCCACGCAGACGGCCTGGGTTCGATTCCCACTCGGAGCCAACGTTTTTATTATTTGTTTAATTTGCGGCTTTCTCGGTTTTTCGGTTACGGACAATATGATGATTTTTCGCTCACAACCGCCGACGCCAGAATTTCTGTGAAACGAGCTCTTTAATGTATGAGCACAAGTGGAAAAAGCAGATTTTTTATTTCCGAAATGTCCATTTTTGGATTTTGGTCATGTTAGATCCGCAATTTATCGCCCATAATTTTGCTGCATAAAGTTTCTGTCTACGCGGTTTCTTTCAAAAGATACAAGCAAAAATCCTAGACCACCCATTATCTGCGAATCCGAAACTGAAAGTGCTAGTTTTGTGTGCATCATAAGGTTATCTTTATATGAAATATTTTGTTGGTTATTTAATAATCATATCAAGTGCGAACGAGTAATAATGCTCTCATACCATTGTCAACGCACCACTTTTAATGATAAAAGTCATACACTTCTCACAAGGTGGACACGCAACGTCTTACATGTGTTGTTTACGCTCAAGGACACGTATGTGAGCCTCTCAGTGATGAAATTTACTTTGTGTAACGCTGTGTGTCACTTCAATAGTGGCTACAGGAGCACATTTGATATATTGAAGCAAGTTGACATCGAGCCTGGCCTCTCCACTGCCAGAGCTTGCCTCACAAACGATCGGCACCGCATCGTGAAAGCATTCCGTCACGGCACTGATGCTCCAAAGGAAGCTAGACAAAAAATGGCGAGTTGCCGCTCGAGCAAAGACACACAAGAGTAAGGTCCAGGATGGAACTAGCTACAAATATCAAGGATTTCATTACTCCTGATCACCTTGCGTAAGCGTTGCATCTGTTTCAAATCTTTTTTGTTGATTTTCTCAGGACTGATATTTTTAGTATTTTTCTGTACGCGAACAATAACTTTTTTGCTCAAAGATTTTTCATTAAAACTTGGCACACTTGCTTATCAAATTAGGGGGTGTGCAGTGAACCTCAATAAGGACAATCGTGCGACAAGATTTGATATGACTGCCTGTTATACCAAATTACCCTAGTGTCAGTGCATAATTTTTTATTATTTAATCACTATGTTTTTATTATTCACCTCAGATCATTTGTTTTGGTTCGCTGCACTGACCAAAGCTTCGTTCAGTCCCTACAAAAAATAGGTTTTTTTATAAAGTGCGTATCGAGAACAAGGCTGCCAGCGGATTAGTTTGTTTATTTTACGAACATTGGATCATTCAGTCAATTCTCTAGAGTTTTATTATATTAAGCCCCGAAACCTGGAAGCGATTAGTGCCGCTTCGCCTTCCTTGTTCAAGAAGGCCTCCCTCATGTTTATAGGGCGTGAGCAAAGCGTTTCCTTCCTCACTCCATGGAAGATCCAGTCTTTTGCTCACTTCCTCTCTTTTACTTTCGCTTGGTAAAAATAGATGGCACGGAAGAAACGCTGCTTCTTTCGATATACTTTTTTTGTCCCTTTCTTATTCCGGTGCGTAAAATTTTACAAGTCAGCCGAAAGTACTTACGCCGACCTTGACTAAAATGATTTTTAGAGTGTCCTTACTCTCATCTTTTCTTTAGCTTTAGATCATCTTGCATGCAAGCTCATAAACCTAGAGACCTGCGCTACTACTTACGCACCTTCACTAATCCAGAATGTGAAAGCATTTATGGACTTTTCTTTTTTGTTCTTAGCGATGAAAAACAACACTCAGAACGTGGCGTGTACAATATGTCCAGAAATCTCTGGAATATTGTTGAATTCTACAGGGTGTCCCAGCTACCGCTGGCCATGATGCTGTTTATCTATAGTTTAATAATTACTTTCTAATTATGCAAGTACATTATACGTAAATGTTATGTTTCTCGCGGAAGAGGACTGATGACCCACCACTGTATAAAACTAATCAGCGCACATGTAAGAGTATTTTTCGCAGCTTCGTTTACATTAGCTGGAACACTCGTATTGTTTCATTTGTAGCGTGAAGCTCGAAAAGAAAAGCAGCATTACACTCACAGGAACCTAGGAAAAGCAAGCAGTCGGCTGACCAAGTGTGTCAAACTTTTTCTGCCATTTTGTTTGTTTATTCGGGTGGGGCTGTGGGGCGCGATCCTCTTCAGTAGGTACGTAAAGTGGTAGTGAAACTTTTATAGAAGGCCACACATCCAAGCAATGGCAGCTTCTCGTCGCCGCTTGAGTACCAAAGGTGCCGCGTAGGTCGAGCAATAAATGAAGCTGCGACCCTCACGCGCAGATGAAAACGATCTCGTGCGCAGTATCGGGTGTAAATTAATTTTAAAAATTAGGTGAATTTCATGTATGGAACACTAGGCGCTTTTCTAAACTAAACTTTCAGGTCGCTTCACTGAAAACGTACCAGCACTATTTTGAACGTGAATGTGTCCATGTTCCTTAAAGGGGCCCTGCAATACTTTTCCAAGTAGCCATGGAATGGCTTCACTAAAGGAGCTTATTTCATCTCGAATCGACCACCGCAAAATTTTTTGGAATCCGTCCAGTACGAGTGGAGTTACAAATATTTGTCGAATGCTGTAATTGCTTTCGCTCTTCTCTCGTCCTGACGAAAGCGCTGAGAGCTAAGCAGGGAGGGATGGCACGGGGGAAGAGGTATGTCACGCGTGCCTCGTGACCTTGAGTAATTTTTCTTTTAAATGTGAAGGATTTCCTAGCGAAACCCAAGCACTTCGGCCGTTTCTATATACGTATCTATCTATCTGTCTAGCCGCCTACGTCTGGGCGCTCTCCTGGTCGCCTCAATAACTTGTAACATACCGAAATTGGCGTAGCAGGTGATCTGTGTATGACGAATGCCTGTCTGTGTATGACATGAATAACGCAAAACGCCTGTCGCGTACGTCATGAAATAAATGAAACGCAAGGCAAGTGAGGGAGCTGAAGACAGAACACCCCTGGAAGACGCTCGACTGCCATCCACTCGTCCACGTGGTCCGCCAGAATGACGCAGTCTTCTCTTCATTTCATATGAGACAAGGCGATGGCCTCATGCTGACCGACGATGTCAGATTGGTTGACAGCCGCTTTGGGACACGCGAAGAAGCCGCCGCAAAGTGCCTTGATGGCATATGGCTATACTTCAGCAATGAAGACGTCGACCGCTATAACGCACACGTTGCCTCGACGCTGCGGACAACGTGTTATGGCATCCCGCATGCGATAACATATCTGGCTATAAGAACGAACAGGTACACAGGGATTCCCTGACGAAGGTGGCCAACATGATGAACACAAGCGACGTGGTTAGCCTGCCGGCCTCGATTTACCTGAGCATCGGCAAGCCGTACATGATCACGGCCAACATCGACGTAAGCGACGGCCTCGGTAATGAAAACATGGGCACCTTGTGGTACATCGAGCGTGATGAACAGGGCAACCTCTTGCGACTGTGGCTTGAATTTCGAACGTCCACGGTGGGAACTGACGTCCCAGCCAGGACGAAGTCCATGGCCACCCCACATGCTCAATAGAATTGAAGTGAGTGGCCGTGAAACAAGAACAACCACAAAAGGGCCACATACGCGTGCGCTCAGGTAGCCTTCAGGTACGTTAAGCGCCATCAACTGAAGTTGGTCTACTTAGCACTTTCCAGGGCTACAAGCCTCGACGGCCTATACCTCACCGAGGCAGAGGGTGACTTCTGGTTCCGACATGTCGCCGGCTCTATCGACACAGCCTGTCGACGACATGACTCGGCTAGCGAACAGGCCTCTAGACATTGTCTTGGACCGGACTACCAGTGCACATGCGCGTGCATGGCCTCGAAAAAGGCGCTGTGCTCACAGAAATTGGCGCGTTAGCACTTTCTCAAACCTGGAGCGATGCGCCCACTGCAATCACGGGATCCCAATGTGTCGTCCACAGCAAGTGGCTTCGTTGCAGGTGCGGCGACGTGGGTACATATTAGAGCACGGCGATGCGCAGCTGCAATGTAGGCGACATCCCCCTTCGCCGGCCGCCAGACACTGAACAAACACAGACAAGCGGCGGAATCGGCGAGGTCTGCGTTGCGCACATCAATCACAATGACAAAGACATTGCGCTCGCTGCCATCTACATGAGAACTTTCAAAAATCCCTTCCACACATGCACACGGGTTCTTGAAACGTGCGTGCGTTCGCCACGATAACGTACAAGTATAAGCACAACATCTCAGTTTACCGCGTCTGGTGTTGGTAATAGGTTATTGTTGGCATCGTTACGCAACTGTAAAAAAACTGGTTATATAACACATGTGCGACTCTACAACATATATGTGTGTGCGTATACCATTTGGGCCTTTCTTTATCGTGATTTCGTAACGTCTCGCTCAATGTAAAAAATTACGCCACAGTCACATTTCCGCCGAATTCTTCGCATAACATCGATTACCATAGTACGTAGGCTCTGCCCAATTTCTTTTCTTTGAACGCGTGGCGTACTTACAGTGCGATCGTGCGATCGCGCGGGCAAGTGATGGCCGCAGTAACTACCTAGCGCGTCATGTTCAAATAAGCCAATGGCGTGGAACTTGTGTCAGTGACGTAGTGATTTTGAGTCAATAGCATCATTTGTCGAGAGAAGAGGATGCGATGTTTAGCTGATTTTGAGAATTCATTGTAAATCCCAGGCCGCGTGCCGCGCTATAACGTTTGGCTCGCGTGTTCTCGGGAGCCTCGACTACCGATCGGCAGCGTTTTTTGATCGTGTTGAAAACGTGTTGCAGGGCCCCTTTAAGCCACAGTTCGCCTTGTTCACCCCTCGTCGAAGCAGCTCACGTAGAAACACACACACACACACACACACACACACACACACACACACACACACACACACACACACACACACACACACACACACGCACACACACACACACACACACACACACACACACACACACACACACACACACACACACACACACACACACACACACACACACACACACACACACACACACATTGTTTTAAGAAATGTGCCCAATATTCTTAAAAATCAAGAAAATGCGATATTTGCTCGCTGCCTTCACAATTGCTTTTTCTGTAGTGGCAGGCATCTTAAGATCGTTTCCATTCTTGAATTCCAACATGCAGCACGCAGCATTTAAGGAAACGCTAGCTAATAGCAAAAATAGCAAAAAGCGAAGATTTGGGGGGGGGGGGCATACACTGCACACGGGCAATGTGATACCGCTCGAAGAATTTCTTATTCACGAATGAAGCATGATGCATATACTTATCATAAGCGTTGTCCTATAATGTATGAAGCTCTGCTTCGCTAAATACGTATGTATTGTGAAGGTAACTAGAACGTCTGTGCTAAATGAGCCCGGTGGGTTGTCGACAAACGCATCTCAAAGGCATTGTTCGCTGCCTTATTTATGAAATATGTGGCTCATGATGGGAGCACCGCATGTTCCAGGCACAGCTTGCATTTGGTTATTCTGCATACTAAAGTGCCATTCATTGCGCTGAGAATCTGAGCATTCTGCGTTTTCTTAAGGTTGTCAAAGCGTCCTAATAACACTTTTTGCCAACCATACCACAGGTGCGAAATAGCCGACACAAAAGGACATTGCAGAAACTGTTCTACTTGGCGCGTTTGGTGTGTTCGTCGAGATCCCCACTGTCAGAGTTGAGGAGCGCCTTCTATGAGTAGGAACAACGGCATACTGTGATTATTTAGTGTCCTGCACACTCAGTTCCCTTTTCTCAACAGCAATAGCTCTAGCGTGGGTTTTCCTGTTCACGGCATAAGGATGAGTTGGATCGAAAACGAAATTCAAGAGCGGATGCTTTATAACATATCCAGCGAACTCGCTGTGGAACTAATTTCCTACAAAGAAAGATGTCGCTGCAAGCAAATTACACAAAGTTCGTTTCGTCTTTCGAGGTTAATTTTGAGCAGGCGAACTCACGGAGATGAAGAGTGCAAAAGCGTAGCTTTGCTTCCCGGCGGAACGGAAGTGCTAGAGTTTTGTCATAACTTCATTCCGTGATTTGAATTCAAAAATTCAATTAGAGACACAACGAGTTCTTCAGAACGAGGTTATACGTTGGGAGAAGGCATAATGATGTTTATAATGTTTTCGTACGCACCAATTTATAAAGAAATCAATCATAAAAAGCAAACGTCAATGACAGGAGCGACAATAAGTTCAAAGATTTCATTTCGATTAATCAGCGGCATGTTATACCATTGCTCTGCTTCAGCGCACTTTTAGTGTCCGTATATTAGAAGGCGTGCTCGCTTGTTTTAGTGCAAACGTGATAACAAAGGAAATGTCGATTTGGTTTACGCCTGGGTAGGCCATAGAGAAATGTAGTACAGAGATTACATCGGACACTCCAGCCGTTCAGCGGCCAAGCTACGGAGAGGTCAGCCCTGCTGGCAGATGGCATCACATCACTCCCTGGACTCAAAGGAAATGCTCACACTATCTACCTAAGTGGCTGTGGACGTGGCTGGTAGCGCGGCAGTAGTGGTCTTGATCCATCTCATTATATATCATATAGGATGCCTTTTCACATCCGTCCATATATATATATATATATATATATATATATATATATATATATATATATATATATATATATATATATATATATATGTATCTTCCTGAAGACTTTGGACTTTGAGCCGCAGCGAGCCTTTATCGTTAATGCTGTGCGCCACTTCTCCAGGTTAACAAACCGCAGATTTGGTGGTCGCGCACTTACTAGTATGCGATTGTAAATACCGAATAACGTATCTTAACGTGTGAATTTGAGCGTTGTTAGGTTTGTTTTATTACCAGCATGTCTCGAGCTACGAATATCACTTTGAAAGATTCCTCGCGCAAAAAAAAAAAAAACGCCGTTTGAATTTTCTGCGTTTAAGTGAAATAAGTAGCAGCCGTGTATACTCAGCAGCAGCCATTCATGCTTGATGTTCGGCAGTGTTATTCTCGGTGTGCTCACATTTCTCCATACTGTTTCCTTGCAGTAATGCAGGCAGACACCGACCACCTAGTTTGGAGCAGTTGAAGTTGCAAACTAAACGCTCTCCTCTCCTACTGCGAGAAGGCCTCCGGTATAAGTACCAGTGTAGGACCGCCGTCAAAACCGGACGCACGGTTCTTTTTTTTTTGTTTACTTGGTGCGGCCAACTTGGGCGGTCACGCCGGTGGGGGTGCTTCGAGGTGCCGGTGTATCGCCCCGAAGATGGATGAGCCCATCGGGTCTCTTGTCACGCCCGCGACAAAGGTGCCCGGCGCCACTCACGGGCGGCGGCAGCAAGGGTTTGGAGACGTTGTCGTAATGACCTCCCTGTTTGCTCAGCGATGCCTTTCCGCGGCGTATGAATGGGCCGCCGCTGGGCCCGCCGTTTCCCGTTCGCGCGCTTCGCGGGCGCCACCCATGGAGACCAAGCGGCCTGCTTTTTGGTGCATAGCGCGGTCGCCGGAGGCATTCGTCATGTGTGGCGTACTTCAGGTGTCTCTAACGGGGGACAGGCTCCTGACGCCAGAATGCGTGAACAACGAGCAGCGGGCCCCCGTCGTGGGGCGCCGAGCGCTCGGTCGGCACCTTTGTCAATTGTTTGCACGCTGGCCCCTCTTCGGCGTGGCATCCATTTCCGCACTTTGCTTACAGTCTGGTTAGGCAGACTAGCTGGAGCGGGAGCTGAGGAAATGAGCTTATAAGTGGTGCCACGTGCGACGTTGTGCGCGGGGGGGGGGGGGGGGGGGGAAGAAGCTAAGTGGCCCGAGGGTGGTCGAAGCGGAGTGTCTTTTCGGCAAATGTATTTGACATACCACCAGGGTCGTTTTTCTCAGGCCCGTCTTTCTTTTCTTTGCTCGTCACCGCACGCGTACACTTAGCTCTAGACACGTGTAGCGTCAGCTGAGCCTGCCCTGGCCACAACAACTTTAGTTTACGTTGTTTTTATTTGCCTCTTGTTTGTGTGTTGCTTGGGGCAAGGAGCATGAGCCCTCATATGAGTAAGGAGGCGGTGACCTTGTCGCGAGTTTGTTGATTTGCTGCATGCACCGCCCAATTACAGGGCAAACAGGCGGCTATTCGCCGGCAGTGATGTAAAGGCGGAGCATCGGGTAATAAAAAGCGGCCCCGGTGTTCCGTCTGGCGTTCTGAACCGGGCTTAAGGTGTTCGGCACCGTCGGCTCTGCCGAATCTCGTAGGGTCGCCCTACAGACGGTTCATTTCCAGTGTTTGTTTTTCTTTATTTCTTTGTAACATTTATGCTTGTAACTCTTCTTGTAAGTCTGTAAATATAAGTTGTCTTGAATTTCCTGTAAACTTCTCCAGCGTATCTCATTCTTCAAGCGACCAGCGAATCCAACGTTAATTTCTCCCACTTCGTTTATACCACCTCGGGTGGTGCGTCTCGGGCGCCGAGTGTGGAGCGTTGTTTTTTTTCTACCTTCAAACTTAATTCCGCCTCCCACTTCGTTTATATCACCTCGGGTGGTGCGTCTCGGGCGCCGAGTGTGGAGTGCGGTATCTCATCTTCAAAAGAACCTGAACTTTACTACCAGGACGAGCTATGATTTATTTTTACGTGACAACCTAAAATAGAAAGCGCTGCTTTACTTCCTGCTCAAGAGATTCCTTACAACCCGCATGTATTATACGCGAAGCCTTATGCCTTAATACTTCGGAAGGAATAAAGCGCCAACCAGACGAATACAAGTGACACGGAGAGGCGCTTGACGTATGCGTTTGAGTACACGTCAAACGCTTGTCCGCGCCGTTTCTTCTGTTCGTCTCGTTGGCGCTTTATTCCTTCTGTAACATGCACCAACTAGCCCATGAACGAATTATGCCTTAAAGCTTTGTCTATATAGAAATTTAAAAAAAAATTGTCATTGTTTTCTTTACAACAGACATTCTCGCCCGAGTACTACATGTATGACGCCGCAGTTTCGAACGTTTTGTTTGCCTGGCATTTAGAAAAAAAAATATGTATTTATGATGACTTTTTTTTTTCACTTGCCTTTACGGTAGCGACTCTGCATGATGGCTTTTGCCCGAGAAAGATATGAATACGTGCATCAGAGAAAATGTCTGCAGAGCTGGAAGATAAAAAGACAAACAATTTTTGTTGTCCTACATCACACCGTCGGCAGCCATTGACCATGGCTAGTACAGCAGCCAGGGGCGTAGCCAGAAATTTTTAACAGAAAAGCTGTTTAGCAAATCGTTCCTTCTGAGTCGATGGCAGGAAAACTATCACCATCTTAACAGGTATGTGCCACTGTGCGGCTACCTGAGAACGAGTATAGAGAGAGAGAAAGAAAAAGTGAGAGAAACAGAGAGACGGAAAGAAAGATATAATGCAACAGGAAGGAAAAATTCTTGCCAAAAAAATGCTTCAGGAGGCTGGATCCGAACCCGCGTACCCTCGATCCGAAGGCGAGCGTCCTAAGCACCCAGCTATGTAGGCACACTAGGGGGGGGGGGTTCTTAAAAGGAAGAAGGAAATGAAAATGAAAATTGGGTGTGGAGTGCACGATAACTGTCTCTCAAGTGAGGACACCTCAACCGATGCACTCACGGGGGATTGGGGATTTAAGGGACAGTGATAGTGAAAAGAGAATGGTAAAAGAAGAAAAAGAAAGGTATGAGTGGAAAAAAAAGTGAGGGGGTGGGGTGGGGGGCAGGAGAACGGACGTCCGAGACACCGTGGTGAGCGGCTAGAAAATTCGTTCGACTAGGCCGGCATCCTCCAGAAAAGTGAGTAGGGCCGCAAGGGCTGATCGGCGACGGTGCATGTCGCCGGTGGGATGGAGCAAGCCTCTAAGGTCGCACACGGCAGTCCGACGAGGCGGTACTTCATGACAAGCTGCTTCCGCGCAGTGTTGAGAGAAGGGCAGTCAAACAACAGGTGGCACAGGGTTTCGATCGCGCCGCAATCGGCATTTCGGTGCAGCGGCGCCGCGAAGACGATGCCTGCGTTCCGCAGGCCACACAGAACCGGTCCTCAGGGCAAGAAGAAACGCGCACTCGTGGCGAGTGAAACCAGTGGCTGGGATGGGAGGAGGGGGGTGTCCGGCGGCGACCCGTGCGTCGGGATGCTCGCGCACCAGCTCCCGGCGAAGGTTTTTGCGTGCCGAGTCGAACGAGCTGGCGTAATCCGTCAGCGAAGTCTCGGCGGAGTGTGCTCGTTTTGCGAGCTCGTCTGCAGCTTCGTTGCCCGCGATGCCGACGTGTGAAGGGAGCCACTGAAGGACCACATCACAGCCTCGTTCCTGGAGGGCCAGCAGGCTGAGAGCGGCGCGCTGAGCAAGAAGGGGGCCTCGTTCCTCCCTTGCGAGCTGGCGCAGGGCAGGTTTCGAGTCACAGAAGATTGCTGCGCTAGTGACGGCCGGCGAATTGCCCAGGGGGTCCAGCCAGCTGGAGCCCGACTAGCTCAGCTGTTGTTGAGGATGCACAGTATCGCAAGCGGCACTGTCGTTCCGAGCTGAGCTGAGGGTCTATGCAGGCGGCCGCGGCTGAGCGATCCTGCAGGACGGACCCATCGGTGAACACTTGTGTCCTCCCGGCCAGGTCCTCATACATCCGCGCCGCGGCCCCCGAGCAATGGTACTGAGGGGGGGTGTGGCGTTTAGATCGAATGCCCGGCAGGTGCAAGTTCACTCGAAGGGGCACTCGACGGTGAGGGGGTGGCCAGCGCGAAAGGCATTTGGGATCGTCAGCCACAACACCGTCGTACACGTCGATAAGTTGGCCAACACGTGAGTTTGGCACAGCACGTAACCGCGAGAGGAGGGGACCTGCATCAGGCGCTCGGTGGAGACGCTGCAAGTGGCACAATGCGCGCAGGTCCGCCGTGAGCGACGCAGGCCACGCACGAGCCTCTGCGAGGGTCTCGGCCACACGAGAGCCACGAGGCATTCCGTGACACATGCGGATGACTCGGCGGTGGTCCTGGTCGATCAGTCGCCACTGTGGCGCCTGGAGTTTGCAGATCGGCAGTGCGTACTGGATGGCAGACAGAGCCATCGCCTCGTAGATGGTGCAGGCAAAGGCAGCGGGGCAGCCATTGCCGCCTGCGAGTAGTTGGCGCATGGCCAATTCCACTCGACGCGTCGTCTGGCGCACACGTCGCACCGCCGGGAACCATCGGAGGCGATTGTCTATCGTCAGGCCGAGGTAGCGGACGTTGCTACTCCAAACTATTGGTGCACCATCCAGCTGAATGCATGGAAGACGTCGTCGGGCTTCGGCACGAGGGCCTCGGTTTTCGGCGCCGAGATCGTGAGGCCGATATTTCTCACGAAGGCGGCCACACATTGGAGGGCCTCCTGCATGCAAGCGCGCGCCACCGAGCACTTTCGGGTCGGTCCACGCACATACAATGCGACGTCATCAGCGTACACCACTGCGCGAACAGGGAACACAGCCGTTTCTGGTAGGCACTTGACGAGCGGTGCGAGTACCAGATAAAGCAAAAACGGGCTGAGGACGCTGCCCTGTGGGACGCCGCAGCTGACAGATCGCGGCGAACTTGTCGCCCCGCCCACGCGCACAGTAAACGTTCGGTGAGTGATGAAGGCCTGAACGTAGTTCAAGAGTTTGCCCTCAACACCTAGCGCGCGCACAGCACTGAGGATAGACGAGTGGGGGGCGAGCCGAACGCCGACTTATGTCAAGGAGGAGTAGGATGGCCAGTTCTCCATCGTGAAGGGCTTGCTCAAGGGTGCTCACGACTGCAGCAATGCAGTCGATGGTCGCGCGATGTGGCCGGAATCCACACTGCTCTGTTGGGAAAGCGTTGCGCACCTCCGCGATCCACTGTAGCCGGCAGAGAGCCATCTCCTCCATAGTTTTGGCCGCCACAGAAGTGAGGGAGATGGGCCTGTATGACGTCACCGAACGCGGCGGTTTGCCTTGTTTGAGGACAGGGATCACAGTCGCGGAACGCCATTCTTCCGGGAGGACAGCACTGGAGAAAACTGTGTTGAATGCATCCAACGAGAGTAGGCGCTGGGAGGCATCCAGGTTTCTCAACAGCTGATGTGTGATTTTGTCCGCCCCAGGGGCGTTGCGCTTGCACTTTCTGAGGAGAACCCGTTCCAGTTCGTGGAGGGAGAAGTCTTCCTTGCAGAGAGAGCGAATGTCAGCTGAGGTGATGAGATCCACGGGAGGCAGGGGAGGGAGCGGGGGTGCGGCGTTTGTCGTGACACCGCCAGCGCTCCCCGCTCTAGAGGGGGAAGAAGGCGCGAAAGAGGCGGCAAGCAGTTCAGCAAGCTCCCTTTCAGTGATGCCCTGCGCAACGGCTATGGCGAGCACTGGGTAGCGCGACACTTTCGGGTTTATCAGGACGCGCATGATTTGCCAGCCGCGGCGACGTCGGCGTCACTCAGAGAGGAACAGACGCCCGTCCAGCTGCGGTCGCGTAGCCGCTGCGCGTGCCGCCGGCACACAGCGTCGAGTCGTTTGTACTCTGTCCTGCGCCGGGGACCGAGGAGCGCAGCGCCCGCCGCTGTGCTCGTTGGCGCACTGCGCGGAGGTTGAGCAGCTTGATGTCAGGGCAGGGCGTGCTGGCGGGAACAACACAGCGCGTTGCGCGATGCGCGAAAAGAAATCATCACTGCTCTGCACGCTCGCGCACAGGTCACGGGGTTGGGAAAGGGACTGAGCTTGAGGATGAGAGATGTGATGGTGAGAAGGAGGTAAAGCAGGGGAGAAAGTAAAGCGTAGCACAGAAATAATGAGAAAGAGAGAAATAGAGAGAAAGAAATGCAGAAGGAAAAAGGCAGACAGAGAGAACATCAACGAAATAGAGCGAAAGAAGTAGAGAGAGAGAGAAAAAGATAGAAAAAAAGGGGAGGCAAGCATCGCGTGGTTTAGCGACCTAATGCCACACCAGCTGGCCAAGCCGCGCATACGCAGTAGCTAAGCCACGCCAACCGACGGAGACATCGCGCGCAAAGAACGCTCTGTAGTGCATAGCCTGGCTGCGTACTCCCGAGGAGGAAGCCGCGCATCTCGAAGCTAGACGTGTCGGTCGACGGGGAGTACGAGCGGAGACCAGTCTGTGCTTGGCTTTGCCAAGCTTTACGCGACTTAGTGCAAATGGCCCGCAATTTTTTTCGCAGATGGTGGGGAGGGGGCAGGTTTAATTATCCTTTAGGCATTCTCGTGCGTGTTTATTTACACATGAAAGGTTTAAGAACTTCGGGAGGGGGGAGGAGGATTGTTGCAACCCCCCTCTCCTCTGCGCCAAATAACCGCAGTGTCATCTGGTGTGGTAAAATGGCAGGACACGGAGGAAGCGAGGAAGGCATGGCACTATGTTCTCCAATGTATGCTTTCAATGAACAGGGAAAATATAGAAACCTGCACATACGTTTGGAGCACATTTCACGCCATATCAAAGCTTTCCTGTATGATTAACAGCTTGCTCATTTTCTTGAAACAGCTTTTAAGAAAAAAATACACCATCTCCCGATAAAGGGAACCATGTGACGATGCGAAGCAGCGGGGAGCCAGTGTCAGCGCCATTGTCAGCGCTGACGTTGACACTGGCGCTGACTCTTGCGCGTTTGTTGGCGCTAACTCTGACACTGGCGGCGGTGTTGACGCTGGCGCTCATCGCGCTGTTGCGCAGGAGAGAATGAGGTGCGCGCGTTCCGTCATTTTAAATGCGAATGCATTTCTTAGTCGAGCTATGTCAGGCGCCGTGCGGCGTCCGCGACCTCTCCGCTCCCGCCGCCCTCTCCCATAGCAACAGCTGCGAGCGCCCGCGCTCCTCCTCGCCCCTAGCAACCGGAGCATGTGGTGCGGGCGGATCAACGGAGAGTGAGTGGAGAGGAGGAGCGCGCTCGGGCGCGTGAGGGAGCTCGCATCGCGGGAGCTCAGCGGAGCTCCCGCGTGTGTGGGAGAGTGTGGGCGAGGGTATGCGCTTGCTTCGGCGCTTGTCCTCTCGGCGGGCGCCCCACACTCCCGTTCGCTCGCTCGTAAGCGTATATAAATGGAGCGGAGCGGGCGCTCTACTCTTTCTTGACCCGTTCACCGGCTTTCGCTGACGCGAGATGGCTGAAGTGGAAGACAAGGCTGCGAAGCGAAGAGCGCGTGATGCCGAACGCAAGTGCATGAAGCGAGCTGCCGACGCCGAACTCCGTGCCGTGCAGTGATCGTGGCCGTCAAGTGCAACGATAACACAAACAGGTGTTAAATGGTTACCCTACAAATCACCGTCTCTTCATTCATTATATAATTACCTCGCCGCGCACTCGCGCCCAAAGAAATGCATTCGCATTTCCTCACGATTCCCTTCGGGGAGGTGGGGTGAATTTTTTTTTACCGCGGAACTACCGTGCCGCCCCCCGCGGAGTATGCAGCTGTCGCACCACCTGTCGTGCGCGCTGCTCTGTAGAGTAGATGATTCCTAGGAGAGAGGGGGAAAGCAGGGGAGGAGAGACAGGGGGACTCGCGCGTCTCTCCGTAGAGAATTCCTAGAGAGAGGGGGGAGCATAGAAGCGGTGAGAGAGTGGGAGGGGACGCGCACGCGCAGTGGGAGGTGGACGCCGCGGTACGCGGGAGGGACGGACAAAGCCCCCGCCATAAAATGCTTTGCATCTAAAAAGCACGGTTTCGTCTCAAGGTCGAAGCAATGAATTCGATAGCAAAAAGGTCGAATGTCGCAGGAAGAACGGCAAACAGCTAGAAACTTACTGCGCGCTGCTCAAGCACAAAGGACGCAGGAAAAAAAATTGCACCATCTCCCGCTAAAGGGGACCTTGAGGCGATGCGAAGCCGGAGCACTTGCACGATCGCCTTCCATTGGCGCTCGCTGGGCATGCTACCGACCTCGGGCATGCTACCGACCTCGCGTCGTGGAACGCGAAGAGGAACACTACGCGCGTCGTGCCTTCCCTCTAGCCTGGCCGTTAATTCTCACAGGGCGAGCGGGGAACGCGGTCGAGAGGAACGCGAGAGGGGGGCAGCGTAGGAGAGGAGAAAGAGAGGGAGGGGACGCGCATGCGCTGGCGCTCTTCGCGGCGTTGCGCAGGAGAGAATTTCGGCATGTCGAGCCCTCACTTCAGAGGAGTCAACCGAAGCAAGCGCTGGAAAACGTGCACAGCGCTCTACCCGGTTTATGTTCACTCTTGAAGGAGATGAGACTAGAGGAGGAAAGTAGCGCATGCGCCGCGAGAGCAGGAGAAGCGTAAGCAGGTGCTGGGAGAGAAGTGGAGAGAGTAACGCGCAGCTGTTGGAGAGAGGGAAGGAGGAGAGTTGCGCATGCGCAGTGTGAGTGCGGACGCCCAGGCCGACGCCGCGGGACATACCCCCGAGCAAGAGATGCCTCGCATCTAAAACAGACAAGGCGAGTGCGAACTAACAACTGTCTCAGCTGGACTCCTGCAGCGAGCTGCCCAAACACAAAGAATGACACACGGAAAGAACGCACGGGTATACACAGCAGGCGCGCCAACTGTCACACTTGTTACTTCAACTATAGCCCCTACTTTGGCTCTTCTAGCGAGCAGCTCACTCTTTCGCTAACGCGGCCACTGCAGCGAGCAAAGTGGACTTCATGTAATCTACAGATTCAACGCAAACTTTGCGGTGAAGGTACAAGATGTAGAACCCCCCCCCCCCACCCCCAAGACATAAGCGCGCGAGCACGGTCGACCATGCCCTGTACGTCAAAGTACAGGTCGGAGGCGCACATCCCAACTCCGGTGAAACACTAGAGAGTTTTAGAACTGGGGACCCTAGAAATCTGCGAGCCGGCGCATACGCAGAACGCTAGCCACTCTTGGACTCTTTAGCCGGCGTTGTCCCAAGGCCCTGTAGCGCCCACCTCTAGGCGGCGAACAAAACCGGAGAGTGCGCGACCTTAAGAGAGAGAGAGACACAACATTTATTTTAAAAAATAAATGGTTCATTGCGGGCGGGGACGTTCTTCCGAGCCTTCACTGGCTATAGCGACTCCACGGGCCTGACCTCGGGTCGCCAGTTCTTCCCAGGGTCCGTTCAGCGAGTCGCACCTCCAACGACCACGTGTGTATTGGGTGCGTATGTCTGGTGTCGACTGTAGCGGGTCGCTCTGGACAGCTGTAGGTTATGTGTGTGAGTGTTGGAATGTCTCCGTATAACAGACATGTCTTGAGATATCTCTCCGGGTAAATTACGTGAAGCTTGTGCAGATTCGGAAAGATATTGGTCTGCAGGCGGCGCCAGTCTAGCGCTTGCTGTCTGTAGAGGTCCTTGTGGGAAGGTGCACCTATGCAGTGATCTCATCTCTGTTTGTCTAGGATGCCACGCCGTGTCACCCCATCATCTGTGTCCTCTTCAGTGGCCACCTCAAGATAAAAATAAAGACGGCGCTTGGCAGTGGCACGTGAAGCCACGGCTCGCGTTCCCTGCTGGCGTCGGTTCTGGTCACATATTCCTGAGGCTAAAATTACAGCGCTAACGCACTTCTTTGTCCTTCTTACTTCTTCATTACTTCTTTGTCCCTGCACCCATCTGAATAAGATTTCATAGTAAGGTTGCCTTGGGCTTACATATGCATTGGGATATGAAAGAATGAACCAGCTTTTAGTCGGTGCTTCTTCGTGTTTGTCTTGTGCGTTTGCGCTGTAATTTCAGACTCAGGATGCTGGTGACAATGTAAGATATATATACTGTGATTCTAGTTCAGCCATCTCGTTCCTTCCCTTTTGTGGCAGGAGCCTACAAGAGACAAAGCGTTCCCACTAGCTCGCGCCACCACGAGCCACGGGACGCTCTTCTTTTAGGGTCGAAGCACCATAGGGTCTCGGCGCGTCGGCGGGCATCGTCGTCTGCTGTCGTGGCGTGCATCGTCGTGTCCTGTCCATGTGCTTGAGCACAATATAGGGCGGCAACACCTCGCTCGCCGTGTGGCGAGAGAGAGCGAACGGCGCGCGTTGACTATGGAAACGCTCTTTCTGCGATGAACGCTGAAAATTACCAGCTCACAAGGAACCAGAACGCGCCCTCGCCCGCGTGAGATAACGTCGACGCAGGCAGCGTCTGCTAGCGAGTTTCTTGATTGAAAAAGTTGGCCGCGTATCTGCGTGCTTCGCTGCAAATGTCGTCTAAAGACGATAGAAGAGGCGCTGCGTGAGATATGGACGCCATCTGGAAATACGTCGGGAAACATCAGTGCTGTGTTGCGGGCTGGTAGTCCCGGCGCAGCAGCAGGCGAAGACCGACGGTGACGAACACGACCGGCGGGGACGCCAGCCAGCCCGAACACGCGGTTTGGCGCGAAGCGCTGAAGCATAAGAAACGTCCGCACTCAACGAGTACTTTCCACACATTCTTTTATTTACACGTCGCCTGGGTGAAAGGAATGCCAGAGCGGCGGCCCATGGCATTCATACAGTGCAATACAGAACCGAAACCGAAACACAGTAATGAGCTCGTGTAGAGGGTACGGAGGAAGTCACGTTTAACGCGCAGTCGCATTTTCAGCGCAGCTTAAGAAACTAGGTTCTTTAGAATTAAGTATGTATGCATTTTCTATTAAAGGAACACACCACCTAATACTTGCCTAGTGATGTTGTGCCTCAGATATGCGTAATGTTTGCTTATTGATCAACAATGTACACAAGTATGAACCTAGTCAGCCGTTCAAGATGGCTGGCCCTTGGGCAAGTGGTTCAACTTTGGCCGGGTGGCTGAATCGAGTGACGTGCCGACAAACAGAAAGAGAGACAGATCTCTAAGATCAAAGTGTCCGAGCTAGCCGTTTTTGACTCGTCGCAAAGTCTTACCTGGGGCCCCGTCACGTCGACGCGGACTCCCGGGTCCCAACCAGCTAGAAGAAGACCCCCCTCGCCCTTGGTGCTGCCGCCTCCCGCGCGCGGCATCGAGGACCCTCGGTCTCGGGCCTTCCCGCCCGACGCCCCTTCGCCGCCAGGAGGAGTGATGTCCCTGGGAGCCGCCTGCTGTCCCAGAAGTCTTCGTCATCACCCCTGCTGTCGCTACCGACCGCGCGGTTCCTGCCCCGGCTGAATCGCCCGTTCACCAGAGTGCAGCGCAAGCTGCACAGAACCAGACAGCCCCGAGCCACGGACCCCCCCCCCCCCAGCAGGGCGAGCACGCGGCAACGCCCACCAGCATGGCCACGCATTTTGATTTCCCGGTAAGGGAAAATTGTTTTCTGTTTTCCGCGCCTGACGGGGATGTTTCCACAGACACACTGATTGACGCGATTGAGCTGACCGCGGGTGAGGACAGCGTGTTGGTCCTCCAACACATGGGGGGGTCGACGTTTCTGGTATGCACGCGCAACGCGAGTCAAGCAACCAGACTGATGGTGGCGGAGGGCTTCCGCGTGAACAACGAGAGGGTGGCAGTGGAAGCGGTAGGGCCTCCCATCACGTTTGTTAACGTTTACCGCTTCCCCGAGTACATACCCGACGAGATCCTGACCAACGCCCTCAGCCAGTACGGCAAGGTGAAGAGCGTCACCTTCGCGACCGTGGCCAGCCGCCAGAACAAGCTCAACGGGGTGCGGGTCGTGAAGATGGAAATGAGTAAACCAGTGCCTAACTTCACGACCATCGCAGGCCACAGAATAATGTGCGAGTACCGCGGCATGCGCCGAGTATGCGCGAGGTGCGGGGACGTCGACCACATGGCCACCGCCTGCTCGGCCGAGTACTGCAAGCGTTGCGGCATTTTCGGTCATGACACGGTCGGTTGCGAGGCAGAGTGCAAGCGGTGCGGAGGCAGGCATGGAACGAAGGAGTGCTTTCGCAAGCGCTCGTACGTCGCGGCAGCACGTGGCTTCCCGGCCTCTAACGGCGACCAGGCGAGCAGAACCGCCCCGTCCAATGCGCAGGCATCGTCATCGGGACTTCAAGTACTGAAACCGAGAACCCCGCCCCTGTCGGCCAAGAAGGCTCCAAATTACTGGGACAACGAAGGGGCCGCGGAGAAGGAAGTCCCCAGCGACGCAACAGCCTCGTCCGCACCCCAAGTCGAGTCACCGGAAAGCCCAGAAGCGAATGACACCACCACGGAAGTCGACCTGACGGCGGATAGCGAAACTGACCCCAGTTCCACCGAGACCTCACGTGACTCGTGGCCCGAACAACAATCGGGCGAGGAGGAACAAGAGGTCCCCGAGAACGCGACGCGCCCCGACGGTGACGCGCACTCGCCCCCCCCCCCCCCCCCGAGTAGACGACGAAAGCTTTCCGCCGCTGCCCCCTGGGAACAGCCGCGTATGCAACCCGGACGAAACGCCCATCGTTAGCTGCGGCCGTTACGTCATCCCCGCCGACCACGCGTATGTCCGCCCGGCGATATCTCCCGGGCCGAGCCACCCAGCATCGGCGAGCGCCAGCCGGGAGCGCGTTGCCACCACCACGAGCACGCCACAGCCCGCTTTAGAGCAGAGGCACCGCTCCCGCTCGCGTAGGCGTCAGGTAGGCGGGGACGGTAGAGCGACAGCGGAGCGATCCGGCAGTGCAGACAATAACCTACGCCGCTCCAAAGCAGCCGATGGCAGCAGCGACAGCGAAGCGGCGCGGCCAGCCAAGTCAAAGAAGGCACGAAAAGGCTCCGTCGGGGACGGCAGCCCCACCCCCCGCAGGGACACCCCCCCGGTCTAAGGTGCCGCTGTCGAGACTTAGCCCATGTTAGCCGCCCCCACCCCTCCCTAGTCCCTTAATTTCAAGGACCCCCCCGCAACCACAGCAAGCCGGATCGACCGGGCGTACCTTCCCGATTACCTGCTTCCTTCAGTGGCCGAATGCGAAGTGCTAGCCCTTCCCAGCACCCTGGCAGGGAGGACAGACCACTTTCCGCTTACGATAACGTTGAGAGGATCTCCCGGGCCACGCAACGACAACCTCGGATGGCGACTCGACCCCACACTTTTAGAGGACGAGATCTCCGTCGAGCGGATCAAGGACCGCTTGCGTGAGACCTTGCAGTATGCCTCCCCGATGACCCCACAAGTATGGGACACCCTGAAGGAGGCATGGAAGTCGATACTGCAGGAAGAAGGTAGGGCCCGGAAAAGAAGGCTCACGGTTCAAATGAACGAACTCCTCCGCAGAATGAGGAGAGTCAGGGGAGCCGAGACGCTCACTGCCTGCACCCGAGACTATCTCGACTGCCTCGAGGCAAGCTACGCCAGACTGCTGAAAAAGAAAACCCGAAAACCCGTAAAAGCGGCAGGCCAATCGTTCGAACCCCCCGAACTAGTCGTTAATGAAGTATGCGGGAACGGAGGCGTTCAGATTGCGGAGGCAAAGCGCCCGGATGGATCGGTGACCACGGATCCAAACGAAATAGAAGCCATTTTCCGGAATTACTTCCGGGCACAGTTCCAAGCGACCGACTCGGGCGACGCGGTGCCCTCTGCCCAGAGGATGCACGAGTTGTGCAAGCACCTCCAGCGCCCAGCCGAGGAGGAGTTCACAACCCTATGCGGCGAGGCGGTAATGGACGAGCTGGTCGTAGCTATTCGCAACATGCCACCGAATTCTGCTCCCGGAGTAGACGGCCTCACGGCAGGGTTCCACGCCACATTCCTAGACATCCTGGGCGGAACATTGCTATCCCTTTTCAACTTGACCCTGGTGCATCACGACAGACCCGACTCTTTCGGCGCGGGGCGGATAGCGCTGCTCCTCAAAGACAGCGCTCCACCCAGCGATCCGTCATCGTGGCGCCCAATAACCCTGCTCAACGTGGACTACAAGATACTGGCGTCAATCCTGAACAACAGGATAAGAATCTACCTGCCAGATATCATCTCTCCGATTCAGTCGTGCGCGGTCCCAGGCCGATCGATGTTCGCGAACCTGACGACCACGAGAGACGTCTTCGAATACGCGACAAGCAAGAAACTTTCAGGGGCTTTTGTATGGCTGGACCAAGCAAAGGCATTCGACAGAGTAGGACACACTTACCTGTTTGAAGTGTTGAAAGAATTCGGCTTCCCGGCGGGCTTCGTCGAGCTGGTGGAATGCCTTTACGGCGGCTTGACTTGTAACGTCGTCGTGAACGGCCGCACAACACCCAGCTTCAGTTACACGAGGGGCATACGACAAGGGTGCCCGCTGGGACCAACTTTCTTCATCCTATCGATTGAGCCTCTGCTGACACAGCTGACAGGCAACAAAGGCATCAGGGGCTTCCCATCCACGGGGGAAGACGAAATTAGAGTTTTGGCATACGCGGACGACGTCGCTCTGTTCGTCAGAGACGTGAGAAGCTTCCAAGAATTCTGGCGAACCTTCAGCCTCTATGCGGAAATCTCCGGTGCGGAAATAAATTCCGGGAAAAGCAAGGCTTTGCTCTTCGGCGACTTCCCTGAAGAAGCTATTGGGAGCATACAAACAGTCACCGCGGTAAAGGTGCTCGGAATTTATTTTTGCCGAGGCGGGGTGGCGGAAACCACGTGGCAGAAGGCGCTAGAAAGGGCTCAACTGGCAGCAGCCCGCGTCAGACACCTCGACCTGACCCTACGGGAAAAGGCGCTCATCGCAAAAACATCGATTTGCGCGTTCGCCAACTACGCCTGCCGCGTCGTGGTAATGCCCTCCAAAACGGCAAACCGGATAAACAAGATCATTGGAAGCCTACTATGGGACGACAAGCCAGCGCCGGTAAGGCGTAACTTACTACAGCTTCCAGAGAAAGAGGGAGGTCTCGGCCTCCCCCACGTCATGACAGTCGGCAAGGTACTCGCTTTGAAGACCGCACGGTTCCTGCATCAGGCGAGCGATTACATCGGGAAAGGCCTGTTGCGATACTGGTGCAGCACCAACACCGGGTTGCTCGACGCGGACAGGCACCTCGGGCCACTGGCCGAGTTCCCTTCAGCTTTCTACAAGGCGGCGGTGAACACAAAGCGCATGCTCGACACGGAGGTCGCAGACTGCGACGTCGACAAAGATCCGCCAGCCCGCATTGTGGAGGAGTTGACGAGGCGCCAGTTGACCGAGGAGGAAAAGCGGAAGGCAAGAAGCTGGAGGAGAAAACAAGCGAAGCTAGGCCGCGCTCTCCCAAAGGAAGTGCAAGACTTCGTTTGGAAAAGGAACTGGCAGGTCCTCCCAACCAAAGAACGCCTACACCGGTTCGGCGTCGTGCCCTCCGCCCGCTGCCCCAACTGCCGTGCAGACGAGTCGGCAGACCACGCGCTATTCGAGTGTCCCGCGGCAAAGCCGGTCTGGCGCTTGGTAGCGAAAGACTTCAAAATCCGACCCCCCCCCCCCCCCAGCACTTGACAGGAACAGGGGCGCCTTCGCCAAGCTGGTGGTGGCATGCACCCTGTTCATTATTTGGAAGCGACGCTGTCTGGCGGCGGTTAGGAAAAGAACGGTTACAGCGGCCTACCCCGCTGTTTCACGCGTGACAATGCTGGTGTGGAAACACCTGACGGAGGAGCTAGAGGCCAGCGGGGAGGAAAAGTTCCTCCGCCGTTGGCACACGAAGTTCTTTTTTATCAGGGAAGGGCAGGTAGCCCACCCCATCACCCCGTATTGATGTAAACCTCTCCCCTTTTTTCCTTTGTACACCCCCCTACCCCTCGCACGCCACAATGTCAAGTGCGTAAACATTGTATAACGAACCCCCCCCCCTCCCCCCCAACAGACACACGCGATCTGACATGTACTAGTTAAGTTACATTGTACACTGGGCATGACCTCTGTATTTGTGTCTGTTCATTTGAATTTGAACACGAGCATGTGAACGCAGAAACCCGCACCCTTCTCTCTTTCTCTCTCTCTCTCTCGTTTTTTTTTTTTTTTTTACGTCGCGTCCAGCTCACATGTAACACCGAAGGATTGTGAGTTTGTGTGCCATGAAATATGTACATTGGCCCTCACTAGTATTATATAACCTGATACCGTTCATGCGAACGACCATGTAATCCCGTCGACGGGAGTCTCTGTTTGCCGGATACTTTGTGTTTATTGCCACGACTGGACATTTGTAACTCAGTGAATTGATATGAGGCGAATAAACTTCCCCTTGTGACCAAAATTTCTCCGTTTGTGTATCCCAAGAAAGACTATCGTCTTTAAAAACCTACTGCTCGCGCTGCACAATCGTTCACCGGCCACCCCGCATATATAGGCATTGGATCTTGATCTGCGATGTAGTGCCGGTGGGAGATTTCTCTTGTGCGTAATTGAACGATAAAAATTCGCAGCGTGCACGTTAACTAAAAGCGGGCTGCGGGTCTATGTGCATAATCCTTCTTCTGTCTCTCATTGCCCATTAGCAGTGATTTTGCTGTGAAAAACACCGGCGCGCACTGCATGATTCGCCCCTCCAGAGGTTTCACGCTAGTGGAGCTTAACAACCCCTTCCCTACATGCTTCGCTCCTCCCTAATTTTTTATTGATAATCGCAAAATGTTTGTCTATTACTGATCAAGGTACTACATTCCTAAATAATTACGGTTTAAAGAATACCTTTTCTGAACTAATGTTTCAATACTTTATTGTTATACAACCGCTCTGCCAACGACGAGTAGCTAATTAGCTTCTTGTCCTGGCTGGCTGGCCACGAGTGGCATGGCGCTACGACCCCGAAATAGAAAACTAGCACGGGTCGCCAGCGATACGACGCCAACGCAGCGCGGGCAACGATGCAGCATGGCCCGCATCTGGCACAATTTTAATTTTGCCACGTGTGGCGTCCCGTGCATTTCACCCAACGCCGCGTGCGTTCGTATTCTGCCGTTAGTACCCTGGAGTACGAATGACGCATGGCGTAATTGTCTAAGGCAGCGCGCTGCGGAGCGAGGGGTTGCAGGATCGAATACCAGGTCGCGCACGTAGGAATTTTTTTCTTCTGAATTACTTTTATGTGTGCCTTTTGTGTATATAGACATACGTATACGGGGCATGACAGTGACGGCGACGGCAAAAATCCGCCGAAAATGTCCATATAATTGCTATCGCAATAAAACACGAACAGTAGTATCATGCGCTCGCCATCGCTAAATAGAAAATGCGGCGAAAGCGCTCACATAACACCACTCGATGTTGCCAACAAGCCCGGTAGAACCTGGGTCAGCCCAATCAGGCAATGCGTGAGCTAGGTTAATTGGAAGGGCTGAAAATAAATAAAATAAAATAAAATAAAATGCAGAACATGTGCTATCTTACCCAACTAATCTCCTTGTCTCATTACCCAAACAGCCGCTCATTTGTTCGCAAGGCGTCGGAAATTCATCAACTTCACATAGTATTCTTATATTTCCTTCGAAACAGAAGAATAAAAATAATGCAGGCATAACAAATTATACTATGTATGATATGTGCGCCATTCTTCTGCAGAAGAAAATACCAAATCATCAAAATAAACGGCCCCTTGCGCAACCATTCTGATGCCATTTGATACGTCCCATTTTCATACGTCTTGAAACTGCCTAAAACCTTCATTTCTTCATCGTATGCTCCATGTATATAGATACTGCACGAGAAAGCTTTAGCAGCGAATCTGTTTAAGCTGTCGGTAACTTGTGCTCCGCTGTAAAAAAACTGTCATCATCATGAACCTGCACGCGCTCTCTTCATTATCTGTAGAGTGAAGCTGTTTAAGCTATCGGTAACTTGTGCTCCATCGTGCAAAACTCCTCAGGTGGGTATGCGCCACAGGAACTGGGCAAGCCCCACTACCGTGTACAGCAGGTGCGAGTGGCAAACGAAAACGAAACACGTGAAAAAGAGAGAGAGGAAAAAAGGAGATGGAAAGAAAGCGACAGAAAATAGAGAGAAACAGATACAGACAGAGAAAGGCAGCGATAAGAAGAAAGAGGAACAGAAAAATAGAGAAAAATGAAGGGAATAAAGACATAAAAATTTAAGACAGAAACACATTGACAGCAGAGAAAGAGAGAAACAAAGAAAGAGAGAGAAAAAAAAGAGAAAGCGATAAATAGAGAAAGAGAGAAAAAGAAAAGGAAGAAAGTGAAAGAAATATAATATAATAATTATTGGGGTTTAACGTCTTAAAACCACGATATGATTATGAGGGACGCCGTTGTGGAGGGCTCCGGAAATTTCGACCAGCTGGGGTTCTTTAACGTGCACCTAAATCTAAGCATACTGGCCTCGAGCATTAGAGAAAGAAATATAGAAAGAGCGAGAAAGAGAAAAAAATAGATAGAGGGCGAAAGAAAGAAAGAGAAAAAAACAGATACAAGAAAGAGATGCAAGAAACACGGAGAAAGAGAAAGAAAGGGAAGAAGAAAGGAAGTGAAAAATAAAGCGAAACAAGGAAGGCCGCCCTGCTCCGCTCTTCCTTGAGGCATTTCACCACTATTGCGAAGCTGCCATTATTTTTTATTATTATTATACAGAGGCAAAAGACGTGTTACGTAAACAATCACAGAATGTTTCCGAATAGTGAAAGGTTAGCTAAAAAACACGCCAGGCCTGCGCTGAAACCGCAGCACAGTCACAGCGAAAGCTGGAAGAGCGGCGTTTCTAGAGCCCGTTAAGCTCTCTTGAGGCTACAATACAAGTACACTAGAAAGGTACCCACTACGCCATAAATCGCAATTTTTGTGAAGCACCTACTCAGCCATTATTCGTCATTCTGCGGAGAAGCCAGGCTCCAGCTACACGTCTGTAAGGAATTATGTGCACTTTGTTGACGCGACGACTGATGACGATGAAGAATTATGGCTCAGCCCTTTGTAATGGGTTGCAATCTTTAAACGGTGCACCAGTTATGTAATTTGCATTGGGTGACACCCGGTCGCTATTTCCCTCTTCCGTCATGATGTATAACATACGTTGACGTGGGAGAGAGACGAAAGGGGGGGGGGGGCGAAGAACTTTACTGAGACCCCGAGGAAATGGATCATGCGCTTATGGGCTTCCTTGGCAACCAATACAAGTGCATTTGCGAGGAACCCACTACGCTATAAATCATGGTAATTTTACTGAGACCCCGAGGAAGTGGATCATGCGCTTATGGGCTTCCTTGGCAACCAATACAAGTGCACTTGCGAGAAACCTACTACGCTATAAATCATTGTAATTTTTGAGAAGTAGGACAGCAGGCACTGTGCCATTTTTCGTCATTCTACGGAGAGCGTTGGTACCTGGTAAACGCATGTAAGGCATTATGCGCACTTTGTTGATGCTGTGCCTTATGACGATGAAGAATTATGGCGGAGCCCTTTGTAATGGGTTGGAAGCATTCAACAACCTACTCGGTGCGCAATTCGCATTGTGTGACGCCTGGTTACAGAATTCGTTTTCTGCGACGCTTGGTGCTTATTTTACTCTTCTACCACGCTATATTGCATATGCTAATGTGGTTCCTTCCCGACATGAAGCCCGTATAGGACCCTTTTGCAAAGCTGTTTCAAGCACCGGCATGGCTCTTTTTTTTTTCTTTCATGGTATTTATTCAACATAGGATAGCACTTGAAAGCAATTGAATACAGACAAAGAACTAATATGTTGATTATGCTCTTATCGCAACACAATGGCGAACAGAAGGCACTACAGAATTCGCAATCACCTCTATAGCGGATACATCACATAACTGATTTTTCAATTCAGGGGTTGAATACTGGGCTCTCGCGCAGAGGGCCCAGGTTCGAACCTCGTTCCATCCTGGAATTTTTTTCTTATTTCGTTTTTTTTTCTTATTTCGAGCGATACTGGTTACGGACACCGGCGGCGGCGGCGGCGGACAACTACGGCGCCAAAAACGGCCGGTGAAATGATCTCATAACAGCTTTCGCTGTAAAACTGGTTCAGTGGACTGAAACATCAAAGAATGTAAAATAGTAGAAAATATTATGTATGACATTATAAACTTGTAAAGATATGGGTTTGCAACTGTACTGGCAGGGCTCTTCGATGCGCGAATTTGAGAGCCACCGACCCTAAAGAAATCTGTTTCCTCTGACACACTTTCAACAACAAATTGACTATCAGACACAATATGTCATAGCCGACTTGGAAAGCTTGCTTTCCAAGGAGCACAGTCATATTTAAGGCACAACTAGACTTACGATCGTCCTCTGAACGAGTGAGTCCTTCGCCAGAAACTTCAGGCAGCGGCTTCCAATACGCGCTGTCAATTGGAACTGACATCCATGATCGGAAGAGCCCCTCCATTTCCCTAAGTGCTCCATTCCTACGACTACAGCCGATGCCTGTCTTCTACATTGAATATGAAATGACAAAGACGGTCACGTGAAAATATGCACCCATCACTGGTAAGAACCGACTAATCAGACAACTATGAGTGATGGCTGATGACAATGCACGTAACAAATCACTCTTTCCGTATTCGCGTAAAACGGGCCTCCGTGCTTAGATATAATTTCATTTCCTCGCCATGCTGCTCGGCAAATCACGCAAAAACAAAGAAATCAGTCTGTCGAAAGACGCATCTGTACAAGCAAATTGAAGTTTATTTGCAGTTTTGACAATACGTGAGACATGAACTGCCATGGTGCCGGAGCAAAAGGCGTGTCTCTACATGCCTGACCAGGCTCCTGGCACCACGAGTACAGCAAACAGCGGACACAGGCACATATACATGTTTAGGTGCATGTACATAAATGACAGAATTACACACGAATTAGTTCAATACAGTATAACAAAAAATGATGATTCAAATAAGTACAAACATAATAAATGAAAATGAATAGCTACATGGTTCGGGAATATTTGGAGCCAGATATTTTTGATAGCACAGCAACAAATGAATAAACGAAAAGAAAATTATTAAAATTTTGTAACACTCGAACAAGACAAATTATTTTTTCGAGGAAGTGTTGCTTTGATTTTTTTTCTAAATGTTGACAGAGTTAGAGAATGTATAATAATACCAAATAGCGCATGTTCGTCATTGAGGATATTAGGAATTCGACATTGTAATAATTGATTTCCTTAGTGTGTTCGTGTTTTCGCTTTAACAAGTTTTCTAGATCTTACACGGGTACTGGCATGAAATTTCGCGGCCGAGACAGCCTGCGGGATGAATTCCCGTGAGCATTCGTGCATCATCTGCAAAATATCACCAGCGAATGTAGCTTAGAAGGTATTTGATGTGAATTTTGAAGTTCGACGACCTAGCCCTATACGCTGCACCTCGCGACATTTACACCCTTGAAAGTGACTCGACGGTGAACCCCCTACTTCCCCAACGTCACCCACGCTGCAGCCGATACAACAAGTTATGATGACGTCATAGTCGCCATTTTTTTTTTTTTTTTTTTTGCTGCGCTTGTGCCAGCACACTACTTGGCACGCGTTGAAAGTTTTGTGTATGGAGAAACTGATTTCCCGTTTCCTGCTCGAAAGGACTTCTTGATTGACTTGTGCTGTCTTGGCTGCGGACCGCGCGGAAGTGCGTCAAAGTTCTGTGTGCTGATGTGGTCGAGCGTTGCACACGTGGTGACAGTTGCACCAGGCGGCTTGTCGTTTTTGGAGCTCTCTTAAACCGAAAGTGAGACTGGTCGTTGAGGAGGAGCCTGTAATTAACTATCTGTCGCGCGTTGCAGCGAACGATGTGCCGTATTATGACTAGCAGGCCCACAACAACGCATTGCGAAAAAAACCTCGAGGCCAAAATTTTTGTGTAAGTACCCCTTTAACATGTAATTGGTTGTGTCATTGATGTACGTCGAAAAGAAGTTGTCGTGGTTACTTTTAAACTGTAAAAATGGTTTTTCAGATAATTTTTGTTTATACATATTGCTGATAAGTAAAATACGATCCTCCAGAAAGTGCTCAGAAGTGTGTTCACACATCGAGAGATTATGGATAACGCGAATACATTTTTTCTGCTTTCTTAACAGGATTTCCATATTGGTAATTTGAGAGGCAGTAGTGAACAGTAGAAAAGTACAACTGACGCTTATGCTTTGAAGGCAACAATGTGCGATATTGATTCAACATGCCGATTAGGTGTGCTATATATCGTTTAATTTAGTTAACATGATGCGTCCATCGCAAATTCTCATGAAAAAGTACTTTCAAGGACTTGTACTGGGAAGCTCTTTCAAGTGGTTGCGACTGAAATATTAAATGAGATCCAAACTCAACTGCCTTGTTCATTGAAGCAAAAACCATATACTTCGTTTTCTTAACATTTCAGCTGAGATGATTAGCCTGAAACTATATTGAGAGAGATTCTAGCCAGTTGTTAATTAAAGGAATAAAGTAGAGATGTTATCAGAGGAGAAAAAAACGTTCGTGTCGTCGGCATATAATACGATATCTGGCGTTTCTGGTATTGATATGATATCATTAATGTAAAGAAAAAAAAAGTCACAGTTTCGCCGCAAGGGCGAAGCAATGAATGCGATAGCAAGGAACTAATGCTATACGAAGTGAGGCTCGCCAATGGATACTCTCAGTTTGAACATCGCTTCTGTTGCAAAGGCGGCCGAAGCAGCGAAGGAAACTAGCGTGCTTCAAGTGTCGAGCTGTGACACTTGATAGTTCGCGCTCATCTTCTGTTTGTTCGTTTAGCGGCGTCCCTTGAGACCGAGTGACTTTCGTAAGCTCCGTAACATGAGCGCGGACATCACGGTGAAAGCGTGAAACATTCCTCTTCCCCTCACCACGAGAAAACTGCGCGAGCAGACAGCGGAAGCGCAAGCTTCTCCCATGCGCAAATATAAGAAGAAGCGAGCGAGCACGCCGACGACTTTTAAATGCGCCCGTCGGGCTCCTAGCGCCATCTCGCTGGTAATGAAGAAACGCTTATTATCGCCTGCTGTCTCCGAGTCCGTCCAGCGCTAAAGGGTGTGTATATAACGCTCGCCGTTAGCTACGTGGAGGATCTGCGTTTCGTGGCGTAGTGGATAGCGCCGCTCGCTGTGGAACAAGAGGTCCCTGGTTCGATTCCGCGCTTCGGAAGCATTTTTCTGAATTAATTTTCTTTGGGGCTTTTATATATATATACATATACGGTGCATGACGGCGGCGACGGCGACGGCAAAATCCAGCAGAGACTGTCCATATAATTGCTATCGCAATAAAAGAGTGGCACCTAAAATAGAACCTTGTTGGACGCCATACCTAATATCTGTAACGTCTGATACAACATTGCTCCTTTAAAAAAACTGGGCGCTGTGTGATTAGTAGTTACGCAATAATCACAATGCAATACCTCTGATTCCATAAGAAGGTAACTTAGAGAAAAGTGTGCCGTCCTTAATTGAATCGAAGGCTTTGGTAAAGTATAAAAAAAGTCACAGTTTCGCAGTACCGGCGAAGCAATGAATGCGATAGCAATAAATTGGAATGTAACGCGAAGACCGGAAAGCAGCTCGAAATTGCCAGCGCGTCGCTCGAGCCCAAAGGACGCACGAAAAGAACGCACACAGGACGAGCGCGAACTATCATGCGTCACAGCTCGACACTGGAAGCTCACTGTTCAAACATAAATCAGGACGCACGAAACGAACGAACAGGTACACACCGGACGAACGCGGGCTAACTGTCCCAGTTGTTACTTATTTCTGTTTGAACAGCGCGCTCCTTTCGCAAACGCGGCCGCTGCAGCGAGCGAAGCGACCTTCGTACGCTCTGTGACTTCAGCGCGGATAACGCGGGGAAAGCACAAGACATACAACACCCGCTCCCCCCCCCCCCCCCCCCCCCCCTGGGCCAGCCGCCCCGTTCTTTCCTTGAGATAAGCGCACGAAGGCGACCACGCCCTGTAGGTCGAAGAGCAACGGCGTTCGCAAGAACGGGGCGACGATCTTTAAAGCGCGCCACGCGTGCACATCGCGCCATCTATGTGGTAACTAAGAAAGCATGCTGATGTAAGTGGTGTATGTAAATAGCTCGCCGTTAGCAGGCTGAAAGACGATGCTGTTGGTGGCCTAACCAATAATCTCGTATGATCATACGAGAACACACATGATTTATATGTGTTCATACGAGATTATTGGATACGAGGCATATGTGTCATATGAGAATTTTCGATAGGGATACATATGCGGTGCATGACGACGGCGACGGCAAAAATCAGCTGAGACTGTCCATTTAATTACTATCTCAATAATACCTATCGTGTAATGTTGATTTTTTATATTGCAAATAATTGTATCACGTATTTCAAGTAACGCGGATTCAGTGTATTTACCACACTGAAAGCCTGATGTGTTGATATGAGATTATGATGTGTTGATATGAGATTATGCTTCTGCAGATGTCCACATAATCTAGAATTTCAGGCTTTTTCAAAAATTTTAGAAAGTAGCGGGAGTATCGATACTGGCCTGTAATTACCAATGCAATCAGTGGCACCACCTTTATGAAGAACGAATCTCAGCGATGTTCTTGTTATCTGGAAATGTACTTGATGAAAACACAAGGTGTGTGTGTGTGTGTGTGTGTGTGTGTGTGTGTGTGTGTGTGTGTGTGTGTGTGTGTGTGTGTGTGTGTGTGTGTGTGTGTGTGTGTGTGTGTGTGTGTGTGTGACTGTTTCACCAGACCTTACTTTTAAACCATTGGGGGATAATTGGATGCAAGCGTCCGTCTCTTTGCTTTCGTTTTTTTTTACACAAAAAGCGTCCTCTACGGTCGCCCATCGCAATCAGCGTAAAGTTCTGCTGCTACCTATCACAAACCTTTCAAAACCAACATATTTGCACAGCGCAAAATGAACGAGGACACATGAAAGGACACAACACAGGCGCTGGGTTGAGTCCTTTCATGTGTCCTCGTTCATATTGCGCTGTGCAAATATGTTGATTCTAAAGCATCAACGAGCCCAAGCTGCCGTTTTATCAATTTAAAAACCAAATGAAAAAACATCTCGCATGTGTGCGGTGCGTGGCGCCATTGGCACACTGAGTTAAAATTTGTTTTGTTTTGTAGAATGACGTTGGAACTTTTGTCTCAGTGCGTGAAAAAAAATAAAAAAGTTGAAGTTCAAGATTTAGGGCAAGTACCAACTTTTCTGGATTTTGAGAGCAGTAATTTTTAGCTTGCAACTAACAGTTTTGTTTCAAAATTGGTTAGTTGATGGGCCCATAATCGTGTCGCAGCATATTCGAATGAAAAATGCAGCATTTGCTCGCTAAGCTAACAATATAACAAGCGCACATTCAGGTTTTCCTCAGTTTCGTGGCCATTATTACATCATAAAAGACAGCTTTATGGCAAAGGAGGCCTCCGATTTCTTCTTTCCTGTTTCTTACGACGAATGAGATGAAAAGATGTGACTAGGACATTGTTTCTCGAATTGGTGGCCGTCGGAGAGGAATAACGAGATCGATACACTAGGCAGTCAGGAAGCGTACGGAAGCACGAATATAAAATATTGGAGACAAGCAGATACCTAAGACCTGGGCGAAGTCGAGGAAGATGGCGCAGCAGTAGTAAAGGCATTTATAGAATTTATTGGGTAGGTGCCAATCATCCTAGGAGCATCATCAGCATCATCATCATTGCACACAGTTACACTACATATATGGGGCTTGCCACGATTTTTGATATGCGCGGAAATTCGGGCATAGCTGAGGTGTTCGTCCTTACCTACTGCGAGAGAAGGGAGAGAAAGCAGAGAAAATAGTTGATGCTTGCGAAGAGGTCAAGCGCAGAGACACTGGCCACGGTCCAACAGGCACAGGTGCAGATTGTGTTCCGCAGCTGCAAATGCGAGAAGTTTTTATGCGCATTTTGTGAAGTGCTCCTACGCACAACTAGCCTAGGGCCGTTGCATGCGAGAAACTCGACGAAAGGATTACAAGTTGGTGCCATCACTATACAGTGGGAAAGTGTCCCACCTTTTCACAACGACATCGTGGGTATATTCCACACATACATCCCACTTTTTCTTCTTAATCTAATAGCGTATTTTGGTGAAAATGTAACACTATTTATGAATATTTCACTGATATATTAGGCAGGAATATTTAATGTTATATCATGTAATATGAATATAGCTTGATCGGCAAAAGGTACAACCCTTTGTCGGTTCAGCTCTTTGTTTCTCATGAACTATTCCCGCTCTTTCAGAAAGGAAGCACTATTATTTACTGAAAGCATACGGGAGTTTTCAATACGCTGACACATACCGATTCCTCTGAACCCAGTGGGATTATTTATTGTGAGTAGACTTCCTACCAGTACAAAAATGAGGAGTGGTTTTTCTCGACATATCCTAAGGAGAGCGTATACGCTGAAACAATATTTTTCAATCACGTAATAATATACATTTTGTTCACTCAAGATATACCGCAAAATGCAGCTGATGAGTGATTCAAAACAATGGAGTCACTGACGACATTACGTTCAGTCATTGTTATGTAATTGTATAGTACCGAAGTATAACGTGCGAATGTGAGGGTGTGAAGTATAGCTGAACCAAGAGGTTTGCCTCTTTGTGAACCCCGCAAGGTCAGCATGTAGTAAAACCAAAGAAAGCATGGCGGAAGCGGCCATTCCTCTGGAACGACTTGCCCTGCAGCTCCCTTCCGCTATGCTATTTCTATGGCACGTACGCTCTTAGCAACATGCGTGCCCTTATTCATTTGAACCTCACTACCCGACCATAGCACCAAAGCAAATGGGATTCCAAAATGGAAGCTCAGGTCGCCTTTTCAGGGAGCGTAACGACGCAAACAGGCAGCGTTCGTGTGTGTACGTATGTACGAGCGCATATCACATCAGTGTTCCGAACCGTAGGGTAATTACCTTACTAGTAGGGTATTTTCGGAATTTTTCGGGCAGCGTGGGGTAGTAGGGCGGCAACACGATTTTCTTATCCGACGTAGGGTAATTTCCCCTTTTCGCTCGTCATCGATCAGCAAAAAATATAGATGATTGACGCGAGATCTCTGAGGGTCACATTCCTGAATAGATCCGAAAACGAAATCTTTCTTTGACTAAAATTGAAATTTCACATGTCACAACCATAGGGCAGAAACCAGAGATAAAAAGTCACACAACCCTGCGCTAGCATTGTTGTTTTTCCCATGAATGTTTTTTTTTCCTCTCCGTCGTCTCCAATTCGTTCGTTTCATGGAGGAGCTTTTAAATTTCTCGGTGGTGGTCGGTTCCAGTTATGAAGGGGAAAGCCTCAGACGCCGCATGAAACACGAAAACTGACCATTGGCGCCAATGCGAGCGAGGCAAAAAATCCTGATCTCATAATTCGTCGCCTCATGACGTCATCGTGACGCCACAGACTACCAGAATTTGTGACGCCATCGCGAAGTCATAGTAATGTCACGCTGACATCACATAATGTGACGTCATATGATGACGTCATCACATCACAGCGTCACTTGGTCATAGGTGGGCCGATCCCGCAGGCGCGTGAGGTGCAGAAAGCTTGCAATGGCTTCGGTCCCGAAGGCAGTGCAAAATTACGCTAGGTCCAGACATTTTTCGAGCGTAGGGGGACCAATACAATCGACTCCAAAGAAAAAGAAAAAAAAAAGATAGCTTTCGCCTTCGAGTCATCTTAGGCGAATGCAACGAATGCAAACATACACCCGGTTGGATATCTCCGCACAGGCACGTAGCCAGGATATTTTTTTTCAAGGGGGGGTGGGGCGGGGCTGCCCCCTCTTCCTTGCCTACGTGCCTGTCTCCACATTCAATTAAAACATGCTTCGTCGTTTCCTTAACTTCCCCACGCATGTGCATTTGTCTTCTTTACTGAATCTAGGCGTACTAAGGCAATCCGACTTTGCTTCAAATAGCAAAGCACTTTCCCTTGAATTATAATAAAATTCCTCCTTTCGGCAGTTACTTAGAGCCGCGGGTCGTTTGGCCTCAGACCTCTGTTTTATTGTAAATTTGATTGAGTGCCGTGATCCACTGAGAACTTGAGCGGCGCTGTGAAGAAGCTGTTGTGCTGCATGTCCTTGAGTTGTGAAACGATTGTACTGTATGCCTCATGCGTGACGTGTTTCAAGGTCATTAGACTGCGTAATTATTCTGACACATATGAATAAGCCAAACTGACAAAAGTATATACTAAGGTCTTCTTCACTTTTTAAGGCTCTTAACTGTTGCTTTGCTGCTCACGGAACATGTTTTAGAACGACTCCTAATAGTTTTTTACAGCGAAAGCTGTTATGAGATCATTTCACCAGCCGTTTTTGGCGCCGTAGTTGTCCGTTTTGGCCCCGTAGTTGTCCGCCGCCGCCGCCGCCGGTGTTCGTAACCAGTATCGCTCGAAATAAGAAAAAAATTCCTGGATGAAACGAGGTTCGAACCTGGGCCCTCTACGTGGGAGCCCAGTATTCAACCTCGGAGCCATGCCGGCGCTTGAAACAGCTCTGCAAAAAGGTCCTATACGGGTTTCCTGTCGGGAAGGAACCACATTAGCATATGCAATATAGCGTGGTAGAAGAGTAAAATAAGCACCAAGCGTCGCAGAAAACGAATTCTGTAACCAGGCGTCACACAATGCGAATTGCGCACCGAGTAGGTTGTTGAATGCTTCCAACCCATTACAAAGGGCTCCGCCATAATTCTTCATCGTCATGAGGCACAGCATCAACAAAGTGCGCATAATGCCTTACATGCGTTTACCAGGTACCAACGCTCTCCGTAGAATGACGAAAAATGGCACAGTGCCTGCTGTCCTACTTCTAAAAAATTACAATTATTTATAGCGTAGTAGGTTCCTCGCAAGTGCACTTGTATTGGTTGCCAAGGAAGCCCATAAGCGCATGATCCACTTCCTCGGGGTCTCAGTAAAATTACCATGATTTATAGCGTAGTGGGTTCCTCGCAAGTGCACTTGTATTGGTTGCCATGGAAGCCCATAAGCGCATGATCCATTTCCTCGGGGTCTCAGTATAGTTCTTCGCCCCCCCCCCCTTTCGTCTCTCTCCCACGTCAACGTATGTTATACATCATGACGGGAGAGGGAAATAGCGACCGGGTGTCACCCAATGCAAATTACATAACTGGTGCGCCGTTTAAAGATTGCAGCCCATTACAAAGGGCTGAGCCATAATTCTTCATCGTCATCAGTCGTCGTGTCAACCAAGTGCACATAATTCCTTACAAACGTGTAGCTGGTGCCTGGCTTCTCCGCAGAATGACGAATAATGGCTTAGTAGGTGCTTCACAAAAATTGTGATTTATGGCGTAGTGGGTACCTTTCTAGTGTACTTGTATTGTAGCCTCAAGAGAGCTTAACGGGCTCTCTTGAGGCTACAATAACGGGCTCTCTTAACGGGCTCTCTTCCAGCTTTCGCTGTGACTGGGCTGCGGTTTCAGCGCAGGCCTGGCGTTTTTTTATGATGGAGGACATTAACTCTTTGCTTCATGTTGTATAGCGGCAATGCCACCTAAGGACATTGAATTACATATAGTTCGGTGGGCTTTGTTTGCAGCGCTCTTTGAACAAGTATTTGCACGAGACTATCATTTAGCGACAAGGAATTGATTTGTGGCTAACTGCAACCGTCAGTAACTGCAACTGCATAGTAACTGCAACCGACACAATGAGGAATGGGCGTGGCCCGCCCCTTCAGCACACGAGCTGTAGGCAGTCGCGCGGTCTTTCGCCCCGGACGTCCTACAACTCCAGCGTTGAACGTTCTTCACTCTTCTGACATTTTTTAAACCTTGAAGAGTTGAGAATGAAAGTAAAGCTGCGTATTATCGAGAGATGATGGGCGTTTCATGCTCTCACTACTCCGCTACTTTCAGGCTCCTCCTTGCCCACGTTGCTAACTGGTGTCTTACCGGGAATTTAAATGTTGCGGTGCCAGTTAGCCAGCTTTCCTCTGCTCTGTCGACCTATTTTTGTCAGTGTTTTGTTTCATTTTATTTTAGTTTTTATGCTCTGAAATTTGAGGATAAACGTACGGGAAAGAAAGAAAAAGGCAACGTTACGATCCGTGGTCTAAGTAAACGGTACACGAGGAAAAGGGGAGGAAGCACACGTTCTTTCCCCGCAGAAGCGCATATTACAATAACGCCCTTTCTGCTCAAGTATCGAGCGTGCTAGGACGTCCGTTTCCGCGTAGAAACCGGCATTCCCTTTCTCTGTCTCATATATTGCTCCTTCCGAGCCTTTTTTTCCAAGTCACTGACGGAGTTCGCTGTTTTGCCGCCCTCTGATTTGCCTGCGCGTTCTTTCCGCCGCCGCGTGCGCCTTCTGGCGTATTTACGCAAGCCTAATCGATGCACGCGCGCACGCATCGGACAATGAGCTTTATCGCTGCTTTCCATCTTCCGCTGCCTGAGCGTGCGCCGCGCACTAGCGGGGAAAATTTGATTCTTACTGGCGAACTCTGCGCAGGGCGCCGCAGCTGCGCTACTCCATATTCGAAACTTCCGTGGCCTTTGCTAGTTTCTGAAGGCTAGAAGTATCGAATATTTCTCAGTTAAACTAAACGCTTAATTACACCCGTGCTGCTGAATAATGGTGGAGGTAAATGTTTAAAGGTTGAATGAACGTCAAAAAAAAAAGGGGGGGGGGGAATGAAGCGAGAGCTATGCCTAGAAACTACAACTTTTGTGTGATGGACAACTTCGCAGAACCACTGCTGCAGTTTTTCCACCATGCACAGTAAGAAACATTTATATAACTTTACACTTCTAATGTGCCTTGCGGCGAGATGTTCTCGATTAAAAAAAAGCTGCAGATTCTTTCAAATCATTGAAACGCATTGATGCACACATATGGTGGCGCTTAATATATGTGACTCTTACAGTTTGTATAGGCGACGCGCAGCGCCTATAGGGGCGCCACCGAAAGCCGCGTAGCTAGAACCGCAAGCGGGCTTCGTGCCGGAGACGCCTGCTTTCACTGCAAGCATGGGTGATGTGCGTGCGCGCGAAGTGCCGTTTGTGCGCGTCCCAAATAATTACTTCTGCGGTCACAGTGAGCGCAAAGGAACCGCACCGTGTAATAGTGGACATGCGCCCGATTTCACAGCTTTATGGGACGACATTGTCACAATACGCGCCAAGTGTTTGCCACATACCATGGCCTCCGAGATTGAGGGCGCCATCTCGGAGGCCATGCACAGACTAGCATCAACAAGCTACGAAGTACCTTTAATCCGCGCTAAGTGGGGCTACACCGACACAACTTCAAGCTGCCCATTTTGTCCTGCGCCGGTGCGGGACGCAGACCTGAACCACATCTTATGGACATGCCCTGGGCTACAAGCGGCTCGTCGACGCCACCTGCGGCGTGCAGGACATTAGCACACCAGGCCACCGGACTTGCAGCGATGGATATACGGTCCGAACCATAGGTCCCTCCTGGATTTCATGGAGGAAACACAACTGCACCATTTTGTGTAATGTGTATTGATGCCGTAGGGCAAACTAACGCAATTAAAAAAAAAAAGTGGCGATCGTGGTAAATACGCCGCTTTCTTTATAACGCCCCGACCGCTAATGGCTTCATTTGCTGACGCGTGAATGATCGTTTTCTATGGATGCACTAGCTTCGTTTACGTGCTGTGTGTTTTATAGTAGATTTTGAGGGAGCGCTGTCGCGCCGGCGAATGGTTTGTACACGTATGGCGACGTGAAATGTCAGCATTGGTAAAACTCCCAAACCAGCACCATAAAGATGAGAAAAATAGCACGTATGGGACTCCGGTAATAATTACGCCAGTTGGGTTTAGTGGATCATTTGATCTTTCGCCGTTCAGAAAATGCTGGCTGCATACCCTGGTGTTCTTGTAGGCTCTCAGGGGCTTCCATCCTGTCTAAAAGGTCCATAACGTTAGAGAAAAGTGGAAAAAGGAAGCAAGTAGTTAAAAGTACATATTTGCAATATTCACAGTTAGAAAGCAAATGTGAAGAGTGGTCATAAAAATTGCTTGTAAAGGATGTGCTTCGTTGGAATCATTTTCAAACGAGATACACAACTACAATGAAGCGGCATGAACATATATTCACCAGTTTCACGCAAAAGAAAAAAAAAACAGCGGTAGCTAGCACCACTAGTAAGAATAAAAAGAAACGAAAAAAACTTGAAGGTTTCAAAATCGACCACATGCATTATACAACTTGTGTAAAGTGAGTGTGCATTAGTGGCAGATATCAGAGCTCAAAGTTCAGGTGTTTCATAATACCATGAAGTCATGTTGAGAGGCATTCAAAACGAAGTTTAATGTCTTGTCCAAAGCCTTCAATGCTCGCAGGTGCCAGGTTGTACAATCAATATGCAGATATCTAAGGCGAGCGCACAGCGAGCATTCTGCACCGAAGCTCGCATGGCAGTGCGATCGATAGCTTGAGCATGCAGCCGATTCCGTGCAGCACATGTGTGATTCAGTCGGCGCTTTTCGGAACCTGCTTTTTAACACGCAGTCCTTTCTTGAAAGCGTCTACGCGCAATTACTTCTTCATAGCTTTACTGCGCATTGTCTCGCTTTGCGCTTCGCATCATTCGTTTTTTGAAAGTGAGGCATCGCGCCTCATAAGAACAGCCTCATGTGCATTGTAGCTTCCAGAATTTAGACGAAGCGACAAACTGTTAACATGGTTGAGTTCACTAAAGGCGTAGCGACATAAATGGGGAAATAAAAAATTACATCACCTCCCGCTAAAGGGGACCATGAGGCGATCCGAAGCCGGAGCACTTGCACGATCGCGTTCCGTTGGCGTTCGCTGGGCATGCTACCGACCTCGCGTCGTAGAACCCGAAGAGGAACTCTACGCGCGTCGTGTCTTCCCTCTAGCCTGGCCGTTAATTCTCTCAGGGCGAGCGGGGAACGCGGTCGTCAGGCGCGCGAGGGGGGGGAACGAAGGAGAGGAGGGAGAGGGGGAAGAGACGCGCATGCGCTCATCGCGGCGTTGCGCAGGAGAGGAGAGACAGGGGGACTCGCGCGTCTCTCCGTAGAGAATTCCTAGAGAGAGGGGGGGAGCATAGAAGCGGTGAGAGAGTGGGAGGGGACGCGCACGCGCAGTGGGAGGTGGACGCCGCGGTACGCGGGAGGGACGGACAAAGCCCCCGCCATAAGCTGCTTTGCATCTAAAAAGCACGGTTTCGCCTCAAGGTCGAAGCAATGAATTCGATAGCAAAAAGGTCGAATGTCGCAGGAAGAACGGCAAACAGCTAGAAACTTACTGCGCGCTGCTCAAGCACAAAGGACGCAGGAAAAAAAATTGTACCATCTCCCGCTAAAGGGGACCTTGAGGTGATGCGAAGCCGGAGCACTTGCACGATCGCGTTCCATTGGCGCTCGCTGGGCATGCTACCGACCTCGCGTCGTGGAACGCGAAGAGGAACACTACGCGCGTCGTGTCTTCCCTCTAGCCTGGCCGTTAATTCTCACAGGGCGTGCGGGGAACGTCGACAGGCGCGCGAGAGAGAGGCAGCATAGGAGAGGAGAGAGAGGGGGAGGGGACGCGCATTCGCTGGCCCTCATCGCGGCGCTGCGCAGGAGAGAATTTCGGAATGTCGAGCCCGCATTTCAGAGGAGCCAATCGAGGCAAGCGCTGGACTGAACGCGCGCAGTGCTCTACTATTTGAAGGAGAGGAGACTAGAGGAGGAGAGTAGCGTATGCGCCGTGAGAGTAGAAGCGAAAACGCAGGAGAAGCGCAAGCAGGTGCTGGTAGAGAAGTGGAGAGAGTAACGCGCAGCTGTTGGAGAGAGGGAACGAGGAGAGTCCCGCATGCGCAGTGTGAGTGCGGACATCAACCCTGCGTGCGGATTACCACGCCGCCTTACATATCCCCGAGCAAGAGATGCTTCGCATCTAAAAACGCGGTAATCGTTCTAATACTGCCGCACGCAAAGCGCGATTGCTTACCTTGTGTGTCGAACAGCGGCAACGCACCGCCGCCGTCGCTATTGCTGGTGAAGCAGAACCGGAAACTTGTAGCAGTGTGTTCATGGCGAGTTTTTGTACGTGTCCCAGCAGCCAACTACGCAGAAATTGTTTCTGGGAATCGCTGAAGGTTGACAGAAGCATTAAATTGCAATGGAAAACACAACTATAACAGAAACTGCAGCACTCTCCTTGACGCTCACGGGAACACTGCTCGTCCAAGACGCATGTCCCCGAAGAGACAAAAAACTCAGTTTGTGTTTTTACCTCTTTTATTGCGATAGCAATTATATGGACAGTCTCGGCTGGTTTTGGTCCGTCCCCGTCGCCGTCGTTCACCGTATATGTATAAGTATGTTTATATATTGCAACGGGTATGAGCCGAGCTAGAAGAAGAAAAAGAAGACGTGAGCTTGTTGAGCCTACCGACGCCCACAACATACAGAAAATATAGGACGAATTCACCATCTACTCGGCCGATCCCCTCCATTGGGTATGTGCCATGACGAGAGGTCAACAACAACAACAACAACAACAACGACGCCATCATAACCTGACCATCAACCTCGCCCTGTAAATAAACATAATTCAACCGTACCCGTAACAGTTTTGTGGTGGAGGTGCTGGGTACTTCGATCAAGACGACGGAGCCGCTGCCACTAGGTCTACGCCGAAGCCGACGCCTCGCTCGACTACCTCCGACACTACCGGGGATCCCGATGTCCAACAACGGTGACCAACAGTCGTCTCCGACTCCTCCGGCGCGGACAACCGGTGCCTGGATGCGTCAGATGGAGCCACGCCCTTTCTCTGGCAAATCCGGCGAGGACGTGGAGGAATGGCTCATCCACTACAAGCGTGTAAGCAAGTGTAACGGCTGGAACCCCAAGGCTCAGCTGGAGCATGTCGTTCTCTTCATGACAGACACTGCGCTGGTGTGGTTTGAGAACCACGAAGAATCATTGACAACCTGGGACCGCTTCGCTACTGAAATCACCGAGTGCTTCGGAGATTCTACCACGAAAAGGAAGCGGGCGGAGCAGACATTGCTTCAGCGTGCACAAGTGCCAGGTGAGTCCTGTACTACGTATATAGAGGCTATCCTGAAGTTGTGTAAGACAGTGAATCTTCGAATGTCCGAAGAGGACAAAGTTGGGCACCTTCTCAAAGGTATTGCCGAGGATGTATATAACTACTTGATTGCCAAGGAGAGTCTCACCTCGGTCGCTGATGTCATCAAGCATTGCCGCACATTTGAGACCTTGAAGCTACGCCGCATCACGCCTAAGTTCGGAAGGTTAGCAAATGTTGCGACTGTAGCAAGCGTTGATGACAGCTACAGTGTTCAATTTGACTTTGCGGCAATTGTAAGACAAATTGTCCGCGAACAACTCGAACGGCACATCAAATAGGCGGATGTCAAACAACCTGGTTGTGCTTTTAACCAACCGCACGAACCTGCATCCGCTGTATCCACATTGTCGGCCATGTCAGGCGGTGCAGACTTTCGCGCCGACCAGCTGCGACAGCACCGAAGTTCAGTTCCCAATGACATGACGCACGACCAACGCACTCGTAGGGATACGACCACGAATCGGCACCCCGAAGATTGTGTTTTCTACACGCAGCGTCCCAGAGCTCACCCCGAAGCCTACAACGCCGGTCGCCCGTCGCCTGTCTGCTACAGCTGTGGTGCCGTAGGTCACATCTCTCGTTTTTGTCGCCGGCGCCGCGAGACAAGATACGGCCCACCACCGACGTGGCCTAACCTTGAACAAGGAATTTATGACGATCATTGGCCGACAGAACCTCGGGCAGCAAACACCACAGGCTTGCCACGCAGAAATACCTTCCGTCAGTACAACACAAGGAGTGACTCGCCAGCTTCAGACCGTAGCCTTACGCCACCGACCAGACGCCAACGCCGTTCACCGTCACCACGGCGACGTTCTACGTCACCACCGCCGTCGGGAAACTAGCCGGCGCGGCCGATGGAGGTAAGGTCGCCGGCCAGTCTCCGTCTCTGCGAACTACTCCTCTTCCTATTATGATGGTCAAGAACAAAGTGTGTGTGTTAATTGATAGTGTACCTGCCACTGAGTTAGTAGATACTGGTGCTACGGTTTCCGTCATGAGCGTGACATTCAAAGAAAGGCTGGGTCGGAAAGTTATGTTCCCGTGGAATGGTAGTGTGACATCTCGTGGTGTCAGTGGAGAGTGCCTTGTTCCCCTCTGTATTTGTGTTGCAAGTGTCTTATTCGGCGAGCAAGAACTCATAACGGAATATCTTGTTCTACCACGGTGCACTCATGATGTGATTCTCGGGATCGACTTTCTTCAGGACTGTGGTGCTTCCGTTAACTGTGGCACAGGGGAAATTACGTTGAATAGCGCGCTTCTTTCTACTCTTGCGGACACATCCTTACCAGAGAAAAACTATTTTGTCGTATCGAACGATTCGCTTATAGCGCCGTGGTCCCTATCGCGTGTTCCTGTTCATGTTGCTGCTTCCGACCTTTCATCATTCGACGCGCAAATCCAACCATTTGCCACGGGTTGCGTGAAGAAAGATGTACTTGTGCCGCGTTCTCTCGTGACAGTTGTGAATGGCGCCTCAAACTTGTGGGCTTTCAATTGTTCTTCGGTGCCTGCTATTCTTCCCCGCGATATGAAGCTCGCTAAATTTGACGAAGTGGCTTACAGCTCTATCACAGTTTTAAGCGAGGAGGAGCAGTCTCAAACAAGCGACCCCCAACGAAGCAGTTCCGAAGAACAGGTCTTACGGGTGATCAGCAAGTCGCTGCCCTCACATGAACGCCACGCTCTCGCACGAGTCCTTCTGACACATCTTTCTGTGTTCGATTTCACACAAGGTGATACGGAGGCTTCACTGCCACGTTCTCGTGCTCACCACAGAATTGACGCCGGATCTGCACACCCCATTCGTCAAAAGCCTTACCGCGTGTCTTCGACGGAAAGGACAGTTATAGCTGAACAGGTGACCGACATGTTACGGAAGGGTGTTGTCAAAGAGTCATCTAGTCCGTGGGCAGCACCAGTGATCTTAGTAAAGAAGAAGGATGGATCTTGGCGGTTCTGTGTTGACTACAGAAAACTAAACGCGGTCACCAAAAAGGATGTGTATCCGCTACCTAGAATTGATAATGTCATCGATTGCCTACATTCCGCTGCCTACTTTTCGTCGCTGGATTTGCGATCAGGGTATTGGCAGATACCCATGCACCCAAATGACAAGGAGAAAACGGCCTTCGTGACGCCCGACGGCCTTTATGAATTTAATGTTATGCCGTTCGGCCTTTGTAATGCGCCAGCAACGTTCGAACGATTTATGGACACTATACTTCGCGGACTTAAATGGGAAATTTGTTTGTGCTACCTCGATGATGCGGTGATTTTTGGCAGCACACTGAACGAGCATAACAGACGCCTCAGTCTTGTTCTGGATTGCGTGGAAAAGGCCGGCTTGATCTTAAACTCAAAGAAATGTCGTTTCGGTGAAACGGAGACATTAGTACTTGGGCATCTCGTTGACAAAAACGGTGTGAGGCCAGACCCACGCAAGATCGAGGCTGTCAGCTCTTTCGAACCACCTAAGTCCTTGCGGGAGCTGCGGAGCTTCTTGGGCTTATGCTCGTATTTTCGTCGCTTCGTTCCAAGGTTCGCAGACGTGGTGCATCCCCTAACATGTCTTCTCAAAAAAGACGTCTCTTTCAAGTGGACTTCCGCTTGCGACGATGCGTTCCGACAGCTAAAGTTTCTGCTAACGTCGGGGCCCATATTGCGTCACTTCGATGCGTCCTCGCCGACGGAAGTGCACGCTGATGCTAGTGGCATCGGCATCGGTGCCGTACTAGTGCAGTGGCTTATGCCAGCCGCTCTTTCAGTAAGGCTGAGCGAAACTATACCGTGACGGAACAAGAATGCTTGGCAGCTGTTTTCGCAGTACACAAATTTCGACCTTATATCTACGGACGCCCGTTCACAATCGTCACCGACCACCACGCTTTATGCTGGCTGGTGAATCTCCGTGACCCAAGTGGACGGCTTGCGCGTTGGGCTCTTCGACTACAGGAGTACGACTTCGTCATCTCGTACAAGTCTGGACGTCACCACGCAGATTCAGACTGTCTCTCCCGCCTTCCTCTGACGACGACTGAGTGTGACGAAGACAGTTTTGATGACTGCTTTGCCCCCATTTCCTCCACATTCCCAGACTCGACGACTTTCAAGACAGAACAAAAAAAATGATATTGGTTTGGAACCACTATTCGTCGTTGCAACGCGTCCCGGAGCCACAGGTCGCTTTCGTGTCCGTGACGGCCTGCTTTACAAGACGAATTATTCGGCTAAAGGCGCACGCTTCCTTCTGGTCATGCCACGGAGTCTGCGATTGGAAATACTGAGAGCCATGCACGACGAAGCAACCGCTGGTCATTTGGGGTTCATCAGAACTTTGAACCGGATACATGAGCGATTTTACTGGCCCAGAATGCGAGACAAAGTCAAACACTATGTTGCAAGTTGCGAACAGTGTCAACGCTACAAGCGCCCTCCGACTTCTCCGCCAGGTCTTCTCCAACCACTGTCACCACCTCGTCTACCATTTGAACAAGTGGGTATTGATCTCTTAGGCCCATTTCCACGATCATCTAACGACAATCGATGGGTGATAGTATGTGTCAACCATCTGACTCGTTACGCAGAAACGGCGGCCATGCCATCTTGGACAGCTGTGTGCGTTGCAATGTTTTTGCTTCGATTTATCATTCTTCGGCATGTCCTCCCCGTGTGATCATTAGTGATCGTGGTCGTCAGTTCGTCGCGGACGCCGTAGAAGAACTGGTTCGTCTGTGCAATTCGCAGTTCCGTCATTCATCGCCTTATCACCCTCAGACGAATGGGCTTGTAGAGCGTACGAACAGAACTCTGACTAACATGTTGGCCATGTACGTATCTTCCGACCACAAAGACTGGGACGATGTTTTTCCTCTCATCACATATGCGTACAATACTGCAAAGCATGAGACGACCGATTACAGTCCATTTTACCTCCTTTATGCACGTCCACCGCTAAGCTGCATCGACACGATACTACCGTTTGACTTTCATAGCGACCACTCTGTCGCGCGGACGCTGTGTCTTGCCGAAGAAGCCCGGCGTATTGCTCGCCTTCGCACTGTGGCATCGCAGCAGCGATCGAAAGAACGCTATGACAGCCGCCATCAGACTATCTCGTACTGCAACATCAGACTGTCTCGTACTGTCTCGTACGGGGCTTATGCGAAAAGTTTTTACCCCAGTACACGGGCCCATTCGTCATCGTTGATCGCTTGAGCGATTTGACGTACGTGGTGGCACGCTTGACGTCAGCTGGCCGTCGGTCAAGCCGGACCCAGCTGGTACATGTTGCCCGTCTTAAGCGGTTTCACCCTGCACATTCTCAGTGATTCAGACTCGCCCAGCGGGCTTCGTCTGGGAACCGGGGAATGCAACGGGTATGAGCCGAGCTAGAAGAAGAAAAAGAAGACGTGAACTGGTTGAGCCTACCGACGCCATCATAACCTGACCATCAACCTCGCCCTGTAAATAAACATAATTCAACCGTACCCGTAACAATATATATAAAAGCCTCAAAGAAAGTTAATTCAGAAAAATGCTTCCGAGGCGCGGAATCGAACCAGGGACCTCTCGCCCCGCAGCCCGTGGCGCTAGCCACCACGCCACGAAACGCCGATCCTCTAGAAACCTAACGGCGAGCGTTATATACACACCCTTTACCGCTGGCCGGACTCTGAGACGGCAGGCGCTTATAAGCGTTTCTTCATTGCCAGCGAGATGGCGCGAGGAGCGCAACGAAGCTTACTTCGCTCGCTGCAGCGGCCGCGTTTGCGAAAGGAGCGCGCTGTTCAAACAGAAATAAGTAACAACCGCGGCATTTAGTTCGCGCTCGTCCTGTGTGCGTTCTTTTCGTGCATCCTTTGGGCTCGAGCGACGCGCTCGCAATTTCGAGCTGCTTTCCGTTCTTCGCGTTACATTCCAATTTGTTGCTATCGCATTCATTGCTTCGCCGTTGCGGCGAAACTGTGACATTTTTTTATTATATTTTAACTTTTTACATCTTTTTTCTATATATCTCTCTCTTTGTGTCTTTCAGTCCCTAATCCCCTTCCCCACGCAGAGTAGCAAGTCAGCGAATTTGCACACGGCGGCTAAATTCTCTGCTTTTCGATAAAGAGCTCTCTCTCTCTCTCACTGCTCGCCCGAGCCCGCCTACGCTTCCGAGCCGTGGTGACAGGCGGCGTTGTTGGCGCTTTGCGCAGTGCTTATTGCCCGTAATGATTAGATCTGTATATTCTCTATCGTCATTTTTTCTTCATACAACCATGTCGTCTATACATGACACTCGGCACAATGTTGTTTCAGCAAACACATTTTTGTTTGTTTTCGTACACGTATGATTTCTTATCACTTCACAAAATATTCGGCATTCGCAGATAAGCTGCTAACCTTTGACGATTTCGCTCATCAGATAGAGAAGCGTCTAATTTATTTCGCATATAATGACGAAGGATGGGGCCGAGGGCGTTTAAGCAACTGCAGCGAGAAGGGCAATTTGAAATAACTACTTGGTTGCCAATGCGACGCGTTTCCTGAATGTCCTTTGCTTCGAATGCTAGGCTACACCACAACCCCTGCCCTGATTTGCCCTTTCCTGAGCCGCGTTGACGCCGGTTCTCAAGATTATAGTATGTTATTCGCACCGAATTCGGTGTTATTAGCACCACTATATTCTTTTTCGGTGTATCCAATTTTTGTGTTCATTGTACTAAATTATACCCCCCCCCCCCCCCATGTAATGTCCAACGGGCCTTTAGGGCAAATAAAATGAAAAAAAAAATATGAATGAATAATGCTGTTACTTTAAAGATCTCAATAGTCACACGTGAACAAAGTGAATGCTGCTGGAAACAATAGCTCAGTTCAGCTTTCTGTACTTGAACAAATACGGTGTCTTTTTATGCGCCGTGAAACACCGCGTTTCGTTATCCGTCTGCCGCTTTTACACAGCGCAGTGATGAACGCTATGAGCAAAATAGAAAATTGGGCTAGTTGGTAAAAGACGTTCGTTTAAAATGATCGCGTAAATGCTACGGTAAAACGAAATGCGCACATTTGGAACTTGACACACGCTGTGTGTCAGAAGCCGATCAATCTACGGTGGCCACAGTTGGCTTCACTTAATGAGTTACTGAATTAACGTCAACTTAAGACTAAAACATTACACGTCTGGCAACCTTCTTTCGTAGACATCTGGAGCCGAATTCGCAAGGCTTTTAGTTCGTAAGCGCTCTCTGCCATTTGCAGGCTGCCTTCGATAATGACGTCTCTAGCTTCACGATTGGCTGAACACTTCTCTGAGGAACAATTGTCGAGTAAGATGTTTTTGTGAATACTGGCCCTGGTGTGAAAATGACTATGCTTTACGTTTATATAAGGGCGCCTTAACGGTTGTCATTGCTAGTATTATGTTTAGAGTGACGATTCCTCAAAATTTATACTCCTGCGAACAATTTTAGTTGAAAGGCCTGTTGTGAATTCAGGCCCTGCACTTCGCAGCTTAGCCACGCCTGACACCTGTCTTAGCACAAGCCATTCTTACTTTTTCCACGTTTGTGTAAATTGGCCCACTGATCAATAAACACGAACGATTGCATTATAACTGATCAACGTGTCTACAAAGAACGCTTTCTTTCATATCTGCATACGCCGGCCAGCTTGGTGAAGGTGTGTATTTCGATTTTGCAACAATTTACTACTAAACATTTCTGATTTAGGCAACTCTCTGCATTTTGTTCCTCGACATAAATAACTGAATCATTAGTAAGTTTTATACAGCGTATCGTGCGCACATAGTGACGGTGGATGCCAACTTTGCCAGTCAAGTTATTTATTAATGATTCACAGCCTATGCTACGTCCTACTGAAGGAGGAAGGACTGTTCCAATGATTTCCAACGTACCCTGTTCTGCGCAAGCTGATTCCATATTATGCCTGCGAACTTCTTAAGTTCATCATCCTACGTAATTGTCTGTCGCCATCGGCTGCGTTTCCCCTCTCTTGGTATCCACATCGTCGCTCTCACTGCCCATCGGTTGTCTGTCCCACGCATTACGTGGCCAGCCCAGGTCCATTTCTTTCGCTTAACGCTAACTAGTATATCGGCTATCCCTGTTTGTTCTTTGACCCATCCGGCTGACTTCCGATCCCTTAATGTTACGCCCATAAATTTTCGTTATATCGTACTCAGCATGGTCCTTATGTTCTCACGAGTTTCTTTGTTTACCTCCGTGTTTCTATCCTGCATGTTAGTAATGGCAGTTAACCGGTAATGGTAAAATTCAATGGTTGCACACTTTCGTCTTTAAGTACAGCCGTAGGCTGCCTGTCATGATTTGGGAATGTCTACCGTATGTTCTGCCGCCTTTTATTTTTCGGTGAATTGCTTTGCATGAGGAGGCTCCCTAGCTGTCAGTGATCGGCCCAAATAAACACACCCTTGTTCAGATTCTAGGGTTCGGTTCCCAAACTCGAACTCTCGATCTCTCGCCGGGCCACCGAATATTCCCTTCGTCTTCGGCATATTTATCTTCAACCCTGCTTTAACGCTTTCTCGGCTAAGGTCTTAAAACATTTGTTGCGATTCTCTGCCATCATTGCTGAAGAGCAAGTTGTCGTCTGCAAACCTCTCGAGAGATTCATTTTTTAATCTTTACACCTACTTTTTCCCAACATATTCATTTGAACGCTTCTTCTAAGCACGCAGTGAACAGCCTTAGAGAGATTACATCTACTTGCCACATCACTGTATGAATCGAAATTTGTTTGATTTCCTTGTCTAGAGGCAAAAGAGCTGTGGAGTCCTCGTAGATGTTGGCTAACGTATGCACCCATGCATGTACCAAGTACGCTCTACGCAAAATAAAAATAGTATGTGTTACTCTATTCGGTCAGTCCTGACTTGCCACGTATACGACTCTCTTTCAAGAGACACGTTAACTCTCTATTGGGTACCACGACTCTCCGACGAGAGTATTATGGTCTCCTAAGACAGTTTGCGTGTCACATTAAGGATAGTCATATACGTGGCAAGTCAGAACTCACAAAAAAGAGTCCAAGGACTCTTTCTTAGACTCTTAGCGACGTAATGCCTCCAGCACTGCTGGCACTTCTATTGAGTGTAATGCATTTTTGTACGTAGCGCATTTTGGTAAATCAGGACACCCGATGTCAAAGTGATTTAATAATGGGTTTCTTGGAAACATTCAGCTGCGGTTCCGGCGCAGTTCGTGCATCACGCAGTAAGTGCTCCGCTTGTGGGCATTTGCTAAGCACTTCGAGCCACGATATTGAGACGTACACGCACTTCTTCCGCGACGGCGGCAACCTCAAAAATACTCAGTCAGTAGAACTCCTCACGTGCGCTTAAGTGCTCTACGTGTGTGAGCGCATCAATAAATAACTTTCACTTCGTGCAATAGCGCCAGTTGTTCGAATGATTTCATCGCCAATATTTGTAAGACAGCGCTTCTCTCCTCTTCCAAAGCTCTCTGTAATGCTCTGTAGAACGCCTTACACCACGTGCATACGTATCACCTGCATTTGTCGACGAGAGGCCTCCATCTGCGTGATCAGCGGTCCTGCATATTGAATCGAGCTGCACTGTGGCGCAATGGCTCCGCGCGTCCATCTACGATCGCCTCATTCGGAACACATATTTCCCGCAGTCGAGGATGCACAGCCAACTAGTGCTGGCACCCTGATCGATCGTCATTATCATAACACGATGGGATGCATAGTGGGCACACGACTTTGTTATCGATTTTTCCAATCAATTTTGACGTCAGGCTTCTAGTAGGTAGGTACGAGAATGAAGGAAAAGTAATGAGAAGGCTTCGACGAATGGTTGAGATTCATGATTTTTCATTGCAAATACTTCTTTCGTGGAGTGTGCTCTTCGCAGCACTCGATTCCAAAGTAACTATACAAAGCTTGGAATTGGTTTCTCTGCGCATTCTGGTGGGCCACACCCAATAATTAAATTTGAGCTGAACAGATTCACCGCAATGCGCAGGCTATAATAAATGCGCAGCGAAGTTCATTTAATATGTGGACGTCGCAACGGCCCGGACCCGCAGCGGCCAGTAAAGTATGTAGGTTGCAAAATAAAAATGAGTTAGACGTGAATCTTCTAAACTAAAAAAAGTGACTCAGCTAATGAGAGAAGCTGTGGTGGAAGTCTAGACAATGTCGACCACCTCGTGTTCTTTAACGTGCACCGACATCGCACAGTACACGGGTCTCTAGCATTTCGCCTGCATTGAAATGCGATGGTCGCGGTCGGGTTCGAACCCGCGACTTTCGGGTCAGCAGCCTAACACCGTAACTAGTGAGTAACCGCGCCGGTCAATTAATTCGATTTCACAGAAACAAAGCGTTCGTTCCACGGACAACAGCCCAATCTCTCATGTAGCTTAAGTAATTAAGTACTTGCCTGGTCGCAATTTTTTGCCATGTGTCACGCAGGCAGATAATTGTAGGTGATGTTTACGTTGGGCAAGTCTCCCATCTCTTATGGTACTTATATTCACGAGAATGCATCTTATTGGTATTGCCAAATACTGTCATGCGCCGCCGTAGAACTATCTAGATGTTTTTTTTTTTTGCAATGCAGAAAAACAAATGGGAAATTATTAAGAACCAGTCATAATGCATCCTATCAGCACTCGTTCTAGACTGGCTGTGGTCACAGTTGTGGTATGGCGCGGCCTATAATACTGAACTTGAGATTATAACAGGCGGCATTTTGTAGTGACAACATGACACGCAGTTGTTTTAATGCGTAAGCATCCTTTGGCTATTAGTCTGGTGTGTCATTGCGTGTCGGTCCGTAACCGCGAGACAGCGCGACGTATGTAGTTGGCGCAGAAGGAAAGTAAGCCACAACAATTACCACAATGTTGGTGTCCTGGCCTACCTTATTTACTCCTATATTACAAGCACCTCGTATACAAGCGCCTGGGATACCACATTTACTCGAACACGGCCGGCACGACTGGCACTGGTTAAATTTCGCTTGTGTTGGCTACCGTACTTATTCGCACACTACCCGCACTGCTGAAAGTTCCCTACTGTTGGCAAAATGATAGCTATTTTCGGCTAGTGTTAACCAATTATGTCCAAAAAATGGCTAGCGCTGGCGAAATTGTGGCTGATGTCTGCCTTGAGTGATGGATAAGGTAGCTTAGTGTTGCGAAATTTTGGTTACTCGTCGCGTGCTATTTGACAGGCGCTGTCAAATATGGCGCTGCACAAAATAACTTTTTATTCTGACGTGTACATATTTAAATATCAGCAAACGGCTCTTACTTTTTTGATAATAATAATAATAATAATAATATCTGGCGTTTAACGTCCCAAAACCACGATATGATTATGAGAGACGCCGTAGTGAAGGGCTCCGGACATTTCGACCACCTGGGGTTCTTTAACGTGCACCTAAATCGAAGTACACCGGCCTCAAACATTTTCGCCTCCATCGAAAATGTAGCCGCCGCGGCCGGGATTCGATCCCGCGACCGCCCTTACTTTTTGAATAGCCGTCGTAACAAGGCTATATATATAGTGTAGCATCTGGATAACAACTGTGTTGACACCAAGGGAAAGACGGAAAAGAAGACGTTGGGATAGTGGGTGGGAGCCACGGCGGTTTTGGCCGTAGGAAAAAAAGGACAAGAATGGCTGCGTTCAGGAACGATGCTTGAGCTTTGCATTAAACAGTGAGACCTCTTGCTTCGCACGTCTCGTTACCCATATGCCACAATCCACGTCGCCTTTCCTTGGCAGAACGAGCAGAAATCTCAGCCCAAGTCGAAGACGTGCTCGAACGTGGCGTTATTTCTCCTTCGTCAAGCCCATGGTCCTCGCCTGTGGCCTTGGTGAAAAAGAAAGACAGTACAACTCGATTTTGTGTGGACTACAGCCGATTTAACAGGGTCACAAAGCCCGACGTCTATCCCCTCTCTCGTCTCGACGACACTTTAAATCGACTACACGGAGCGCAGTTCTTCACCACCTTGGACCTGCTCTCCGGATACTGGCAAGTGGAGCTAGATCCTGAAGACTCTGAAAAAAGTGCCTTCATAACCCCTGATGGCTTATATCAATTTAACATCCTTCCCATTTCGGCCTTTGCAATGCTCCCGCGACATTTCAGAGGCTCATGGATCGCGTTCTTAGGCACTTAAAGTGGAGCATGGCCCTGGTGTACTTAATTGACATCATCGTTTACGCTCCAACGTTCGAGGAGCACCAAAAAAGGCTCGAGCTCATACTGAGTGCCCTCGAAAGGGCAAATCTCCGGATAAAGCCTTCTAAATGTTATTTTGGCTTCTCCGAAGTGACGTATTTGGGCCATGTTGTAAGTGCTCGCGGCCTCAGCCCTGACCCGTCCAAAGTAAGCGCACTGGCCACCATTCCGCCTCCGACTACGGCTAAGCAACTCAAAAGTTTTTTGGGATTTGCGTCCTATTTCCGCCGCTTTGTCCCTGGCTTCGCGGTACGCAGCAACCCGCTGAATGTACTACTCAAAAAGGGTACAAAATGGCGTTGGGGTCAAGAGCAAGAAGCCGCCTTCGCCGACCTTAAAAGTGCGTTGCAGTCGCCACCCACACTAGCCCACTACCGGGAGGACGCGCACGTAGTCATCCATACCGACACCAGCGGTCTTGGACTTGGAGCTGTTTTACTGCAAGCCGATCCTGATGGCCACGAACGCCCCGTAGCCTTTGCTAGTCGACGGTTAAGTGAGCCTGCAAGTCGGTGCCATGCGTCTGAATTGGAGTGCCTAGCGGTAGTTTGGGCGGTGGAAAAATTCAAGCCCCACGTACACCAACGTTACTAGAACAAACTCAGTTTCAAAGCTCCGCATCTCCGCCAGCGGAGGAGGGTGGTCCGAACGGCGAGCGCGAGAACTAGCGGCGCTGCAGTCCCGTCTTGCGCCACTATCAGCGCGTCGTCTGCTGCCACGGCGTAACGCGGCAGTCCACCGCGCAGTTGCACCGCGCAGTTGCTCGCGGCAACTTTCTTTTTGTACTAGTGGCAAACTCAAACATTTATCATTCTTTCATTCGACGTTCGCGCATCTCATTTGCGGACTACTTAGGTAGATATGCATAAGGTCGTATGTATGCATTGGCCCGCGTGCGTTGTTCATTGATTGGCTAAGAATCGATGTTCGGTCTATATTTGAGCTGTCTACATTGCGCTTAACTTCCAAGCATAGAAGTTTCCAAGTGAATGAGGGTTTTCAGCGTAATTATTATAACTACCGCCACAATTTTAGCGGCTGCCGTTTTATCTAGACCAAGAACAACCCAGCACGTTTGTTAAAGCCTTTATAGTGTACAAAGAAGCGTACTTACTCGAGATACAAAAACGTTCTAGAAGAACAGTACTCATGTTGTCTACAATTTATTGAAAAAACCTTTCTAGAAAAACATCACCAATGCTTTGCAATGTTTACAAGACACGTTTTCGCGACGGTTAAAAGAATACTTACCCAAAATCGGAAAATTTTACGAGAACTCTGTAAATGAAATCTCAGTGTGCGATTACATCGAATAGATGTCGGCTCTGAGCAAATTTTCAGCGGATGGTTGTATTTTCGGTGTCTCATCTTTCTACGTCGCATCCTTCTACGGTGCCTTAAACAATTCGAACAGATCGGCCGTGCTGTGAGTACCGAACAGTTATTCGCGCGTACTCTGTCGCTAGAACAGTCGTCAGTATTGACTCCTTCGCACAACTTCAGTTTTTCAACTTTCCGAGCAGATGTTCCATGCCCGCAGCACTTCTTACACTCTACGACAGCCGTTTGCGTTTCGTGCTGTAGCCGTTCACTACGCAGTTAAACTGCTCGTCAACTACAATTATCTTTTGCACAAGTCTCCGTTCTCGAAGCAAAGTGCGGGATTCGGCTAGTTGGTATTTCATTATTAAACTACTCAGCGTGAAAAAATTGACACGGTACACAGAGAAAAGACGAGGACCAGCGCTGGTCCTCGTCTTTTCTATGTGTACCGTGTCAAATTTTTGCGCTGAGCAGTCCGTTGCCGAGCCGGCGAGTGTAAAATATTCCGTACATCTTGTTCGATACCTCGTCGTAAAATCTCTGGAAAATCCACTGATTTGAAGGCATAGCGACAGTTGACAACTGATCGAATGTCCATAGGCGTGCGCACAGGGGGGGCAGGGGGGGGGGCGGCCGCCCCCCCCCCCCTAATCCCATAAGAGGGGAGGCGCAAAATCTGCCCCGTACATTGACCCTTCTAGTCACCTAAGGAGGGGGGGAGGGCGATATCTGCCCCATACATTGACTTAAGTAGGGTGGTGGGTGGCGCTGCGATGAACCTTCGGCCCCCTGATGGGGAACCCTGCGCACGCCTATGCGAATGTCAGTGTGATACAACTCTCAGTCTCGGTAGCGTATATAGGTAATCGCCTGCCTTTCGTTTCGCTGTTCTACTTCTGGCGGCTCCTCCAAACTGGGCACTGGGCTTTCGCGGGACGCCATGCGTTTTCGGGGGATTTGCGCCTTGTTCCCGAACATTTTGGCTTTGAAATGTGGGGTGGAAGGACTGGGAACAAGCGCGGCACGGCACCGGGCGCGACTTCCTACTTTCCACGTGGGATCAAAACTTCTTGTCCCTCAACGACACGACCGTAGTGCTTTACAATATCGTCACTCTCAAAATGAACGTCACAGACCTTCCATTTCGCAGTAATCTTTCTATCTTTGCGATGCAAGGCTTGAATGGCGTAGGGTCTTTTGGAGGTCCGAAGAAGTGTCGCGAAGCGGAAGTGTCGTGTATCGGAGTCGTCGTTACGGTAGCCGCTCTTGCAGCCCGGCGTAAAGCAAGTCGGCATACCGCGCTGTGAAAACACGAGCATGATGTTCGCCCTCGTTACGCTTCGTGCATCATGCTCGTGTTTTCGTACAAGACGCTAAGCCTGGTCAAGAAAAGTCGCAACTAAGCGTAGACGTCGCTGTAACCCACGTGCGCTCGTACATCGGCGGCGCCGATCACAGCAAGCGCCAGCCGCGGGAGCTATAGACGTGACTGCAGCGCCACTAGTTCTCACGACCGCCACGCGGACCGCCTCTCCGGCGGAGCTTTTAAACTGAGTTTGTTCTAGTAACGTTGACGTATACGGCAAGTCGTTCACCATTGTTACCGACAATAGCGCTCTCCGCTGGCTTCAAGCGAAGAAAGACCTCAGCGCGAAATTGGCACGTTGGGCGATCAAACTGCAAGACTACTCTTTCAAAATCATCCATCGCAGTGGCTGTCAACACCAGGACGCAGATTATCTGTCTCGAAACGCCGCACCTCAGAATTCCCCAGCGCCAGCTCTCGCACTTCTTGATCTTCGGGCAGCTCAACATGCAGACAAGAATGTTGAAGACATTACTCGCCGTCTGTCTAGCGCACTGCCGACTAATATTGATCGTTTAGAAAAGTTGAAAGCTTCTTACGCTCTTCGGGATGGTATTCTGTGTCATCGCATCACGAGAAACTCTTCTTGGCTTCCTGTCGTGCCGCAAAGTGTACGACAGTCCGTGCTTTTTATGTGCCACGACGCGTTTGCGGCTGGTCACCTTGGCCAAACGAGAACGCTGGCCAGACTCCGTCAACGTTTCTGGTGGAGAGGCATGGCATCTGACGCACGTCAATATGTGTCCTCTTGCTCCATATGCCAGCACAGGAAAGCTCCATCTCATCCCATACAAGTACCTCTTCAACGCATACCACCACCGGAGGCCCCTTTCGAGGTGATTGGCATTGATCATCTGGGGCCACTACCACGCACCCGGCGGGGCAACAAGTTTCTGATAGTCGCAACCGATTACCAAACAAAGTGGACCGAAGTTCAACCCGTCCCTGACTCCTCTGCGACTCATGTTATTTCTTTCGTGACCGAACGCATAGTGTTCCGCCATGGCACACCACGAATGTTGATCACGGACCGCGGTACGCCATTTATGTCTCGAGCCTTTGAGAGATTGCTACACCAGTACGGAATCCGCCAAGCTGCTGCCTCACCAGAACACCCACAAACGAATGGACTGGTCGAACGCACCAGCAGAACGCTGACTGACATTATTTCTTGCTACGTGAGCCCAGAGCACGATGACTGGCACGACTTCGTGGCGTCTGCTGCGTTCGCTCTGAACACGTCACGGCAAGATACTACTTGATACTACTCGAGAGACCCCCTTCGAGCTTGTATATGGGAGAATACCAAAGCTTCCTCAGGAGTCACTTCTCGGCTTTGATCTGTCCAGAGTCCGATGGGTCAGAAGCGAACACTACCGCTCTCCTTCAGCAAGCACGCCACCGAGCACGCCTAGCTATTCTACACAGCCAAGCAGCTCAAGCTCCACTAACAAAGCAGCGCCAATCTACGCCGTTTCTTGTCGGGGACCTCGTGTTAGTTCGACGCACACAGCGTGTGCCAAAGCGTTGTCAAAAGTTCTTGCCGCGCTTTTTCGGACCCTACAGGGTCGATAAGCAGTTAGGGCCGGTGACATTTCGGCTTAGCGCTATTGCTGAGCTGAATGACAAGCGCACCAACCGCGTATTTCCAGCCCACGTCACTGACATGAAACTCTATGTGCCACGATATTTGTGCGCAAACCTTTCTTCACCAGGTGCTTTAGCCGACAGCGGCGGGGGGGGGGGGGGGGGGGGGGGCGGAAAGTGTAGCATCTGGATAACAACTGTGTTGACACCAAGGAAAAGACGGAAAAGAAGACGTTGGGATATTGGGTGGGAGCCACGGTGGTTTTGTCCGTAGGAAAAAAAGGACAAAAATGGCTGCGTTCAGGAACGATGCTTGAGGTTTGCATTAAACAGTGAGACCTCTTGCTTCGCACGTCTTGTTACATTATATATATATATATATATATATATATATATATATATATATATATATCACAAAAGTGTACTTTCAAAAGCAGAAAACATTTCTCCTTCCGAGTGCAGATCAAAAAAGTTTAACTTGTAAAGGCTAGATATTCATGTCTTAATATATTAATACATTTCCTGTCCACATTAATGAAATGCGCATGCATTCTGAAAGAAGTGTCATAAGAGTTTCTGTTTCCACTTACCCAAATGAAATGTGAGCTCATACAAGGCGCCACAATCTCCCGCATAGTACGCTTTTGCTTGTCACTTGCAAGTGACTTCAAGAGGATTTTCGCTTCCTTCCAGTACGGAAATGAGTGTTCCTTTCTGTGCTCCGTTCTTTATTTCCTGGCAACTTCTCGCTTCCCAGGCAGAGCACTTCCAGAACTTTGAGCGTTAATTCATGCCCGCCTCCACCGCTCGTCTTCCGCCGCTCCTTCCTGCCGCATCTCCTTCGATGCATGCTCGTCTCTTTGTGTGGGCCGGCATCCCGTCACGATTCCTGAGCCACTCATGGCGCGTGCGAACCTTCCAGCCACGCAGAGGCGCGAGACGTGCGAAAGTGTATACAAATGCGCCGATGGGTAGTTAACCTGGGCAGCGGCAGCGACGGGCGCTTTGATTTCGCCTGGCAAGCTGCGCCTCACGGGGCATTGCTTTCGTAAAATGAAAGCCTCGGGAAAGAGACGGTGTGCGGCTTTTTGCTGTCGCGAAACGCCTTTGTTTCTCCGTCTCAGAGTAGTAAAAAAAAACGCACAAGGTGCGTTTTGTTTACTACACTGAGACGTCAGAGGCTCAAAGGACAAGAAAGCAAAGGAGAAGCGCGCTTTTGTTATATTGAGGTATTCTCAATGGGGTTCTTGTTTGTGTATTTTTTCCGAAGCCGAAAACAAAATACTGCCTGTAAGCGCGAAGAAGGGATCTTGCTAATGCAAAGGATTGTGTTGTTCTACGTACACAGCGCGCGTCCCGCTTGTTTGCCTTGAAGCACGGAAGCCGCGCGGCAGCTGCAAAAAGTAAGAAGAAGAAATGAAAGGCAACTTTGCCGTTATATTCTGAGGTTAATTAATCACCTGCATGCGAGGCTCGCTGTACCACTGGAACATGATTTCTTGCTCTAGGTGCCTTGTTCGGCTCAGACAGAAAGTCGCATGTAGATGAGGTCTCTTTTATTGTTACCCGACTGTTTTAATAAGCAGCGGCATGTATCAAACTTGTCTCCTATATTGCTCGCAAATACGAACGAGAAATTAAAATAAATAATTTAATAATTAGCAGTTTACACAATTAATTTATGAACTAATCATGCCAAGGTACATATTACTACTCGGGAATTGTAGTTTGTGACTTCGAAGGTACTATTGACTTCAAAATAACTAACTTTCGGCGAGAGAGCCGCTTGGCGTGATGCAGAGACTAACGCGTTCATCTATTTCTAAACCTAACGATCATAAACTCAATATCCTTGAATACCGGCCCAGGACCTGCATCTTCGCTAATTCTTTTTTTTTTTCGAAGTGTGTAGCGCTATGGAACAAGCTGTCTCAAGAGCAAGTATGTTGTCAACATGAAGAAACATTTGTACCTGTGTTGTGACACCCCCCCCCCCCTTTGCCCTGACACCCAACGGCAAGGCGGCGTCATTCTTCAATAAAGAAAAATAACTTTATAAACTACTTGCCCATGATGTCGCTGGTGCACTGGCTGTTCGTGTTTGCGATTGTCTGACAGCGCAAGTGTGAGCGAGCTGTACGAGCTCTGGGCGCCCTGAGTGTGGCGTTTTCGAGTGCACAGGCTTCCATGCCGTGGCCATAGGCTTGGCTCTGACTATGTGAGATTCAACGTGTGTTAAAGCTCGAGCTCTTAACTTTTATTCTATTATTGTAACAGTGCAGTATAATTTTTAAATGACACGCACTTGCGTGGAATGTGTTTTCGTTGAGAGTTTAAAACAGCGTACTTACAGAGTTAAACCGTGGTGTAAGGCCGCAGCAACATCGTCTCAACATTGCAACATCTTACTGGCGTGCGATAAACCGTGCTAGCAACGCGAGGAGCATGCTGCTGGCCCGTTTAAACGACAGTCAACCCTACTATATCGAACTCGGCTAAATCGAATTATCCTTTGTATCGAACTATTCTCGAAAACGAAAAGGTTTTAACGTCATCGCATAAAAATACACTGAATAAAAATAGCCGGAACACTTGATATATCGAACATCGAACAGCGCAAGACGCCCCAAGAAGTCGGCTTTCCCACACAATCTTTTTTTTTTTTTTGTTTGTTTCTTTCGTGGAAAGGGATCGTCCCGCATGCATTTGGTCCGGAGAGCGGGTGGTGTTATCAGCAGAGTGCCGCGTGGAGCGAGTGGAAACTAACGCTTGCCATCATGCGCTTTCTCGCAAGATTCCTCGTCGCTGCGCCGCCGGCACGTCGTGTGGGGTAACCGTTCGCTTCTCCCCTTGTTTTGAAAACGCGATGACTGCTGTAAAACAGAAGAGCGTGCTGTTTTAGCCATCGACAATCAATACAGTCCAACATGGGGAAAGGAAGTCTTACGTCGCCACTGTGCACAGCATCCCAAGAAGCACGCCGAGTACGATATTAAAAAGCAAGGCCGAAATTAGGGCCAAGGCAGTCGAGACTTCCGGTGGTGGCGGTGGTGGAAAACATTTATTAAGCTCGCCCGACGAGTACGGACAGCTGCACTTTTTGAGGCTCTGTTTATATTGATACCGTATTTTTTTCGCGTATAATTCGTCCCTGCATATAACTTCGCATCCCCAACTACAAACCGAGGAAAAATAAAAAATTTGCTTGGCTTCGCATTGTCCTGAAGGCGTCTTTCTCACATTAATTGGGAGCACTGCTGTGAAGCCAATTCGGGCACCAAAATTTGCGGCGAAAATACAATAATTTCATTAAACCTTGTATACCGAAATATCCGAGATATCAAACTTATTGCCGTTTTTTTTTCTTTTGCGAGTTCGATATGTGCGGGTTTGACTGTAGAAGAAAACGCGCGCTCGCAAAACGCAACAACGTAATGCTCGCTGAATTTTTTTGCGAAAAAAAAAAAGAAATGCTGCGCACATCCGCCATGGAACAATACAAAGGGTTACCATCTATGTCACTGAAGTGCTAAACTTTACCACCAAGTGATGGTGGAAAGGTGTCATCGGTTATTCCGGGCATGTCAAGAGCAGCATAGAGCGCTGTGACATAAAATTGACGTCGCTGGAAATACCAGATGGCGCCGTCAATCTTCCGGTTTTGCTCACCAGCCGATCAGGACGCATCGAAGGCGACAGTTCATCGAAATCTGCAACTCGCAATACGGCTCCAGTTTCAATGTATGCATTCGAAAATTTGTGATGAAAGGCAATGGCACTTCAGAAATTTGTTTAGCCTCTATGCATGAGAGAGTGCTTCGTTAAAAAAAAACAAAAAAAAAAACAAGGGAAGCGGTGCATTGTACCATACGGGAGTTTTACAGCGCCTGAAAACTGGCGCTGCTTTTCAAGTTCCTTCCAACCGGAAATGTCTTGAAAAATAATCTGTTCAGCTACTTGCGCCTTGCATTATGTACGCTAATGTGATTCGTGTAAATTTGGATGCTTTACCCTTTGTATGTCCCAGCCAATCCAGTTGCCCAAGTAAATATTTTATTTCTTATGTGCAATAACAATATACACATACTAAAGCGGAATAAACCGAAAACCTGGAAAACTTAGCTGTAGTTCTAGAAGAAAACAAGTGTCCACATATGTGGACACTGGGAACACCACTTACACTAGGTCCATCACACTTCATCGTACATGGGAACTTTGCTTGCTGACGGCTCTGCTTCAACGCATTAATCATTATCACCATCACTAATTACCATATTCAACGCCTTCATCATCAGTTCAATGCGTTCATAATTAATATAATCATCATAATAAACATTCCCGTGGCCGCTTGCTAACGGCTCTGATTCAACACTTTCATCATCATTCCTTATTGTCATCATCAACGCGTTAAATCCTCATGTTCAACGCTTTCATCATCATCATCAACATCATCATCATCACCACCATTCAAGGCCCATTAGCTTGCCCACAGTACAGTAGAGTAGACCCTGGAAGCTGTGGCTCATACCCAAACTGGGGGATTGGCCAAGAACAGCTCGCACTGGTCATCATTACCAGTGGGTTCATGGTTACGTTCAAACTGAATGCTCTCATCATCAGCAGTAGCATTGTTCAAGAGGCCTTCACTTGTTAACGGCTCAACTTCAACGTGCTAATTATTGGTGCTCTCCAAATCGAAACATTCGCTTCCGCTAGTCAGCTCAAAAATTACGGCTTGTATCTCTTCGTCACTTAATCTACGTAACGAATAAAGCAAATGAATTCTGGACGTAACTTCTAAAAGGCGTATTTAGCTATATTACAGATAATTTTTTTGTGCAGAGCCGCACGGCAACGAAGCGTGTCCTACTACCATGCGGCGTTCTTTTAACTTCTTACAAGAACTCGGTATGCTTGGCGTCCACAAACGTGGACGCCGCAGCGGCAACTCAACTTGCAAAACTTTGGTCACTCACAGTGCTACAAAACTCACAAAAACAAAACAATATAAACGCTTTCTTTTCTCGAATAAAACCGAATAATTTAAAAACTCTTGCGAATTTAGAGTGAACTTATTAAAAAAGAAATGTAGGCATACACCTCTGCAGGCGACTTGAGAAGAAAGCCACTCTTCTGCGCGCACTTACCGGTGTTTGTTCACAGAAGGACACATAAGATGTTTTCATGAAATGCTGAAGTAATTACAACACCTCAAATTGATTTTTAAGCCAATGCGTTAGCTAGCCTGATCCCACCTCAATGATATGTTTTGTCCACATGTGTGGAAGCAGCGATACAAGGGTTTAAATTTTTGTGACCAATAACTATTTAATTTTAAGTTCTGGTAAAAGCAATATCCACTGTTTTCAATGTTTGAACATAATGAGTTCATTTGTTCCGTATGTCAAAGGCGGGTTTTAAAAATTCAGTTTAATTTAAAAAAAATTGAGAAGCCATTCCACTCTGTGAAGGGGGACGACCAGAGGAGCTGTTTAGCACACGTCACAGAGATGACACAGACTTGAGAACCATAGTCGATCATATACCCGGCAAGTAAATCTGAAATGTCTTTTCAGAAAGTCCCTTCTGAATTTAGCGTATGCTTCTTTAAATTTTTCCACTTGTGCAACATGCGTTTTTTTGCCGCGACATGCGTCGTCTTGTCTTTTGTGCGCACATACATTAGTGTTTGACGTCCGTGTGTTTCCGTCTTCATTTTTAGTGGACCAGTGGCGAATAGCGGCGTCTGCTCAATTTCTGTGGCGCATAGCTTTCTACTCGCTAACAAACGGAATGTCGTAGCCATATACAGCTTCGCTGTAAAAAATTCGGGGGCACCGAAGCACTTCTGTTGAACTCTGTATTCGAAAGCAATAATGTCCAATTGAATGTCAGAGACAGCAAGCAGTAGCAGCCTGCCGTGGCATCGCCGAATGCCACCGACCTCCCACGCGACAGAGAGCGAGGAAGCAGCAGCGTTGACCAAGGCCGGCAGGCGCGCGCAGCAGCTAAACCTAGCGGGGGTGAGAGAAAAAGAATGAGATAGGGACCGCGCGCAACGCTTCCTAGATACGTACCGGGTCTGTGCACTCTATATCGCATCAGGCGTGCTATCAGGTCACTTTGACCGAAATTTTCATTGCTAAAGTCGGCGCGATAAAAGCAGTGACGTAAAAATGTCGGGCTATAGGCGGCACGACGTAGAAAGTGCCAAGGTCTGCTACCTGCGAAATGCAAATTTAGCCCAGTAGGCAAGACATTCAGCTTCGGTACCGGCAACGTTTTCCCTATCAAATTTCTTCCGTTTTTTTAACACATTTGCATCAAGGATATGACGTTGATAAAATGGACGCTCTCGGATGAGAAAGAAAAAGTTCCACCAACTATAATCGAACCTACGACCTCTCGGTCCGCGGCGATAAGCGCCCGGCGCGCTACCGACTAACCCACCGAGGCAGACGCCCGACACTCCACACACGCGCCTTATATCTCTCGCACATTCTCTCTCGCACGGTGCTCTATGCTGGCGGGGCGAGGCGTGGCGATGTCACCGTCTGTGAGCGGTGAAGAGAAGTACTGCGGCATGACACATGTTAGCGCCGATAGAGAACGATTCGGTGACGGCGCAGTTAAAGCGTGGCTTCCGAGAAACCTGCCCGCGCGCACTCTTGGAAGCCATGGTTAAAACGTCACAATACCAGCGAAAAACTACACCATCTCCCGCTAAAGGGGACCATGAGCCGATGTGAAGCAGCGTTTCGGAATGTCGAGCCCGCGTTTCATCCGTACCAGTTTCCCGCCGACGTTGCCGCTTGCGCTAGGCTTCCCTAGCCCGGAGCTCAAGATCCGCTTGCCGACGTTTACGTTGCGCTTCGGCGCGTCGAGCCTTCCGCTGCTCCACCCGCTGCTCCGCGATCTCGGCAGGCGTTAAGGTATTACTGCAACTGGCGCCGACATTGACGTTGGAACTCATGACACCGGCGCAGCCGGCGCAGTGCCTGAGCGTGTGTACGACCTAACGCGAACCTTTTATCTAAACGAGGAGGGAGAATGAGGAGGGGGAGTGGAGAGGCGGAGGGGAGCGAAGAGGAAAGGAGGTGTGTGGAGTGGGTTTGCGCATGCGCAGTAAGGGTGGTCAAGCCGCACACCGGATTGAACTCCGCCATAAGCTGCTTCGCATCTAAAACACTGGCCGCGCTAGCATCGAGGAGTAGCCCTACACGCAGTAAGTTATTTGCCTTTTGCTTCGTGTTAGCGTGTGACGGCTCGTTGTCGGTGTAGTACCAGGGGCCGGAAACTCCCTATACATACCATAGGAGACGCTCTCTCATGCTGATACTCTGCGGCAGCGCCGCTTCCGCCACTGGCGGCTGCCGGGTATCCTACTAGAAATAATTTACAAACAAAAAAAAATTCTTTAATGACGTCACTGCTGAGATCAGCAAATAGAGGGAAAGGGTGCGAAACCGAGAGGAGGAGGGCTGTCGCGGAAGCCCTCCTTTCCCACTTCGCATGCAAGCGGAATGTGTTCGTGCAATCTTGCAGGTCCGCTCGGGCCACGCGGCCATTCGTTAAATTTAGTTTTACCATTTCTATAATTTTGTTCGTGTGTTGCGAAGTGGACAAACTAAAGTTCACCGATTTCTCAGTAAGACAAAACTCGATCATCAGAAGTAAAATTCCAATCCTTTTTTTTAAACACGCGTTTCAAACTAAAACACAGACATACACGTGGTGTCAATCTGCGAAAGCAACTATAATTCACAGCTGAAATATGCACATAATGTGCAATCATTGAACCCAGAGCAGGCCGCCTCGTACTTGACTCAATCACAGCGCATGCCGCTAAGGACAATGTTCCGGCAAGTTAACTAGTCTCCGTCGGGGCAGCAGCATTGCCTTGACGAAGAAAAGTCCACTTGTCAAAACGTTGGCTCCAGCGACATTCTCTGTTAAACGATTTCGCAAAGCATCAGTGAGTCCATTAGATGTATTTCAGCGATATTATTAGAAGTCCCACATACAGTAAAACCTCGGTGATACGATCACGGCTCGTACGAATTTCGGGGTGATACGAATTTTTCTGTGGTCCCGGCCAAGGCCCATTAGTCTGCAATGTATTGGAGTACGGTTGTTGCGAACCGATTTGACCCCCGCGACGCTTGATACGAACGTACGCTAGCGCACAGGTACGAACAGGTGCTGCCCACGCTGCCGCGGAAGACCCGGCAATCAAGCGCGGGCATACGCGCTGCGCGACTATCAACGGTGCGTCGTTGCCTCCGAGATATAGTGCGCGCGAATCTTGGAGGCCTTTAGGTGCCTTCGCGTTTAGATTACAGATGACGTTGACGTCGCGCTTTTTTTTTTCCGACGCGTTGACGCGTGCTCCTGTGCTCGAGGCAGCAGCGTCATTGTACTGTGTTAACACGTGCCTGCCACGTCGATGCAAGCCGTGTCCCCACAATCAGACGTTCTATGAAACAAGGCTGAAACTTGGGCTGCGGGTCCGTCATGAAGTCCCATTAAAGGTGGACGAAGACCGCAAGAGACGAAGCGGACGGTCTTGGCGAAGGAGCTTAGCCTCTATCTATCGTGCCCAAAGCGCTTCTTAAGTTACTTTCGCCGCAGTATTCGGGTGTCATTCAGAAAAGCGTAGTAAGATTAGGAAGGGGCTACTAGCGGTCACAGGGCACAGCACATCTGGTTCATTATTTACACACGCGCGAATTCACCGTATATTTACGAGTGCAAGTATGATCACTGATGTCTAAAAACTTTACTGGCAATCATTCAGAGCTGTTCATAAGGTCGCTGCGGCCCTGAGAAACACTAAATCAAAACGTATGCCAACTTTCTTTTATCGCATACTAATTTTCCATGTTTTCTGGTGATACAAATTTCGGATGGTACGAATATTTTTGGTAACCCCGCGAGATTCGTATCACCGAGGTTTTACTGTAGTTGCAACCTGGCTGCATGCGTTTCCATGAACAGGAAGGAGCCTATAACTGCTCGACATCATTTGAACTACATGCCAAGAGTAAAAGATAAACAAACTCAGTTGCCGAACCAACAAGCATTCAAGTCTTTCATTAAACGTGTTTTGCCGGCAGTAGGTACACTGTAAACCATATTATACCCATATGGGTGTTTTTGGTGTCTATAACTCACACCCTTACACCCCACGAAAAGGGCGTAACAGGCAGGATTACACCCTTCTTATGGGCGTACTTCACGGACTTACACCCTTTATGCATCAATTTTCAAGGGTGTAATATGAAAACTACACCCTTATGGCAAAAGTGGAATGGGGTGTTTAAGCAAACATACACCCTAACACCCTTCCAAAAATAATTTAATAATAATGATTGTAGAGATTTAACCTCCCCAAACCACGATATGATTATGAGAGACGCCGTAGTGGAGGGCTCCGGAAGTTTCCACCACCTGGGGTGCACCTAAATCGAAGTACACGGGCCTCAAGCATTCTCGTTTTCATCGAAAATGCGTCCCCCGTGGCCGGGATTTGATCCCGCGACCTGCGGGTCAGCAGTCGATCACCATAACCCCTAGACCACCGTGGCGGGTCGCTTTCAAAAATATAAATAAAGCGGTTACACCCGCCTCCTTTCCTCCCTTTCTTGTGAAGCACTATAAATCAAATGACATAGCTACTTCTTCCAGGGTAGAACTATTGCTATAATTCACACTCCTAAAAAAATCGGGTGACACTCGCTCCATTAAGAGAGAAACGGCGACAACGGAAGGCTGATGCAGAGGATTTACATACATTATATTGATAGCGCACGTTAACTGGTATGCGAGACACATAGTACACACACTCACTAAATTCAATACACAATTCATTCATACTTATACAACCCATAGTACACACTCACTCAATTCAATACAGAATTCACTCATACGCATACAACCCATAAGATGAACAAGTCACTACAGCCGCGTAATATATGGACCCGTTAACACATACCCTAATAGAAAGCGTGGCGCTTATATAGTCAATGAATTACGAACAACCCTGGTGGGTCAAGCGATGCGTCATTTTTCTTCAACTCTTTACATTTCATGGCTGCATCACAAGGTACGCAGACATTGTCATATTGTAGCTATCACTTGGCCAAGCACATTTTTTAGCCTAAAGTTGCGTAATAATGAATGTTATAATTACAGATTTGATTAATTTTATGTGAAAACGACCACCTTCACAAAACTGTATAGGTGTAACATTTCAAGAAACACCCTCACACCCTAGCAGTTATTTAGGGTGTTATATTTGAACATTTGCCCTTTATGCACCCTTATTTCAAATAAGGGTGTGCAAAGGGCGTTAGTGTTGTATTTACACCCTTTGAATAAAAAATTGTCAGATATAAGGGTGTACCAAGGGTGTTTCAGTGATTGAAACACCTATATGGGTTTGAAAAGGTTTACAGTGTAGGCTGTAGCAATGACGAATTAGCTTATAGTGACACTGCGCTTATGCCAATCCAGTCAGGTTTGCAGAGAACTGGGTTTACGCATGTACTCATGCAAAATGAACACCTGCTCAAATAATGAACCCAAATACTTGAGCTAACCCGTTGTCACTAGGAAACCTGAAAAACCTTCGCGGAATTGGAAATCTCTTGGTTAACACACCACAGAGCCGCGCAAAACATGTGATGCCCCGATGTAGCCACCTTCGTCTAAGGCATGGTTGACCTGCTTGACGTGGCTCACTGCGGCTTCCGTTCGCTGCACGCCACATGAAATCTTTCCCGTATTCAGACTTGGCACGCCATCCAAGCGAGATAACCGAGCACGATCGAACTTGTGATATTGCTGAGCGAGTGGCAAGTGAGAGCGGAGGCAAGCGCTACGAACATAAGTCTACCAGTTCCCGCGCTTCGGCCGATTTCAAATTCACAAAATAAGAAATAAGAAAGACGAATAAACAAAAGAAGAGTTCTTCACTGTTCAGTCAAATTTCTTTATTTGTGAAAACTCGTGAAAGACAATAAATGCGAGCATCGACATCAACCTCACTTCGTTCAACCAGATCTTAGGATGCCCGGCAACCGCTGCAAGCGCGCACGTTCCTTGAAACCGAAACTAGCGCTCAGTTTCCGGGGCCTGGTGGTACAGCTTCCATATGCACCGCCGCCGACTGCTTCCAGTGCGATAACACCGACTGATAAAACTGCTTGACTAAGCGCTGCAGAAAGGCAGCGATGTCGACGGGCGATGCCTTGGTGGAGCGAGACAGGTCAGCGATGTGGAACGCCTGCGCGCGTTGGCGATTCAAACTACAAACCGCTGCCTCTCGTGTTGCTGAGTGTGGTAGTAGGCATGAGCACAAGCGTATGTTACCCTATTAATCAGGAGCACACACTGTGCCGTTTCTGTCCTTAATTGACGACGCTTTGAAGAAGTGCATATAGAGTACCAATGTTTAGGTGCTTGTTGATGTCATCTTTGCGCGGGATTCACGATACGCTGTGTCCAGGTATTGTTAACAACTTCAGCTACCACAATGGTTAAATCATGATCGTGCCCCGCCACGGTGGTCTAGTGGTTATGGCGCTCGACTACTGACCCGAAGGTCGCAGGATCGAATCCCGGCCGCGGCGGCAGCATTTTCGATGGAGGCGAACATGTCTGAGGCCCGTGTACTTAGATTTAGGTGCACGTTAAAGAACCCCAGGTGGTCAAAATTTCCGGAGCCCTTCACTACGGCGTCTCTCATAATCATATCGTGGTTTTGGGACGTTAAACCTCAGATATTATTATCATTAAATCATGATCGTGGGCGTTAGTCGTCGCGATGAAGATGTGCCACTAGGCGTGAACGCGGGTGAATCCACGTATAACGGTGCTATAGCTCCCAAACACCAATACACATTGTAGAAGCTATCATATATCATTACACAGTAAGCACTACTTCTGTGAAGACACGTTTCACTTTCGCGTTATGCCGATTCCTGTGACGGAGGAACCAGCCACGTTTTGTTTTTTTTGTACATAAATTTTCTTTAAAGGGATTACCGAGGCGAAGTTATAGTGCAAGCGATAGCATGCGCAGCAGGAATCGCGGAAATAACACTGGCTTGCCAGGGCGAGGGTGGCGTGACGTAGCGGCGATATCTTCACGCAGCACATGTATGGTGCGCCAGCAAATGTTTCCGCTCTCCCGCTCAACATCGTGGAAGTGCGCACGTGACGTGACATAGCAGCGGAATGGAATTTACGGCGCCCTTTTGCGGAGACAGACGCCGGCTTTTACACTCTATGAGCCACTTGAAGCTTCCGCTCTAATGAAACCTCCCGTAAAATTACGTGTATTGAATCGCAACGTGCACATCCAGCAAAATCTTCTCGAGAGAGTTACTCGCAGGAGAGGGACCATCCATATCACCGAAACAAGCCAGAAGTTCAGGAGAAATTGGAGGCTTGAGGAGATGAAAAACCTTTGAACAAAGGATGTAGCTGGAGCCAATGTTTCGGCAAGGGGTCTTGTCTCCTTCAAGGCCGAAACTGACTTGAGGAAGAGACAAGACCACTTGTCGAAATGCTGGCTCCAGCTACACCCCCTGTTCAAAGATTTTTCACATCTATATATTCTGTGAAGGAAGTACTTCTAAAAAATTCACTTCATTTTTTCACTTGCCACTCCTGCTTGGACCAGAATGTTGGCCCGCCGTTTGTTTAAATAAATAAATAAACAACTAAATAAAATTATTGCGCGTTCGCATCCCACACACGTCAGAAAGCCTGTCTTTGGAATGCTATGCGTAGAAGTTCAACCGAGAAGGAAATGGGATGCCATCTCTGTATGCTGCATGGTCAATAAATTGAAGTAAAAATGTTGTTTAACGTTTTTGAGCTGTCGAGGGCTCGTAATTAATTCATTTTCACATTAACCAATATATGCCCAGTGTCCTACATATGGGACGCTTCTTTGATGCACTCTAACATCGCCATTTGTTTAGCTGACGACTAGCGCCACCTACAGCACATCAAGCAGGCCTCATTCTCAACGTGTACAAGCCTAGACATTGCTTGCTTTTCATGCTGCCACGTGCCGACCGCTTTCAACGGGCAAACGCGTGCTTTGTATGAAAGACGTCATGGAGAGTAAGAAGTGCAATGTCGGCGTGCACGTGAAATGTTTCAAGGCTTACCACAACCGCACATAGCACCCCTAATGGCCATTGTCCTATATGTATAGGACGGCTTGAAAAACAGTGTTGCGTTTACCTGGCAGTAAATAAAGAACTTGTGCTTTCTTTTGAGGGTAGAAGTACACTTTTTGTGAAAAAAAAAGTTTTTGTTTTGTCCATTTTTCTTAGTTTGGGCATATATAGGTTAAGGATTTTAACTTGCACTTACTTATTAGCATGTGCCCTTCAGCAATCGGCACTATTCAGCCTTCTACTCATAAGGCCTCGCAGAATAGCTACCAAATGCTGTCTACTCGTCAGTACATACCTTGTCGTACCTGCGTCTTGGAATCCGATGTGACGCACGGACACTGCGTAGCGAACAAGGCCCCGAGATCGCAGAAAAAAAAAAACAGAAAGATGCGCACCGATTTTGTCTATCGAGAACCAATCAACTTCGTGTGCTTTATATTTCAATGAAAAAAAAAAACGCTTAAGTCAGGATGACGAATTTTTAAAGATAACTGATTGCGAGCTATCTTCAAGCCTACGTGTTTCCTTGTTTCCTATATTTAAAGTGTCTGATGGTTATTTTTTTCAGTTGCTCACGTTGCTTGGAGAAGAATCTCGCTGTGCATCACTGCACCCGAAGACATATATCTAAATAACGTTTTTTCTAGGGCATCTGCGATATATATCTAAATAAGTGCAACTGATAGTTGACATTCGTACAAGCAAGAATTCCTTAGCCTAAGAGCTTAGCGGTTGCTTTTGCTTGCCTCGGTATACCTCAACAGTTAGTCATTGCAACTTGATGCTCAGGACAACACTGATGCGGCCCTCATTTGCTAGAGAAGCGCACAGAGTATACACATCAAAGACTATCGTCTCTTGCCACAAGCTCTTCTCACTATGTGAAGATTGACACTGCGCCTAAATTCATCCGACCATCTTGCTTCGTTTATGTATACGTTATGCTATCTTGACACTTCTTACACATAAATCAGAGCTGACAGTTGGGGGGAGTTTGTATGTTGTTTCATTTGGCTGGCACACGCAATCATCTTTTGTGTTCATTTGAGAACATACGAGTTTCATACGGATTCTTGTATGGTCAAACAAGGTTAATCGACATGTACGTGACATGCGAGATTGTTTTCTCAGGGACTGGTCAATAGATTACCCAGCTGCAACCTCACTTCAAGTCACATTTTTGTACTCGGCTAAGCCCGAAGGCAGGCTGAAACTACTAGGGACAGGGACAAAAGCGCGACAATTACTACATGCTCCCTCTGCTTCTGCTGCATGAGCCTTACAACGACACATTCATCTGTATACAGTGATTGCTCAGTCGGTGTGTATCCATGAACAGTGACAATTTGTACGAAAATCACCGCCGCTATGTTTAGAATATCCCACCAGACAACTGCGGTGCTTGATGCTTGTTGCAGTGCACTTCGTGTTATTGATCGGAGACCACCTTAAAGACGGAGCATTCTCAGAAACTCCAAGACAGCTCTACATTTATTTTCTACCATAAGTCACACACCCTACGAAAAACTAGTCGAAATTTGAGAACTGCTACATCACTTCGTCAACCGCGAACGCAACGTCATGTTTCAGTGGCCTCCAAGTCACTCTGTAATAACGGACAGGAAGAATGCTGATGGAATTTGCTAGACCTTCTGATGAAAAGGGAAGGAACACATCCTGCTGTCCAGAATATTATATTCTGTGAAACATATATTAGTGAAACTTTGCCACATTCGGCAAAGGTCAGCGTCTTTTGGAGCAGACAGTCTTGCAATGCTTGCCTGTACGGTCGTCACCCAAAGAAGTGCGCAAAAGCTTTTGCGTTCTAATGTCCTGTTGGAAATTGATGCGCTAAGACATCCCCATGCGGCCATTGTTGTCTGCTTCTTTTTCTCGCTCCTTTGTCGAGTATCTCCGCTGTTCTTTGTGCTTTTCTTGTACCCCAATTTCTTACATGTACTACCTATACCATAGATGCAGGTAAGGTAACCTGTAGTCTGGGTACAGGTTGGGGTGCAGGTCATTTCCTACTTGTACCCCAACCAGAGGCTTCTCTTCCGGCAAACACCGTGCCTTTCACACCTTATTTCTCTCTCTCTCTCGGACTGCCCTTCTGCAGGATTGTCCTAAGGATGATCGAAATTAACCTCTATTTAAGCAAAAGTTGTCTTGGATTCCTTTTCCGCCAAGCGCTATCCATTTTCCCTCCCAATCCATAATACAAGGATTTCAAATACAGCACTCAAGGAAAGGTATCCTGTAGCAATCGAGCTGAAATACTATCAGAACAGTAACATTCAGGAAGAGTAACATTGGTAACATTTAATATACCATTTTGCAAGATAATAATAATATATGCGGTTTAACGTCCCAAAACCACGATATAATTACGAGGGACGCCGTAGTGGAGGGCTCCAGAAATTTCGACCACCTGGGGTTCCTTAACGTACACATAAATCTAAGTACACGGGCCTCCAGCATTTTCGCCTCTATCGAAAATGCAGCCGTGGCGGCCGGGATTCGATCCCGCGACCTTCGGGTCAGCAGTCGAGCGCCACATTTTTCAAGAGCACTCTTTCTAGTGCTCATCAAGACATTTCAGTTATATTATCGCACTTTACGCTGAGACTTCAGACGCCAAGATTTGGACGTCTTTTTACGAACAGTGAGACACGGTCGGTGATGCCGCTCTCTCCCACTACTCGACAAACGCGCGAAAGGCTGCGGCGTATGCACAATGTCCCAACTGTCACGCAGAACGATTAAGAAAAAGAGAGAGAGAGAAAGGCGTCACGCGAATCAAACCTAGTACATATTGTTCCCAGTAGATTGGAGTAGCCACTAGTAATTGTTTAGTTATTACGGTTTAATTAATTAGTCATAATTATATTTATAACTCGACGAGAAGTCACCCAATTATCAAAATGCCTATGAGGCATATGTAGGCATGTTTAAATGACATCTAACTGCGCTGTTTTCAACAACGTACTAATTGCCTGCTCATTTTCTGCGGCTTATAAATCAAGCCCACGAAACGTGAAAACTAACACGTGACTGCGTTCTCACGTGCGAAAGAAAGCAGCGCCCTCAAATAAGCTTTCTTTAGGCAACCGCTTTGCCTGTTGGCCGCCACCCAAGACAGTGTGGCGCACTTCGGCATGGGTTGAGGGTGAGCGCCAGCAACACGCATCTCAATTTTGCAGGCATTCCTCCCGCTCGATTGTACGCCACTATCATTAACCATATCTCAAGGCCGACTGTATAACTGTTAACGCGATCGACTCTGCAAGTCCAAAGCGACGCGTTTCTTCGGCCGGGGAGTGGCAAGATAGGACGATACTAAGTTTTTTCCTTCGGCATATTTTCCTTGCTACCTCACAGTGAGCCTGTTTGAGGGCACTGCTTCCAGATGCTCGCTGCAGTTTCGTCATGTGTTATTTTTTAGATTTCGCGGGCTTTATTTATCAACCAGAAAAAATGAGCACAAACTTTGTACGTTGCTGAAAATAGCGCGGTTTAAACGTGCCTACATACGCCTCGTTGACATTTTAATGATTAGGTGAGCTCTTGTCGAGTTAGAAATATAATTAGGACTAATTAATTAAATCTCATTGACGAAAAAATTGCCAGCGGCTACTCCAGCGTACTGGAAACAATGTGTACTAGGTCTGCTTCGCGTAACGCCGCTCCTCTTTTTTAAAATCCTGCTGCGTGATGCTGGGGCACCCTGTATAACGATGCGAGTAGTATTTTTTCGCGCTAACGCCTACTTACTTTCATGCGTGAGACGGGGCCGATATTTTATGGCTTTATTTGTTTAGATTAGCCATCTTTGTTCCTTGTCTATGACATTTTTTTTTTCCAAGCCGTGCCTTGCATTTATTGCTGTTTATTTCGCGTTTAGAAAAATAGTAAAAGTAACTTTGTTGACCATAGTTCACCATATACCACGCCTTTCTTCTTCACTAACAAAAGGCTGCCTGAAAGGCTGTGCAATGTCTTCGCAAGTTTATCAAGACAGAAACCGCACTAAACCGAGAGGGAAGCGCGTGCACTGTGCAAGAGGTGACAGCACTGGCACCGTAAAGAAATATAGCACCGTTTTTTGAATGTGAACAAAATGTTATTGTAAACAAAATACATACAATATAGTAAACAAAGTAAACAATAAAACAACGCAAATGTTAATCACAAACGTTATTGTAAAAAAAAACATGGCTGATCCCTCCGTCATAGGAATCGGTATAACACGAAAGTGAAACGTGTCTTCACAGAAGTAGTGCTTATTGTGTAGTGATATATGAGAGCTTGTACAACGTCTATTCGTGTTTGGCAGCTATAGCACCGTTTGACGTGGATACACCCATGTTGACAGCATCTCTCTATCGCGACGACTAACGACCATGATCATGATTAAACTGTTGTTGTAGCTGACGGTGTGAACATATATTTGGACACAGCGAATCGTGAATCCCGCGTAAGGATGATAACAACATGCTCATAATCAACACTGGTACCCGGTATGCACTTCTTCAAAGCGTCGTCAATTAAGGAGAGAAACGGCACGGTGTGCGCTTTCTAGTAATGGGTAGCCGACGCCTGTGCTCATGCATACATAACACGCACTGCGCTTCAGCAACACGGGAGGTAGAGGTTCGTAGCCTGAGCCGCAAACGCGTGCGTCCCGCTGGCCTCTGTCTCGCAGGCGCTGCTTTCGCTCCACCAAGGCACGACATTCGCCCGTCAAAATCGCGTCCTTGCAGCAGTTTTGTTAGTCGGTGCTCCCGCAATTGAAGCAGTCGGCGGCGGAGAAATCCCGTTGGTGCACGTGAAAGATGCACTTATAGTGTACTAGTACACTATAGATGCACTACTCCGATGAGCCGACGCGCGCTAACACGAAGCCAAAGGCAAAGAACGTAACTGCGTCAAGGGTGCCTCGGCGACGCCAGCGCGGCCACTCTACCTCTCTGGTATCGAGACGCTTCAACCATGACCTCAGATATCGCGTGCAATCTCGGAGGACGCGCTAGTAAGTGTCGATCGTGCAGCACTACTTCTTTTCACATCTCACAGACGGCGGCACCGCCCCGCTCCGCCCGCCGCGAAAGAGAATGTGTGAAAGATATCAGGCGCGTTCGCGCCATGCATAGCATCTCCCGAGATGGCTTAGTGGGTAGCGCGTCGGGCGCTTGCCGTCGCGGCCGCAACGTCGTGGGTTCGATTCCCAGCGGGGTATTTTTTCTTGGTTTTTTTCTTTATCACCCGTTGGTGTCCATTTTATAACGTCATATCCGTGACGGATGTACTTGGTGGACCCCGGCATAAAACACTTTCGTGTTAAAAAGTAAACAAGACAAAACCTAAGCAAACAAAACATCACTGCGCGCACACATTGACGTTCTACACAGATGCCGTGCATGCCACGGCAGTATAAGACCGGAGTCATCATCTACTTGACAGGCACAATGCGCCGTCAGCGCGTTCAAACGAAGGAATGTTTCCGGAAGGACAGTCGTGGTGGTCCGAGGCATTAGGAGCCCATAGGCGCGGCGTTTCACTCTGTCTTGCTTCTTTTGCTCATCGCTCAGCTTGGCTTTCGGAGCAGCTTCTGCTGCGCGGCTGTGTGCACGCCATGCGGCAATGTTACCGGATGGCCGCGCGCGCGCGTCGTAGATGTTAAGGGACGCGCCGAATGGCCTTACGCCGAGACAACAGCCCTGGTCCCCCCTTAAAGCCTAGTGAAGCGGGATGAGCGAACGATGCACAAATCAATACGCGTGAGAGGAGCGGGCCTTTGTTTACAGTGGGGAGACGCTCGGGGCGCGATTCTTTGCACGCCCTTAGCTTCGAGGTCGGCGGTGGCGGAGCTGGCGGCCCTTCCTTAGGCAAATAAAGCGGCGCCGCGTTACCCCGCGCGACTTAACCACAGGGGATTCACGGGACGCGTGGCAGTGGATGCCACGGCGTCGCCTTGAATGCTTCACTGTCTCCATGATGTCGGCAATCAATCGATCAGTTTTGTACATCTCGCTACCGGTGCTTGAAGGAGACGCCGCTTCGGGGTCTTTGAGGCTCGTAGTGATCTCTCTACGAGCGTACAACTTATAACCGGCAATATATACAAATATAATATCGATCCTTTTGACTTCAACGTCATGTTAAGCGTTTCGCAAGCAAGTTTCTCTTGTATCTAGGCAAATGCACAATATATATTTTGACGTAGCTCAACTTTTTTTCATCACATTTTCGTTATCTGTCTTTCAATAATTTTGATATTGGAATCCTCGAAATCAGTTTAACTTTTTTATTTTCAGCCTGAGCAGAACGCAGTGAGAGCCCTTGTATTTTATGATGTAAAAGCCAGATGTGGCCACAAAGCGCTAAGCCAGCGGGCTAAATAAGAATACAAGAGAAACAGCAATGCTATACAAATATCAGAAATAAGAGTTAGATTTTATTTTCATATCGAGGGCAATATAGGAAGGACTGAATGGCTTCCTGTACACAGTACTCGAGTATGAATTTAAAAGAACAAAAATGTATTTGGGGAAGCGTATCAAAGAGAAAAGCGTAGAGCGTTTTGTGGTGGATCTGGCAGATCCAACTACAAATATTCGTGAAAAAAGAATAATAACAAAACCGCAATACTAAAGTCATAGCACAAGTAAATTATGACACATCTATCCCATAGAAAGAACAGATCACAAGAATGTGACATCATGTATTATGCGTAACATATAATTACGGATAATGTTCATGAGCTTAATTAAAAAGTTTCTTGTTTTTGTTGTAGTGATCGTTACCGTCGCTGTTGGTTTGGAAGTGTATCACCTCTCATTAATAGTGTGCTCATGTGTATGTTATGTTATTTATGCTCTGCTTTCTTCGGCACGAGGAAGTAACCCTCGTAGAGGTACGTCCAAATGACAGCCCATGAAGACAATGCATAAGTGCTGCATCTAGACTGCATATATTCTATTAGCCTGCATAGTGTTGTGACCAAGTACAAAGAAGGATAGCGTGGAGAAAGGAAGAGCCCAGATGCTAGTGAGACCCCCGTTTGATAATGCGCAGAAATACAGACGCCGTTATCAACATAACAGGTGTGAAATTGCAGCTTCTGGTCAAATATGGCATTCTGCGATGATGAGTAGCGGGCGTTAAGAAAGAAAGAAAGAAAGAAATAAAGAAAGAAAGAAAGAAAGAACGAAAGAAAGAAAGAAAGAAAGAAAGAAAGAAAGAAAGAAAGAAAGAAAGAAAGAAAGAAAGAAAGAAAACAGAGCTCGGTACGATAAACGTCCCATCTCATAGCGTCTCCCAATTGAAGTAGGCATAAGCAAATCTGTGACAGAGCGGTAAAAATATACATTACGCGAGCATATAGGGGCGCAAGTATACAAAAAGGGTAATTGCCTAATGCCGACCTCTGGAAAGGCGCGCTTAACTCTTGCTGCGCATCAACAAATGTGGCCATTGTCCCCCAATAATCTTGGTGTTCGGCAATCGACTAGCAAGTTTAGCCGCTTAAACCTTTGACCTTAGTAAAAGATGCGCTGAATCACGGTGAGCATAGATATAGAAAGGTTACCAACTGTCTACCTGTATCAAAAGGAAATGGCACAGGAGTTTAAGGCTTCGTAATTAGAAATGATAAGTGTTCTTCATAGGCACTGCGAACCACAGCCAGCACACCGATGAGCAGTGGGAGTCAGTGACCAGCTTCTTTTCCAAGTTTTATCGCGACGACAACTTGGAACGGACGTGAAGTGGCCCATCACGTATCATTTTTGTCTTCATACTAACCATCTGGTCCCATATGACACGACTAAATTCAGCTGATGCGCGATCGTGAATGTATTAGAAAACGCCATGATATAACCAAGTGGTTCCAAATATTTGGCGTCGAAAAGCAAATCTGCTCTACCTTTTGTCTTTATCGCCTATGATTGAAGTGTGAAAAAAGAAATGAGTTGTGTTGCCAGCATAGCTCGGCAAACTCACTCATGAGTCGACTCACTCAGACTCACTCAGACTCAGATCGAGCCGTGAGTCTGAGTCTGAGTGAGTCCGGGTGAATAATATCTTGGTGAGCTTGAGTCCGAGTGAGTCCGGTTGAGAAAAATTTTAGTGAGCCTGAGTCCGAGTGAGTACGGTAGAGGAATGTTTTGGTGAGTCTGAGTCCGAGTGAGCCCTAAGCGCAAAATATATTCCTTGAGTGAGTCTGAGTGAGCTCGACACTTTTTTGCCGACCCATCGTTCTATCTACACAACTTCAGCATTACTATCAGCCTTATGTCAGCTCACGTTTATACTCCCGCCAACTCACACATTCTTCAAAGCACTAGTGTTGATACACCAGCTCTGTATTTATCAATCAGAGGCGTGAGTTACGTAGAAAGGGGGGGGGGGGGCAGGTTGACTTCCCCTCCGCAACCTCTTTCACAGGAAGTTCTTGATAAAAATATTTCGTGTGAGTCACCTCTTTCAATACAAATGTCCTTACTGGATTGCAACCACTGATAACTCATATTTGAAGGTACGAGATCAAAAGGCACCAAGTAGAGCACCAATTACGCAAGATATTGGTGTTAAAGAGCATTGACACCATGGTCGAAAAAGCCAATTATACGCTAACCGACTCATGAGTCGACTCACTCAGACTCAGATAGAGCCGTGAGTCTGAGTCTGAGTGAGTCCGAGTGAGTAATATTTTGGTGAGTTTGAGTCCGAGTGAGTCCGGCTGAGAAAAATTTCAGTGAGTCTGAGTCCGAGTGAGTCCGGTTGAGGAAAACTTTGGTGAGTCTGAGTCCGAGTGAGCTCTAAGGGCAAAATATGTTTCGGGAGTGAGTCTGAGTGAGCTCCACATTTTTTGCCGACCTATGGTTGCCAGTGCGTTTCTACGCTGATATATTAATAATGCGATGAGTCAATGACGACTGGGCAGACAGCCTGTCTCGTGCACAAGCCCCTTCATTATCACTATTTTTATTATTGTTCATGTATAGGTGGGGTATGAGCACTTATAAGAACAGAATGCTGCAATATTTCACAAGCGTTCAAGTCAAATGTATTCTTTGAGGCATTTATAGCCTCATCTCACACCGATGGCTGGTTTTTCCAAAAAATATCATTATGCATCATGGTACTAGAGCATTAACGGAAACAAAAAATAGAAGTACTCTTACGGTGTGGGGACATTCGCGAAGCTTGCATTAGAGCTTCCACCCGTGCCTGCATTTTTTTAATTATCCATATCTTTTTTTCGACAACACAAGTCCTTACTCGCGGATCAGGACAAAAGGAGGTGGTTAGCCTCCTGACATGGTCCTGCTACTGTTTAAAGCACGCCCCTACAAAGAATTAAGCGCACGTCTCTTGGTTGAGAAAGTACAGCACTAGAATTGTCATGTGCCAAGAAAATTCGGGAGGGGAATTAAAAAAAGAAAGGTTAATCGTCCAGCTATTCCCCAAGGAAATCGTAAAAAAGCGCAGCTCCACCGGAAATTTCGCTCAGTGCAGCTTCCGGAAGCACGCACAAGGCGTGATCACACCGCCCTTGCTTACGACGGATAGAGTGACTGGCTAAGGCGTTGCTTTTGCCTTGGATCCTAGAACATAGCCTTGCACGCGTATAAAAGGTGATTTGCGTTCTCACGTATTTTCTTGTCTCGCACCCTCTCCCTTGCCTTGTATATATGCACCTTTTTATCGAAATAAAACTAGTTGGAAGTCAGCCTCTTTGTCTCTGTTTGTCTCGTCCCTTTCCAAACCTTCTGTGCGCTGTTAACGTTTAGAAATCTATATGCTACCTATACGTAGCAGAGTTGCGCATAGGTCTGGCAAGCAACCACTGCTATGCGGCGAAGCCGCTCTCCGTTTTCGCAGGCGACATGCCTACCGTGTCGCTGATCGACCTGTTTGGTGTGTCGAAGACCAGTGATTAACTTAACTGTCGATGTCTGGTGTAAATCTATTTCGCTGCAGCGGCGGCGTAGAGAAATACAAGAATTGGCCCAAGCGGCAGCTTCCCCGCAATGCATGGTTGCTAGCGGCGATTGGAAGACAGATGCGCAACTCTGTTACCTAAAGGTAGCATATACAGTAACTCTCGTCTGAATGAGGGTGCCTCGAAGTCAGTGCGGCCTCCTCCAGGAGCAGGCTGTTGACACTCTTTGTCCAGCTGAGCGCCATATTGGGCCGAAGTCGTAGACGCGGACGCCACCTCTTGTTAAGGTGACGTGTCAACATTATGACACACACGCACGCGTGAAACTGCAGAAATAAGACGAACTCGGACATTACATTCAAGGCGTCTGCCATAGCGCGTGTCTACATGCTCCGAAACATGGCGGTTCTGTCGCAGTTATTGCCACCCTAAATCTTGCGTGCATGCACTTCTTGACGCTAGCACTCAACAGCTTCGCTGTAAAAATCAAATGATTGCTAAAAAATTTATCGAAGTGTTGTGCACTCGCTTTGACTCGAAGGACATGGCGCATATTCTCGCATAAACAATGCTGTATAACGGGACACACACTCCTGCATTTCCGCATTCTCCAAGAACCAAGGTCCGAATTGACAAAAAGGACTTGCGCTAAACATGTTCGCGAAAGAAAATTACAACCGATGCTGATGCTGGACATATCATTAGGGAAGCCGGCCGGCCAATGGGAGAGAGCCGTTATAAAGCAGAAGTTTTCGGAATGCGGCCCCAGAAGCTCGAGGCCGGGCATGCAGACTGCGGCAGCAATATTACTGGCAATTGTCACAGCTACGCCGTTTAATGGGTTTATCTCGTGACTCATTTCATTACCGACGGTTTGATTAATTGAGAGGTCTCCGATACTTACTTTGTTTTCTTCTACTCCCCGGCGTGTGTTTACTGTCTGTCCTTCTTTACTTCACAACCCTAACGGTATTGAAAGTGAAATGCGCAACACAGTAGCGTTACCCGTGTCATCTGCTTGAGATGCAGCCGCATCAGGAACAACAATATTAGCAAGAAATTAAGACCTTCTACTCAATGCTCACGTCCCGGTCGCTTACATTGTGTGCGTTGGACGTCAGGCGCACCGCTGTCTCGTGTGTAATTCACAAAGAGAACGAGCATTCAATGACACACATGATCAATAGCCGAAAGCAGTGAGCGCCTGGCTTGTCGATATACCTGGGTACTTAAAGTATGCACCAGCATATCGTTCCTCATTATGCTGCTTTCGCGATTCAAATGCAACTATACTGCGGCACGGAGTACAAGTAAGACATTAAGCTGCCCGCAAGTGTCATGCACAAATCCAGAATGAGCGACGGTCACGACACGGTTATCTACGCATAAATGTAGGCTTCTTGTAGTCCTCCATTGATGTGCAATTGCGCGATAAACGTGTGCAAATAGTCTAGTGTTATGATGAGACGAACAGTGTAAATGCGTATATGCAATTGCCGGATGCTATCGAACACTTCCGTAACAATTACAATCGCATTAATTTTTGCGATTGTAATGCCATAACATAGAAGGCCCGGGAAGTAATGACGCTAATGTAACTTCAGTTGCATTACCTATGGAATAGTCATTATTTTCCGGGCGTTATGTTCACTTGGAGTAATTCCGCATACAGGAACTTGATATCGCACATTAGAAAGGGAAGAAATGCTGTGGAAATTTTTTATGTCATTAATACTCTATACAGGGTGCTTTTTTTTTAAATAATACTGATCTTTTATGAAAATGCTGGGACAGCCAAGCACCTGTTTTCGTCGTTCACGAACTCTACGTCGAAGCTCAAATATATTCCGCAGCTAAAGCTGCGTTAAAATGAATAATTAGCAAAATTTTGTTCATTAACTCTTAAATTGTCACCTTCAGGGCAGTTGTTTATGAAGTGACGTTTTAGGGCGTCGCAGTTTCTGATATACCCATTTTTCTTTCAGAAATCGCAAGAAATGCATGGAATTTGAAATGTTCATAATCGAATTTCAACGACGATATGGAAACTTTTGACATCCCCTGTACGTAATCGTTGTGTTTGGTATGTCTGCTTCTTTTCACATAACGTGGCATATTAGGCGTGCCACCAGCCAAACTTCTCCAGTTATCATTCAAGATTACCTTCGCCCCATCGTCTCTCTTTCACTCTACCTTAATGTCCTCCCAAGCTTCGTTGTTTGTATTTTGTTGCCATTGCGTACATTCACGCTATTGCATCGCACCGTCAAAACGTTTCTGCTCAATTTTGCCTATCTGCGAGAGTACCACAGCGCGTCTGCATTTTGACTGCAGATAGCTGCGCATTGAGCATTTACTTGTCGTTTTAAATGCGAAGCATTTCTTATCGAACTTTAGCAACCTTGAGATAGATCTATCTATCTATCTATCTATCTATCTATCTATCTATCTATCTATCTATCTATCTATCTATCTATCTATCTATCTATCTATCTATCTATCTATCTATCTATCTATCTATCTATCTATCTATCTGCGTACGACTTTGCGCTCTCGTGGCCGTTTCGTTAACGGGTTTTATACCAAAATTGCTATGGCATGACATGACTGTATGACGAACATAAATGACAGGTCCTAACATGAAAATCATGACATGCATGTCATGAACAGCATGATTTGCATGTCATGGTCTTGGTGCTCGTGCCGCCGTTTCGCTAACTTGATATATACCAAAATTGGTATCGCATGGCATGAGGATATGAACATAAATGACAGGTCGTAACGTGCTAGTCATTCTTAGATCATATTATGTGGATAGCGCGAACGTAAAACGAACCCACACGAACACGACACGAGTACCAGAGCTATCCTACAACTACTGTGGTTTATTTTGAACAAACATTAATCCCGGTAAAGAACCCCCAATTATTTGCGAAAAAAGGGGCGAATATATACGCGAAGAAAGAGAGTAAAGCCTGATTCACCAGTGCACACCCACACCCCTCCATTCAAAAACAATCGTGATTAACAATGCGACGGAGACACTGACATACTCTACGTTACGTACCATCAATGCACGCTGCTTTATCGATAACGTGGTTGCGGCACTATTGCCAGCACTCAATTATGGGACAAGTGCTGGCAAGGAAAGCACTTCTTGTCCCAAATTAGACAAGTCTACTTGTCGAAAAGCTGAGTTCAGGTCTACGCATCCCTTGGATCACCGTTAAGGGCTCCATCTCCGTGTGGGCGCTTCGCATATGCAGTCAAGGCCCCCACAAGATGGTAGCAAGCTGACTGACAAAAATACGGAATAATTTGGCGAGGGTCCAGACTTGAATATATCAACCTTGCGCGACCCACGGAAGCTTCAGCCTGTCGCAAGGAGCCAGTTTTCCTCAAGCAGCAGCCCACATACGAAGACCCACGTAGAACTACGAAGTGAAGATGTGTCAAATCTCTCAAATCACCACACTTGTGAATGACATTTGCAGGACTTATATTGCTAAAGGCGATGCCAGGTTCGCTGCAGGTTCACAACTTGCTGTGTTCAGCTTCTGTTGAACAACTTATGCGGCTATGCATCCTTTCGAAAATGCACTGAATATTGCACAGTTCTTGTTGCCGGTGTTTTCAAAGTTAGCAGAAGGCAGGAAACAAGGGGCCAGCAGCGGTCTAACCAATTGACAGCGCTATGTCTGGTTTCCTGCGTTTTTAGTGGACCCTCTATCACCCAACTGTATTTAACTGGGCCCTGCTGTGAAACCTGACAACCTCTACGCGTTTATTCGGCGTCTGTAGTATCGTGTATTCGGCCGATTCACCACTGAAGATTGAACGCACTTTCCTATATGCCGGCCAAAGGAACTTTTTCCATGACTGCCAATGGCGCTTATATAGGTGTGGCAAGCAATTTTGTCAGTGGCGAAATTGCATGGACGTATTTGTGCCTGCAGGCACGCGATGCGATCAATGGCGATATTGCGTGCTTCCTGGCTCAGTTGAGTCCGTGATAGTTCCCGAAAAAAAAAATGAAGTGCACGAACGGGAGGACGGGAGTGCGGCAGGGCCTATTAAAAAAACGACGATGCCTAAACGCTTTTGCCCCACCAGTCACGGCGCGCCTCTATTTAACGCGGCCGATACGGCGGAGAAGGTACTGGAACGTTTACTCATGAATTAGTTTAAACGTGTAGTGACCGTTATATAGAGAAGGGTCGATCGCCAGACGTGTGCTAAAACGGGTTAAAGCTTAACTGATCTGTACGTGCCACGCGAGTATGCTGCATTTCTCTGTCTCTATAAGGAGAGCCACACGGAGTGATACCCACCTTTATTTCGTAGTCAAACACAAATTGCCGTTTTCTGTGCAAACGCCTAGCTTTTAAGTTTATGCTAGTTCGTGACGAGAAAATAGGCACACTGCGCACATCTTCCCATGTTGTTTTCTTTTTCTCAGAGTGCTTTGGCTTCTTTCGTTTATAGAGACATGTTCGTGACATAAAACGCTCACACATGTCAAATCACCGATGTAAAATTGAGTGACTGGTGGCATCTAAATCTGCCTTTTCCTTACGCCATACTGTCAGATTCGCCATATCGTCTGCTTCGATTGGCTCTTGCGGTCTCCACGGCAACTCTGTTTGACTCTGAATATGAGAATATCGTGAACTTTTGCAGCATTCAGAATGGCACCCAGGGTAAACAGGGGTAAGCTGCAGTTCTTTTCTATGGCCTTCCTTAGGTGACGCCACTGCGAGAATGGTTCCGTACTTCTCCACGTTGCAATGCCCTATTTCAGAGCAACTGCTCTTCTATTGGACTGAGTAACTCACATTCAATTACCATAGCAATACGGCAACCCCAGAAGCGCGTGATATTCTTCATTTCATTTCATTTCATTTATTTTTTATTACACTCAAGGCCAAAGACATTACAGAGGGGAGTGAGTGAAAAAAACAACAAGTAAAAGCAGACCAGAAGCGCAGCAAACAGTAAGTAAAAATACAAGTTCTGAATCAGATAAAGTGGATCAAGCACGCGCTTTATGCGGATGATCTCACAATTTGGACCACAGGTGGATCTACCGGTACCCAACAAGATCAGCTGCAAGAAGCGGTGCGAACCACTGAACAATACCTTACAACATGTGGTCTTTCGTGCGCACCAGAAAAATCAGAACTCTTGATATTACGGAGACGCACCCGAGGCCGCCGGCCGCAAGAAATCCCAGATCCTGAAGTGACGCTTGGGGGAATCAGTATTACAAAAGTCTCTACTCTACGTATCCTCGGCCTTCTTATTCAGAAAGATGGTACTGGGGGAGCCGAACTGGAAAAGCTGCAACGAACAGTTCAGCAAATAACGCATCTTATCAAGCGAGTTGCAAGCAAACGCCATGGACTCAAAGAGGAGGACTGCATCGCCATGATTCAAGCGTTGCTCACAAGCACCATAACCTACGGGACTCCATACGTGGACATGAAGAACGGCCAGCGACAGAAGGTGAACATCCTCATCCGCAAAGCTTATAAAATTGCCATGGGACTCTCTCCAACCACATCCACGATGAAACTCCTCCAGATGGGGGTACACAATACCTGGGAAGAGTTAATTGAAGCGCAAAGGGTTAACCAGTTGGAAAGACTAAAACTTACAAAAACGGGGCAGGCACTTTTAAAGAATCTTGGCTATACAGTGGAAAAAGCAGCACACCTGCCTCAGTGTATTCCCCAAGAAATCAAAGATAAAATATTTGTGTGTCAACTACCCAGGAACATGCACCCGGAACACGACAAGGGAAGACGACAAGCACGAGCACGATTGTTACAGCAGAGGCTAGCGACCTATAGCAACAAAGAGAGCGTGCGTTACACGGATGCTGCTAAGTATCGAGGAATAAACAAATATGTAGCTAGCGTGGTGGATGAAACAGGTAGGGAACTCGCTGCCGCTTCGACACATGCAAATGACGCAACTACCACGGAAGAACTTGGCATTGCGTTAGCAATAAGTACAAGTTCTTCTTCAGTAACCATAGTGACGGATTCGCAAGAAGCATGTCGAAGATTTCAAAAAGGATCAATAAGTATATCAACCCTTCGAATCCTCCTAAACTGCGACTTCGAAGATGCAAGTATCCTCTGGACACCGGGGCACGAATCCCTAGCGGGGAACCGAGCGGCACATGCCGCAGCCCGAGAGCACACACACCGGGCTACTCCGCAGCGATATTCGGACTCCGAAAACGAAGAGGAGCCAATACCAAGAAAGTACTCCGACATACTCGCGCACTACAGGAAGCAACGACGCCACTATCCAGCGGCTCATAAAAGGCTTACTAGAGAGGAAGCAGTGACTTGAAGAAGGCTACAGGCGGGTACCTACCCGCACGGTACACTACTCCACGCAATGTACCCCGGCAACTTTAACAGGCACTGTACATACTACCCGGCCACTGCCAACACCCTGTACCACATGGTATGGGGATGTCGCAACAACCCAAGTATCCCGCCCATAGACGAACTGAACGTGGACGAAAATCCGGAAGACCAGTGGGAGGCGCTGCTGACGTCCGCGAACCCTGAGGACCAGCTCCGGTTGGTGGACAGGGCTCGAGCGTCAGCTGCAAGCTATGGCTACCTGGAATGAGGAAGTCACCCACCTCTGGGCGAAGAGCACGCGCGCCTGGTCCCTCAATAAAGTTTAATTCTCTCTCTCTCTTCGGCTCCTATTTATACAGTGCTAGCTAACGTTGTTTTAAACAGTTGATGGTCTTTAATGGCGGCGATGCTTCCGGGAAGGCGGTTCCATTCCTGTGATGTGCTCGGAAAAAAACTATGATAAGAGTGATCAGTATGACAGGAAATGAATCCAACTTTCTGGGAGTGATCAATGCGAACGGAGTGGTAGGATGGCTTAGCTATTAGTTTAGCGATTAGTCACCTTCTTTACTAGAACAGAAATATATGAGATGTACTAAACGCCGTCACTACTATACTCAGCGTGTCATGATTAGTAAACGGAACTAATTGCGCACACGGCGGATTAGTAATAGTTACTACTTCTACTGACCTTGTATGTTATGCTGTAATTTTGACAGTCTTATGGCAAAATAGGGCAAGCTATAGTTTCCTTAATTATGTTGCAATGACAGCTTTCCGCTTCGCCGTGACACACGTACATGCAAGTAGTAAATTATAAGAATGTCGTTCAAAAAAATTGATTACATTTATGTCTATGTACATGGCTGCTCACCGGTGCAACGTATGCTGCCCCAATGTATGGCTGTATAGAGCTTTTCTTAAGGTTGCGGTTAGAATGTGATGTTAGAGCGTATGTCGCGTAGAAGCCTTACTTTATTGTATGTAACGTGTACGTGCGTGTATTCACGTTCATGGTTCATTCAGGCCTCTACATGTGCTCTACATGTGCATAAACTCAACTCGTCTCATTGTTTCATTCTCTTGCATTTACCCTCGATTGACACGGTAGGATAGATATGCTCTTCTTAGATTTCTGTAAAGCTTTCGATAAAGTTCCTCATAATAAACTGATTTTTAAACTTAGAACAATAGGTATACCAGAAATATATGTTCCATGGATTTCCGCATATCTGAATAACCGCAAACAGTACGTTGATGTAAGGGGTCAACATTCACACTGTCTTCCGGTCACATCTGGCGTACCACAGGGCAGTGTGTTAGGCCCTTTGCTTTTTGTATTGTATATCAATGATATTGTTGATGTTATCCACCCTAGTGTAGAAATAAGATTGTTTGCAGATGATTGTGTTTTGTTTAAAGAAATCACTTCCATTGACGATTACAACGACCTGAACAGTAGCCTGTGCCATATACATGAATGGTGTAATGAATGGGGAATGTGTCTTAACCCGAGCAAATGTGTCTGCCTTCCAGTAACTCGCAAAAAAAATCAAATATCACATACTTATATATTGGGGTCTTCACCACTTCAACAAGTAAACTTCTACAAGTACCTCGGCGTGACACTTACTTCTAACTTATCGTGGAATCTCCATATTGATAACATTTGTTCATCTGCCTTTCGCAAACTATGCCTCCTTCAACATAAACTTAAGACTGCTCAAACAAATGTTAAACTGCTCTGCTACATTGCCATTGTGCGACCAAAACTAGAGTACGCGTGCATAGTATGGGACCCTTACACTAAGCGTAATATTAACTCTCTCGAACGTATTCAAAGAAAGGCTGTTAGGTTTATATTTAACAAATTTTCCCCGTTGGACTCACCCTCAGATTTAATGCAAACCAATGACATTCCTTTGTTAGAGGCACGAAGGCGAAACGCTAGATTAGAATTTCTTTATCAACTTTGGAACAAAAAACTAGCTCTAGATCCATCCCCGTATTTGACGCCCCTACTAGCAGGCCCACCCGACACCAACACCCAAACGCCTTAGCCCCATATTTTGCTCGCACTGACCTATTTAAGTTTTCATATTTTCCGAGAACCATTAGTGATTGGAACTGCCTTACTGATTCATGTGATCAAACTGCAAAATAACGTTCTTCACCTTTATTATTGTTGTGTCATTGCTACTTCTTTTGTATTTGTATTTGTAATAACCACTCTGCATGGACCAGGAGTCCGCAGTATTGAATAAATAAATAAATAAAATATATCAGGCCCGTAGCCGGGGGGGGGGTGGAGGAGGGCTAGGGGCCCGGGTTCCCCCCGAAATTTTGGTGAAGTATGTGTTTTTTACCAAAAATGAATAATAAAATAAGTGTTTTTCTCAAAAAGTCAAGGTTTTCTGCAAGTGCCCTCCCCCCCTCCCCCCCCCCCCACTGAAAAAAATTCCTGGTAACGGGCCTGGCATATATTGTTATCTGAACACGTCATTCTGGTGTGTATTTACTAGGGTAATCTCATGAAGTAATAAACGAATATTAATTAGTGTAACAAGACAATATCATTTCCCCCACAGCGTCTCTCATAGCCTGAGTATATCTGGGACGTTAAATCCCGTAAACCAATCATTAGTAAGGTTTCACTTTTTATTTGAGCTTATGCTTTTATAATAAATTCGACTTGATATGAAAATGCCAACGACACAGGTAAACCAAATAGGTGTGAACCTTTTTTAGGGTAACTGTAGTTCACTAGTGCTAATAACCGTAGTGACTCTCATAGTAGTAAAGTGATCATCTTTGTATTTCTTCTGTAGGTAGTAACTGTTGGTAAGTTACTAACATGGTGTTTACTACCAGCACTTGCTACATAGGTATTGGGCAGTAAAGGTTGTGGCAAGCGCTTGCTATCTCAACGTCCGTAAACATTACTACTTTATTTAAGAGGGCACGGTACGCCAAAACAATTTTGCGTCACCCCTTGCACGGATGAAGTGTGTTACGTATAAAAGTATGTTTACCATTTATAAGTGCAGTCACACATTCTCTCGACGCAAGTTTCAATCGTCGTTTCGACGCATCCCATCAATCGTCACGTGTAGAAAGCTTGGCAGACCTGTAAACACGCTTCTTTTTTTGTGATAGGCCCTTAGTACTACGATTCGAACATGTTGCATTGTTCGTAGAAACAATAGAAACAGAAGGAATGAACTGTTCAGTTATGTCGTCAAACTTAGCTACAGACAAGTTATCACGTATTTAGTTGCCACTCCCTGTTCAAGGTCTTTTTTTTATACCAGTTAGTTCGAACCATATGGTCGTCAAAATTCATAGAAAACATTATCGATGAATGCACGAAGCTCATTGAGGACAGTCTAGAAATGACCAGAGGGTAGTCACGAATATCTTAAAGTTGATTTCTAACTTTTCGCTTTGATAGCGCAATGTCATACAAAAGAAGGCAAAGATCACGAAAACTAGTTTATGCTAGAAACAATATCAGGATGTAATGCTTAAGCAGATTGAGGATATTACAGGAGCTTTCGTTATTCTTGTTGGTTGCGTAACTACGCAAAAAAAAGCCAACAATATTTAAAAAATTAACTAGCTATTGCGTGGAGTATGGTTTCGTATAGTTTCATAATGGGGAATTAAAAATTTCCGGCAATATTTCGAACGTTGGAATCACTTAAAGGGCCCCAGACCACCAAGAGGTCTAAATTTAGTTGTGGTGTTGCAGTTGTGCACGAGTCCACAGCGAACACGTAGCCGTGAGAATTTTCCGAACCGGTGCCGTAATAGCGGAGTTACACGCGTTTGATGACACAAAGTATGCCCTCGCTCGTTTCATTCTTTCCTTCGCTAAGCTCCTTTCGTCGACTCGTCTCTCCTCATGATCGAGTGCAGCTCCTCGCCGTGCGAGAAGAGCAGCAAGCATGCGTACCTGCGAGTGGACAAACAGGTGCTGAGATGACGAGCAGGCGACACGTGACGTCACGGCGAGCGTTGAGGGGATGGGGAATGCCGAAAGGCACAGGAGAGGAGAAGGGAGTGTTTCTTGGAATTTGTGGGGCACCCGCGGCTTGTAGTGCTGCCGCGTTTGGCATTGCTGATCGTGACGGCATTCTGAACTCGATGCGCGCGTTTACTTGAAATGTTAAAAAAAATTATCGGATGTGGTCTAGGGGCCTTTTAACAAGAACCCGGGTAACATGGGGTACTGAGATAGCACAGTATCAGTAAGATCGTGCACTTGATGAGCGATGTCGGAAGCGGAACTGGAAGGTCGGTTGCAAAGGCCGACGATTATTTTTTGTTGGTGAAGTTTCATGAAAGCCCACATGGTTTGGATATCGCTAGAAGTGTGAATGCCCTGTGTCGTTATGTGGCTAGGTGTACGCCGGGCATACACACCCTGTGCGAGTGCGTCGACAAAGTAAAAAACGGTGGGCAGTTAGGAAATGTTCTTGATCACGTATATGCCATTGCAACACGCTTCAGTTAGTACTTTGATGTGTTCATCTATAGACTTCATTCTAAGGATTGCAGGAAACTGCACAAAACGCTCAGAAATCCGAGCAAGAGGTATTAGAAACCACAGATAACCTTAAAAAAAAAAAATTGGCCGCCTATCTGCGTGCTTCGCTGCAAATGTCGTGTAAAGACGATAGAAGAGGCGCTGTGTGAGATATGGACGCCATCTGGCAATACGTCGGGAAACATGAGTGCTGTGTTGCGTGCTGGTAGTCCCGGCGCAGCAGCAGGCGAAGACCGGCGGTGACCAACGCGACCGGCGGGGACGCCAGCCAGCCCGAAAACGCGGTTTGGCGCGAAGCGCTGAAGCAGAGAAACGTCCGCACTCAACGAGTACTCTCCACACACTCTTTTATTTACACGTCGCCTGGGTAAAACAGGAACGCCAGAGCGGCGCCCACAACCGGCAGCCTGAAGGCCGCCCACAACGCTGCTTTTTCATTTTAAATGCGAAGCATTTCTTAGCGAACTTCTGCGACTTTGACCGTATCTATCTATCTATCTATCTATCTATCTATCTATCTATCTATCTATCTATCTATCTATCTATCTATCTAGCCGCCTACGACTTCGTGCTCTCCTGGTCGCTTGGTTAATCGAATGTGCACCAAAATTGGTATGGCGTAACATGACTGTATGACGAACATAAATGACAAGTCATAACATGAAAATCATGACACGAATGTCATGTACAGCATGATTTACATGCTACGCTCATGGTGCGCTGGCGGCCGTTTCGCTAGCTTGATATACACCAAAATTGGTATCTTGTGACGTGACTGTGTGACGAACATAAATAACACGAGTTATCATGAAAATCATGACACGCATGTCATGTACAGCATGACTTACGTGCGACACTCATGGGGCGCTGGCGGCCGTTTCGCTAGATTGATATGCACCGAAATTGGCATCTTGCGACGTGACCGTGTGGCGAACATAAATAGCACGAGTTATCATGAAAATCATGACACGCATGTCATGTACAGCATGACTTACGTGCCACGCTCATGGGGCGCTGGCGGCCGTTTCGCTAGATTGATATGCACCGAAATTGGTATCTTGCGACGTGACCGTGTGACGAACATAAATAACACGAGTTATCATGAAAATCATGACACGCATGTCATGTACAGCATGACTTACGTGCCACGCTCATGGGGCGCTGGCGGCCGTTTCGCTAGATTGATATGCACCGAAATTGGTATCTTGCGACGTGACCATGTGACGAACATAAATAACACGAGTTATCATGAAAATCATGACACGCATGTCATGTACAGCATGACTTACGTGCCACGCTCATGGGGCGCTGGCGGCCGTTTCGCTAGATTGATATGCACCGACATTGGCATCTTGCGACATGACCGTGTGACGAACATAAATAACACGAGTTATCATGAAAATCATGACACGCATGTCATGTACAGCATGACTTACGTGCCACGCTCATGGTGCGCTGGTGGCCGTTGCGCTAGCTTGATATACACCAATATTGGTCTCTTCCGACGTGACCGTGTGACGAACATAAATAACACGAGTTATCATGAAAATCATGACACGCATGTCATGTACAGCATGACTTACGTGCCACGCTCATGGGGCGCTGGCGGCCGTTTCGCTTGATTGATATACACCAAAATTGGTATCTTGCAACGTGACCGTTTGACGAACATAAATAACACGAGTTAACATGAAAATCATGACACGCATGTCATGTACAGCATGACTTACGTGCCACGCTCATGGTGCGCTGGCGGCCGTTTCGCTAGCTTGATATACACCAAAATTGGTATCTTGCGACGTGACTGTGTGACGAACATAAATAACACGAGTTAACATGAAAGTCATGACACGCATGTCATGTACACCATGACTTACGTGCCACGCTCATGGTGCCCTGGCGGCCGTTTCTCTGGGTTGATCGACCCCCAAGTTGGTATTGCGCGACGTTACTGTGTGACGAACATAAATAATAGGAGTTAACATGAAAACCATGACACGCATTTTCCTCAATGACATACAAGACGATGTATGCAGCTCTTTGCTGGCTGCTTCGCATTACATCGATTCCCACAATGCGTGGGATCTGCCGGCTTTTTTTAAATATTTTTTTCACCTTCTTGGCCTTCTCAAAACTAAAGTTTTTCAACACCAACCGATGGCATTCGTACAGTGCAATACAGAACCAAAACCGAAACACAACACTGAGCTCGTGCGAAGGGCACGGAGGAAGGCAAATTTCAGCGCAGTCGCATTTTCAGCTTTGTTGAAACAGCGCTCACTAGACGACGACGAAGTAAAAGAAGGCACAGGACAGGCAGCGCCTGTCCTGTGCCTTCTTTTACTTCGTCGTCGTCTAGTGAGCGCTGTTTCAACAAAGATGAACGCATACCAACTCGCTCAAGCTTCCATTCTTATGCATTTTCAGCGCAGCTTAAGAAACTAGGGTCCTTAAAATTACGTATGTATGCATTTTCTATTAAAGGAACGCGCCACCTAATACTTACCTAGTGATGTTGCACCTCAGATATGCATGATATTTACTTTTTGATCGACAACGTTCACAAGTATGAACAGCCGTACCAGTTCAAGACGGCTGGCCCTTGGGCAAGTGGTTCAACTTTGGCCGAGTGGCTGAATCGAGGGACATGCCGACAAACAGAAAGACAGACAGACAGACAGACAGACAGACAGACAGAAAGACAGACCAAAATTTCTGCGTTAAAGTTCCCCAAGAAATGCTATCGTCTTTAAAAAGCATATCCCACGCACCAAGAATCAGACGCTATGGCCCATCTAAATACCGGTCACTAATAGTGGAGTTTACCGAGAGTAAAATAAAAGACCCAACTCTTTCGGATAGCCACATGCTCAAGGGTAGCAATATAGGCGTTAGCTAGGATTTCTGTGCAAAGGCCTGTAATGAAATTAAACGGCTCTGTCAAAAAACCCAAGAAACCATTCAAACTGAGGTATAAGAAGCTACTGGTCGACGGGACAAGCCAGACCAATATAAATACGTTGAAGACTGTTTATGAAGTTATTCCGCCAACGAGCGCAGTTCTCCTGTCAAAGAGTACAGTAAGAAAACGAAGCCTCTCCCGCCGTTCACTTCGCTCAGGTCGCGTTCGCCCTGTGGCAAAGAAATAGGTAAACGCGAGAGGTGGTGTTTACACACCAACACCATCAGTCATCTCGACACTATACGCCAACATAATTGGCATTAAACTAAAAAAGGTAGGTAGGTAGGTAGGTACTGTTTATTTCGTATTGTACATACTGATAACAAACACTTACCGGACCTGTAGCCAAAGGCTAGTTGTAGGTCCGAAAAAAAGAATATATAGGAAATCCTAACAGGAAATCCTAAGGTATGAACCGAGCAGCGCAATTACCGATAAAAATGCAAACGCAATAACGGTAACCGAAACGCAGTTTGCAAACACAATAACTAATTCGGAGATTACTTAATCTAATCGCGAATATATGTTTACCGCAACCACCGAACAAACAGAATTGGTGGTGGTGTGATGGTAGCAATAGATGAAAAGATAAATTCATTTTGTGTGGTTCTAATCCCCGGTCGGGTGCGTCGGAATTTTTTTCTTCTGCTTTATTTTTCTTTGTGTCTTTTTTATATATATACATACATATACATATCCGGGACATGACGGCGACAGCGATGGAAAAAAACGCCAGGCCTGCGCTAAAACCGCAGCACAGTCACAGCGAAAGCTGGAAGAGCGGCGTTTCTAGAGCCCGTTAAGCTCTCTTGGGGCTACAATACAAGTACACTGGAGAGGTACCCACTACGCCATAAATCACAATTTTTGTGAAGTTTGATAGCACCTACTAAGCCATTCTTCGTCATTCTGCGGAGAAGCGAGGCACCAGCTACACGTCTGTAAGGCATTATGTGCACTTTGTTCACGCGACGACTGATGACGATGAAGAATTATGGCTGAGCCCTTTGTGATGGGTTGGAATCTTTAAACGGCCCACCAGTTATGTAATTTGCATTGGGTGACGCCCGATCGCTATTCCCCTCTCCCGTCATGCTGTCAACATACGTTGACGTGGGAAAGAGACGGGGGGGGGGGAGCGAAGAACTTTACTGAGACCCCGAGGAAATGGATCATGCGCTTATGGGCTTCCTTGGCAACCAATACAAGTGCCCTTGCGAGGAACCCACTACGCTATAAATCACTGTAATTTTACTGAGACCCAGAGTAAGTGGATCATGCGCTTATGGGCTTCCTTGGCAACCAATCCAAGTGCACTTGCGAGGAACCCACTACATTATAAATAATTGTAATTTTTGAGAAGTAGGGCAGCAGGCACTCTGCCATTTTTCTTCATTCTACGGAGAGCGTTGGTACCTGCTAAACCCATGTAAGGCATTATGCGCACTTTGTTGATGCTGTGCCTGATGACGACGAAGAATTATGGCAGGGTCTTTTGTAATGGGTTGGAAGCAATCAACAACCTACTCGTTGCGCAATTCGCATTGTGTGACGCCTGGTTACAGAATTCGCGTTGTGCGACGCTTGGTGCTTATTTTACTCTTCTACCACGCTATATTGCATATGCTAATGTGGTTTCTTCCCGACATGAAGCCTGTATAGGACCTTTTATCATAGCAGTTTCAAGCACCGGCATGGCTCGGAGGTTGAATACTGGGCTCCCACGCAGAGGGCCCAGGTTCGAACCTCGTTCCGTCCTGGAATTTTTTTCTTATTTAGTTTTTTTTCTTATTTCGAGCGATACTGGTTACGGACACCGGCGGCGGCGGCAGCGGCGGTGGCGGACAACTACGGCGCCAAAAACGGCCGGTGAAATGATCTCATAACAGCTTTCGCTGTAAAAATCAGCCGAGAGTGTCAGTATAATTGCTATCGCAATAAAAACAAAACGTTAGAATGTAAATGCATTCACCCGTACGCAATAGTTTAGCAGTAGGAACTTGGAGCACCGTCATGAGATTTTGAATACTTTCTAAAAACTTTTCTATTGTTGGCTGGGCTACAACAGCTGGATCAAGCCCATTCTATTCTCTTATTACGTAAGTGAAATTTGAAAAACGGAAGGTATTGTTATTGTAGAAGTATTATTTAAACATTACGTCGAGTTTTTGCGCACTTTCCTTTTCCTTTTAGAACAGCAAAGGCTAAGGCATTAGTTTTAAAGTGGCCATTCAGCAATTGGTAAATAGCTTCAACCGATGTATTTTTGCTTTCTCACGAAATGTAGATAGCTCCGCTCGGTGCAGAAGCTCGGTAGGGGAATCCGTTGGCTTGAAACGCTTAAAGGTAAATCTAACCGCCTTCCGGTGTACGTTGTCGAGCATAGTATTTGTTGAAGAAAACCACACAATATTCGCATATTCCAGCATCGGTCTTATAAAAGTGATTTAAGATGAATTCTTTGTTTCTGTGGTAGCGTAACGTAGCGTCCTTTTAAGGAAAAACAATTTGAACATTGCCTTTTTCGTCACCTGATGCGCATGCGCAGTCCAATTGAGATCAGATGATATTGAAATCCCTAAATATTTGTACTGAGTCGCTGTGCGAAAGGTGATACCATTAAAAGAGCATAGAAATGATAGCTTGCTTTTCTTTCTGCTTATGTTGATTACGACCGTTTTTTTTTCAAAATTAATTACCATCTGCCAGTCTCGACACCACTGGGCTACGTTGTCTAGAGAATTAAGAAAGGGAAAATAGACAACCACCCGTTTGCAGCACAAAGCCACAAGGAAATCCATACGGATTTCTCAGAAATAAAGCCTCTAAGTCGCCGAAAAATTCGCCCTGGTCCGGGGATCGAACCCGGGACCAACGCCTATCCGGGGCGGTCGCTCTACCAATTGAGCTAACCAGGAAGCTAGCAATTGGCAGCGCGAGGGCGAATTCATCGACAACTCGAAGCAGCTGGACACATATTGCAAATCAGTTCTGCGGAATCCCGCAAGGTGGCGGAAGGATTAAGAAAGGGAAAATAGACAACCACCCGTTCGCAGCACAAAGCCACAAGGAAATCCATACGGATTTCTCAGAAATAAAGAGGTTCTAGAGAATTGTTAAGGGCGACTTGATCGTCAGTGTCTCTAATTTCACTGTAAATCATGCAGTCATCTGCAAACATTTTAATTTTAACGTTCACTGTTTCAACAATGTCATCTATGAATAACAGGAACAAGAGCGGAGATAGAACAGATCCCCGCGGAACGCCCGAAAGGACCTTAACAATGTCGGAGCTATGTCCATTATATTGCGCAAAGTGGTAGCGACAATGCCACCAGGATAGCGACAATGTCACATGACATGGACGTTCAAGCAGCTAAGATCAAGATAGTTTACAGATCCGCATGATGTTCTACGAATACATGCTGCAAATGCGCCTTTACAAAGCATCATACATATTACGAAATTTCTGAACCATATGCATGCCGGTTCTAGAGGGGAAGGGGGTGACGAGAAGGTTTCGATGGAGTGTTCGCATACTAGCTTCCTGACGCAATAATATTATGGCGTCATGATGGGAAGTCAAAGCGTGCGATGTTTATCATTCGCCCAGATGTGGCGGAACCTATTCAGGCCCTTCTGTAACTATCTCTGAACCTATTCAGCAAATTATTTATGCTCTCCAGAAAACCTGAAGTTATCTGCTGCATACTTTACGAAATCTTCCTTCCTGTTGCGACTGCAGCTGCGAGAAAATATTTCAGATAAAATAAAAATTAACGCGATAGCGTTAAAGAGCTCGTTCCGGAGAAATTCCGGTGTCGGCGTCGGTATCGGCGTCGTTGGTTGTGAGCGAAAAATCATCATCTTGTATAAGATAAAATAATAAAAAAATTACAGCATATCCACGGGTGAATGATGAAGAGCTTGGGCGAAGCTCTTGAAGCAATTATGGTCTCGGGATTCGCTTCTCGTTGAGCCCGTTTCGCAGCGGCGTCCTTGGAGCGCACCGTCACGGGAGCCGCCTGGCTGCCGCCGAGCGAGCGCCCGCCGCTGCGCATCGTCCATGCTCCGCCAACGATCCGACACGTACGACGGTGACGATCCAGGAGAATGAGAGAGGCGCTCGCTCCCCGCGCATCCCCGCGCAGCCCGCGCAGCAGCCAATCGGAGAGCAGTGGCACTTCCAGCGCCATCTAGTGTCGATTCACACAAGCGCCATATTGCACACAATTCTATTGGACCAACGCCATCTAGGAAATGAGACGAGAAATGGTGATGACGACACAGATTGTGTACAGCGCCATCTAGAATATCGTCCCTGAACTGCAGTTTGTATGTACATCTATGAGACAGCGCCATCTATTGCATCATACGGGATATCCGTTTACGCCGGACAACGGAGACGTGACAAGGTTAGACTGCCCCTAAAATCTTTGGTTCGAGTGAGAATCAAACCCAGGCCATCTGCGTGGCAAGCAAGTGTTCTACCACAGAGCCACTCTATTGCTAGGAGCTGCACTCAAATTAACTTTAATGCTTCACAAACATACGCGTCCTGTGTACAGGTGTCCCAGTACAAGATGTAATACCACAGTAAAACGGGGCACAAGCGTATATTGCCATCGGGCGTCACAGCATAATAATATCTGGGGTTTAACGTCCCAAAACCACGATATGATTTTGAGAGACGCCGTAGTGGAGAGCTCCGGACATTTCGACCACCTGGGGTTCTTTAACGTGTGTCTAAATTTAGGTACACGGGCCTCAAACATTTTCGCCTCCATCGAAAATGCAGCAGCCGCGGCCCGGATTCGATCCCGCGACCTTCGTGTCAGCAGTCGAGCGCCATAACCACTAGACCACCGTGGCGGAGCAGGCGTCACAGCCTGTGCACTGCATAACGAGTTGATAGTTTAAAGCCGGCAACCCATTACAAAAGGCACACACATTACCGCGCATATTCCCTTACGAACACGTAGTGGGTGCATCGCCACTTCGAAAAAGTATTACGTGCGTAAATGCTGCTGGTTTAAAGCCTGCCACCCATTACAAAGAGCATACGCATTATTGCGCGCATTCTCTTACACACACGTAGTAATAATAATATCTGGGGTTTAACGTCCCAAAACCACGATATGATTATGACAGACGCCGTAGTGGAGGGCTCCGGAAATTTCGACCGCCTGGGGTTCTTTAACGTGCACCTAAATCTAAGTACACGGGCCTCAGACATTTTCGCCTCCACCGAAAATGCAGCCGCCGCAGCCGGGATTCGATCCCGCGACCTTCGGGTCAGCAGTCGAGCGCCATAACCACTAGACCACCGTGGCGGGGCTACACACACGTAGTGGGTACACTGTTGTCATAAAAGTGCTGTTGAAGAGGGCGGAAACATTTACCTTTACTATAGGTATGTCTAGTGTGTGTGTGTGTGTGTGTGTGTGTGTGTGTGTGTGTGTGTGTGTGTGTGTGTGTGTGTGTGTGTGTGTGTGTGTGTGTGTGTGTGTGTGTGTGTGTGTGTGTGTGTGTGTGTGTGTGTGTGTGTGTGTGTGTGAGAGAGAGAGAGAGAGAGAGACCGGGCGACTGAACATATCGACAAGTGACACAGCACGATGAGGGTGGGGCTGGATATCGCTATCGCGTTCAACTCTTAAAGGGGAAGCTTAAGCGTCCCCCAATTTTTCCTTGCAGCAAAATATCACTGTGCTGTCTTGGTCCTTTGAAGAGGACAAGCGTGAAAAACGAGCCGGAATACGCACTACTAACCACTTCCAGCAAGGTGTTAACTACTTCAATAGGTTTAGTAGCACCGCTTGTACGGTTTTTCCTTTTTTTTCGGACATCCCCCCGTAAACACGCGAGACATTTCTCAAAGTTTACCTACAGCGCACGTTATGCTCTTTGCGGGATCGAACGCATATCTTTGCATTTGGCACCTCACTGGGATCTTATGGAATCTATGCTTTTTCTTGGGTTGCATATCGGATACCACCGTCTGGTTAACCTCGCCGTCTTCCTCCTCTCTCTCTCTCTCTATGCCTTTCTTGCTCACTTCGTTTCCTTTATCTCTTAAACTTGCGATATCCACTGTGTCATCGAGCACCTCGGCACAACATCGGCATCACACGGTGCAGAACGCCCACTTTTTTCTAAATGCGGAGAACTTTTTGCCACTTTGACTATCTATCTATCTATCTATCTATCTATCTATCTATCTATCTATCTATCTATCTATCTATCTATCTATCTATCTATCTATCTATCTATCTATCTATCTATCTATCTATCTATCTGAAATTTCATAGGAAGACATGTGTGTTTGACGAACATGACTTACAGGTCATGACATGGATAACATGACATGCCCGTCGCGTACGTCCTGAAACCGCTTCCCGCTGTCACGTGTAGCCTATACTCGCATACGACGATCCATGGTATGCAGGTATGCTCAACACGTGATTCGCGGTCTGTATCAATCCAGGAACAGTGAAAATAGACATTGAAAACTCTATATGACACTTTGCGTGGGCTAAAGAAAAGATGACATGCCATTTCTTATTGTTGAAGATGTTGATGCAGCAGACAAACGCTGAGAAAAGTGCATCAGCGACCCTTAGCCATCAACCACGCGATACAGATCGTGAATAAATGCACTACATTAGCGGTTGCCTAACATTAGATGTGGTGGTGGTGCTTGTCTAACATCAACTCTGGTTGAACTATTCGCTCTCTGCTTGTTAACAATGCACTAAACGTTATATATGTACTATCAGCAAGCTATATTGTAACGTTGCTTGTCCCCGCAAGAATACGCAAATGAACGCTGCTTATAGTTCGTTTCGATAAAAGTCACGTCTGTGCCGTAACGTAAGTGCCGACGTTACGACGGACCATAAGCCTTGTGGGAATCTCGCCTATCGCGAGGCTGGCGTGAAACGTGCTGCGCACCAGTTATGCGCGTGGCCCACTCGCGGCCTTCAAAAGGGGCAGCCGTGGCGCGGCCAGGAGAGTCGGTGACGGAACGCTGTGCGCCGGAGGGGTGTGCCCCGCCAGGACCAAGGTTAGGGGCGAGTGCGTGTTCCCACGTTATTGTACAGTGTATCTTTCCCATAGTTTTCTTAGTGTTATTAAACGTTTATTTTTTAGTTCAACCGGCCAGCAACCCTTCCCTGGCAGCACGACGGCGCGAACCCCTCATCTGGCGCCCAACGTGGATTTAGCCGTCTGCAGCCAGCAAGATGGAGACGGCGATGCAACAGGTTCGCGAGGTACTCCAACGGCTTGACGAGATGGCCGCGGCCTACTTTGAGGCAAAAGGAGTTCGGGTCCCGACAGGGGCCGAGGGACGATGGGCGGCGCTTGTGGCTCGACAGACGGTCTCGCCCGCACAGGTTCAAGGAGAGCGAGGTTCGGCGAAAGCAAGGATGAAGACGCCAGCGGTCAGACCAAGGAGGCCTTGGTCGTGGAGCCCGCAGAGAAACGAGAGCGCTGCGGACCTTTTGATGGTCCCTACCGCAGAATGCGGGCTGACGCTGGGTGACGACGAAGAAACACATCCGCCCCCCGTCCCATTCGGTGGCGTTTGGTTCCGGGGCCATGCCGGAATGCGTCAGCGGAAAGCCAAGTAACCGGGACGACTGCGGTCGCGATTCTGCACCGCGGGAACGCAAGAGGCTGCAGCTCAAGCCCCGCTCGGTACCCGTGGAAGCGAATGAGGGCGCTGCTGTGCCGAAGGTCGCGAAGCTTGCACCTAATGCCCCGTCGTCCATTTTCGGCGGAGCGCGAACCGTTGACATGGTTGGCCGAGAGCGTGAGATTGAAGCACGTCTGGCTCGGCAGCGTGAGGAAGAAGAGCGGCGACGAATCCGGAACCGGGAGCCCTTTCAGGACAGCCGCAAGGACGGCCGGGTGCGGCGCTCCAGTGTCGCCTCAAGTTCACCGAGACAACGGCGTTCCTCGAAGTCTGGCAGTGGTTCCTACTACGATGGAGGACGGCAACCACCCTCGCAGCAACGAACCGCGTCACTGTTCGAGAAGCAGCCGGCATGGCTCCTAGGCGGGCTGTGGTACACCAGTACGTGACGACCCGGGAGACTCTTCAAAGCAACCACTAGCTGACCGCATCCGACGACCGGACTCGGACGTGTAAGTAGCATCGGCACTGCAGTCGACCGACACGGCCGTCGAGTCCTACCCCAAGCGAACGACCCTTGGACACCTGCCACGAACGCTTTCGTCACAGGGGGGGAATGTGTGGGAATCTCGCCCATCGCGAGGCTGGCGTGACACGTGCTGCGCACCAGTGATGCGCGTGGCCCACTCACGGGCTTTAAAAGGGGCAGCCGTGGTGCGGCCAGGAAAGTGTGATGGAACGCTGTGTGCGCGGGAGGGGTGTGCCGCGTCGGGGCCAAGGTTAGGGGCGAGTGCGTGTACCCACGTTATTGTACCGTGTATCTTTCGCATAGTTTTCTTAGTGTTATTAAACGTTTATTCTTGAGTTCAACCGACCAGCATCCCTTCCTTGGCAGCACGACGGCGCGAACCAGTCAGCCTTATAATGCAGCGGACAAACCGTCTACACACCAGTGTAGTCGAAGTGCCTCGTAAGCCTACGACTTGCACACTACTGAATTTACACGTCACACGGAGACGTTGATCCACGTCTAAAGATAGCTCAAAGCCAGAAAATGCGGTACTGGAAGCTACGAGCCGTCTGCTTTGCATGAAATTGATTCCCACAGTGCGTGAGATCTGCCAGAATTTTCATACGCTTTTTTTTATTAGCGCATAAGCTATACTGCGTATCTGTTTACTCCCCATTGTGGCTCTTGCGTCACGTTCCCTAGAAGAAACGTATTTATGGCAAATCGCAAATGACAAAGCAAGGCCAACTACAAACTCCTACATCCTTTCTTCTTCTTACTATTATCACTTTGCGTCTGTTCGAGCGGGTAAACGACATTATCTTCCGGATACCATGACGCCAAGTGGTGGCGGCACAGCAGTCGGGTGACAAGGCATGAACTTTGTCGATAAATTGCGCAACATTTGCGTCCGCTTGCTCTTTCGTGAATGGCCTTAGGCAACATTGTTTCGCAAGCACGGAGGCAAATTGCCTCTGAGTTCACAAAGAAGACGCAGGGCTTGCTATACTGCTCAAGTCGGCGACATGTGGGAATCAAGGACATGCATCAAACATACCCGACGATAACACCTTTCTTTTCTACTATTTTAGATTAATTGTGCTGTGCAGTCTCATCGAAGAGGCGTACGATAAGTGTGTGATACCGGGCTTATGAAAAAGGTTTGCGATATTATATACGGCGAGCGGCAAGGACGTGAACAACGCCAGGAATATTTTACACACATGCACAAATACACGCACGCATGCACACGCACCGGCTCTCAACGATCGGTGGAGAGCAGGCACTCCATGGGCGTAGCACTGCCGAAAGTTTGCTTCGCGTGTTCACCTACTTTTATTTACGTCGTTAACGCTTAACAATCAAGCGTTCGGCGGCAGCGTTCTTCTCTCCGTCTTGTCGAAAATACGAACGATTTCGAGTACAGTGCGGTGCGCCGGATCTGGGTGGAGCGTATGCTCTCGTCGGTGCCATGAGCCCCGAACGGTGGTACGCGGCAAGTCGGACTGCGGCGCGCCGTACGACTGATAGCGTACAAATTCGCGTAATGTGTCTCGTGCCTCAGCTCAGCAATACACGTGCGAGCGGGAAGCACAACGCTTTTACGCGTTCGAGGCGCACACTACGAACTGTGCCTCTCGCATTCGCGAATCTGAGCGGGTCGCAATATACCAGGCTGCGATAGACATTACGTATCCGGATTAAAATGCTGGCTGCAGATGTGGCAGTGGGTGTTGTATACTGGGTAGTGCATACTTTGTGCAACTCTGTTATTACGGCCCAAGTACGCACTGTGCAAGTTGTATTTCTTACGTCCAACACTGCTGGAACTATTTCTATGGAGACACGTTTCCCTTTCGTGTTTTGAATGATTCCTCTGAAAGAGAAATCAGCAATTTTTCGGAGAGGGAGGGAGGTGGTTCACTCGGAATAAAAATCGTATGCGTAAAGGTAGGATCCCGTGGCCATCTACAGAGAACTAATGCTAACGACGACTTTTATTAATCTTTCATGACTGATGGTCGAGCAGATAGAAAATTATGTTTTCAGAAAATTTCATTCTGAATTAATTACTTTCCACACAAGGTAACAGTAATTTGTACACCTGCAAGCACCGGCTTAAGGCGCAGCATCAAAACACGTTATTTATATAAAGCAGCTAAGGAACAACATTTACGCCGACAATGTGATACTGGGAACCGTATCACTAAAAGAAGCCGAAAAACGTTATACAGACTCAAAGAAGATTTTTTTCAGGAGGATTCAATGACCCTGATAAAGTTTGTGCGAATGAGCGTCGATTACAGCGAACTATAAACAAGAGGAAAGCGCAGGTGTCGAAACTTCCACCCAAATAAAGGTGCTTGGCATCAGACGGAATTTTAAGGAAGACAGACTGTACCTCCCATCGTATGAGATAAAAGACATCGATACCAGTGGGCCAATAATGAAGAGGCAAATTTTACAACTCACAGTAAGAATATACGATACGCTGGACGTTTTCACTCCATTCACAATGACAGATAAGCGAGAAATAGAAAATATGTGGAGGAAAGGAACATCTTGGGATGACTCACTGCGATATGATGAAACGAAGTCGTGGAGCAAATGGATTCAAGACTTCAGCGTAGCAAGATGGTGTGATATAATACAAGGGAGCCGGCCTCTTCGCACGGAGCTTCATTTGTTTTCCGATGCAAGCCCATATGTATATGACACAGTAGCCTACTTAATAACTACGAGAACCAAAAACAGGCTGATATACTCATCGCAAAAGTACAAATAGCTCCAGTGAAACAAATGTCGTTACCAGGACTCTAGATAATGTCTACATCGCTGTCTGCAAGCCTACCTGAATATATGTGGCCTTTTTTTTTTTTCAAAAAGAGCCAAATGCAGAAACCGAAACTGTGCTAAATTTTTGCGGGAGCGTAAAGCGCGCCTAAGTATCTTTAACTTCTAAAGCAGGTGGACTTAAAATGGGACAATTCCTGATTGTAACGTGAACTCAAAAAGGCAGTTTCTAATCACAAATGGGCCAAATGCTGCATCAGCCACATTCATTAAACCAGCTCTGCGTCAACAATTCTGACCAGAACAACCAACATGGTGTCATCTAATCTCTTCCATTTGTGTCCTCGTTGGTTTGCTATCGTTTTACGTTCCACAATTAGTATATTTTAGGGCGAGTTGGCACTTGCTGAAGGACATGATGCTGTACGGCAAGACTCGAATATAAAGAGTAAGAGGCCGAATTTACTGCTTCTTTCGCCTTTTAATGTTTCTTTTCAAGTTTAGCGCTACAGTATGTCGTTCTTGCGCTTCAGGACGGTATATTTGAAATAACAGATATATGAAACGAAGATATTGGGCACCGATCTATTCCTTGAAGAAGAAGTGACCCGAAACGGCACAGCATAAAAGGAGCTCAGAAGAAGAAGAGCTGGAGCACTTTCCTAGGCCTTCAATATATGCCAAGAACAAGAAAACGATGCCGCCAATCCAAAATAGGGCGCCGTTTGCCACAATGCACCACTCGCTCTTCAAGTCTAGTCATCGCCATTACGCGCATGCGACGAAGGACGGCACCGACGGAAGCACAAGAAGGATGTTAATTTTATCGCCAAATAATGTTATATCGTACATTCGAATCGTTTTGGACTTCTTTTACGAATTAATTCAAGCACAAAGGAAATGTCCCAATCTATACGATCCATATACAAAGTTTCCTCCTGAATACCGACGATAGTGGGATATATAGATTTTAGCCACAATATAGATTTGACTTATTTAGGGGACAAGAACACACTGTAAAAAAAAAAAAAAAAAAACGTTGGAGCAGGCCCGATCATATTTGCAGTAGCAAAAAAATGCATTTTTCTCAGTTTCATTTAAAGTGCATTTGGCTATTTTAGAAAAAACTACGCCACATATCAAAAGTGGCTTTGTAAGGAAGCTAGATAAAAAAGATATTGAATGGACTCGACCATTGTTTTAAGTTGGTTGCATGGAAAGGAAAAACGAGACATCTTTGTTGAAAATATGGTGAAGGAGGTAAAAGAGAAAATGAAGCTGCCAGAGTGGAATTACATTGCAAGAGAAGAGAACCCAGCTGATCTCATGACCAGAGGGGTACGCGCAGAGAGTTTGACGCTGCAGTCTTAACTGTGGTGGCATGGTCCAAAGTGATTTTTTACGAAAACCAAGACCACAGAACAGACGGAGCCAGAAGAAGACATCGAAAGCAGTGAATGTTATGCGACTAACACGTGCATGTCAATTCCGGCAGCGATTGACGCGTAGAAGTACGGCACGTACGTACGATTATACTCAGAGTAACAGCTTGGGATTTGAGATAAACAGAGAATATAAGAAAGAAGAGACGGATAATTGGGGATCTGAGCTTTGAGGAACTGGAGAATGCAGAGACGACGATAATAAAATTAGAGCGACGACAAATACGGCAAGGTAGTACACTGAGTAATAGCAATACTACCAGAACAACAAGGCAGTTTCTTTATACATATCTTTTACATATCTACATTACAGATTACATATCTACAGCATACGTGAGTACATGCCTGGTGGGGGATAAGATTTTTTGTTCGGTTTTTTTGTGCTTATATATGACACGTTTCTTCCAATAAAATTTCAGTTGTTAGACAGCGCTTGTGTCGTGCACTTCCTTGTGTTTTGGTGTTCCTTGTTTGCGCTGAACATGGCGAGTTTCTTTATGGTAGGGGAGTCTCCGAAGATGGGTTAGGTCTGATAAGACACAAAGGTCGCCTACTTCAAAGTGGATTAACCTGCAACGAAAAACGTGCTATTGTGCTACCAATATACGCAGTATTCATATGTGCAACAGCAAGAGGTGTACATCTCGAAGTTGTAAACAACTGTAAAACAGAAGCATTCCTACATGCATTTGGAAGATTTACAGCGAGAAGCGGCTTATGTTTCACAATATGCAATGATAATGCAAGGACGTTCAAGAAGGCCAACAGAGGCATCAATCGTATACTGAAAGAATTACAGGATGAAGTCTCCAAAAGAGCTAGCCAAGGACATCAAATAAAGTGGAAGCATATCGCCGAACAAGCACTTTGATGGATGTGGTTTTATGAAAGGATAATACAAAACATGAAATCATCAATGAGGAAAGTCATCTGAAAGAGATTATTAACAAGGGAACAGATGCAAACAATCACCACTGAAGTATGTAGAAGCAGTACTTAATACCAGGCCATTGATATATGTACTACACAGTGATCGGGATGAGCAGCTACCTATCGTGCCGTCGGACATAATAGGTGGAAAATACAAGCTTTCAGGCAGTAACGAAGATCGACGCGAAATCCACATAGAATATATCTGGAGAAATAGACAACGAATCACCGTAAATTGGTGCAAAAGGTGGAACCGAAAATATCTGAAAAAAAAAACATGGCTGATCCCTCCGTCATAGGAATCGGTATAACAGGAAGGTGAAACGTATCTTCACAGCAGTAGTTGATAGTTTATTGTGCATTGATATACAAGAGCTTGTATAATATCTATTGGTGTTTGGCAGCTGCAGCGCCGTTTGACGTCGATGCAGCCACATTGACACATCTCCAACCCGACGACTAACGCCCATGATCATGATTTAACCCTTGTGGTAGCTGAAGTGGTTAACATATACATCGACACAGCATATGGTTAATCCCGCACAAAGATGGCATCAACAAGCACATAATAAACACTGGTACTCGATATGTACTCCTTCGAAGCGTCGTCATTTGAGGAGAGAAACGGCAAGATGTGGGTAATCTGCGCCTGTGCTCATGCATACACTACCACACTGCGCTTCAGGAACGCGGCAGGCAGGTGCTCGTAACTTGAGCCGCGGACGCGCGAAGCCGTTCCGCTGGCGTATGTCTTGCTCCACTAAGGCGCAACATTCGCCCGTGGATGTCGTTGTCTTTCTGCGGCGCTTATTGCAGCCGTTCTGTTAGTCGGTGCTATCGCACTCGAGGCAGTAAGCGGCAGAGAAACTCCGTTGGTGCTTGAGGAAGCTGCGCTACTCTTACAACGAGCTGTCACACGACAACACGACGCGAAAGGCAAAGCAAGTAACATAAATGTCTAGGGCGCATCCTTGATGTCAGCGCGGCCAGCGTTCCTTCGCTGGCATCGAGGCACCCTAACTGCGTCGTCACCGAATCGCTCTCTATCGGCGCTAGTTAGTGTCATCACGCGGCCTCCGAGATTAGCTCCAGAGCGTTACCGGAGCGAATCACGGAGGACATGGTCATGACGCAGTACTTCACTTCGCCGCTCAAAGACGGCGACACTGCCTCGCAAACCAAGAGCGCCGTGCGAGAGAGAATGTGTGAGAAATATAAGGCGCTTTTGCGGAGCCTCGTGCATGTGCGTTGGTGGCACAGTGGGTAGAGCGCCCAGCGCCTGTCGTCGCGGACGGAAAGGTCGCGGGTTAGATTTCCAGGTCATTCGCGCCAATGAAACTTTTTTCCCTAATTTTGCTTTGTCATCCGTTAGTGTACATTTTACCAACTTCATATCCCTGACGGAAATACGTCAGTGAAGTCTTGGTGGACCCTGGAATAAAACAATTTCGTGCAAAACAACTAAGAAAGCAAGCTAACGCAAGTAAGCAAGAAACGAGTGTTAAACCAGGAGATATGGTGTTGCCAGGCTCACGCACTCTTAGATCATTCTGGAACCTGGTAAAGTAATGGAAGTTTATTTGAGAGTCGGCGGGTAGACATGCTCCTGCCTTTTTAAATCAAAGGAAAACTCATTCGGAGACCTGTATAATATATCTAAAAACTTGAAGGTTGGATCCAATGACGAGAAGAAGCCTTCGTGCTGTCGGGAAGTTATTGAAACTCACAGAAGACAAGCAGAGCAAGATTAAGATGGCGGGCACCGAAAGCGCGCGCAGTAATAGCCAATAAAGAAAGGAGTCTTGTTTTCGTTCGTATCGAATGCAGTCTACCTGTCTCGTTTCTGCAACAAAGAACGCTATTTCATGCTACTTGGCTTTGAGGCTACGATTGCTTCTATGTTCTTGACTAAGGGTTCGCTCAATTATTTAGATTTCGCGACATAATTCCGCCAATAATGCATGCATTAGAAAAAGTGCACCCGTACTACCAGGCTCTTGTTAAAAGTCACGACGGGTTAGTGTGGCATGTTTTGATTTGCGGAGAGCTTGCCATGTGACAAAGAAATAAAGACCTTAAAATGCTCCGCATGAATTTAATTAACATGTAATTCGGTATTTTCCCGGGAAAGACTCCTCGCCGGAGGCATTAGTTAATAATTAGCTGACGCAGCGTGTAGCTTATAGCGACTGGTGCAAGAAACGTAGCGCTGAAAACGGCTTTTGTTTGTTTGTTTGTTTGTTTGTTTGTTTGTTTGTTTGTTTGTTTGTGTGTGTGTGTGTGTGTTTGTTTGTTTGTTTGTTTGTTTGTTTGTTTGTTTGTTTGTTTGTTTGTTTGTTCGTTTGCTTGTAAATTTAGGCCCAAATTTCTGCCCGCCCGCAAGTTTCAGCTACCGTAATACCAGGTAAAGGAACATAACGAAATAAAGCATCTATGCTTGATGGTAACAGACCGTGTTATGCAAGCACGATGCCTGGTCATTATTCCAATTCACAATTTGAGATGACACTTCCTTAACTTACCAGTCAGGGCATTTTTATCTAGTTCCTCAGTGAGCATGCCATGACCTAAGATTTAGTTATTGTACACCAAGTTTATTTATTCTATACAAGTGAAATGAACTTGCATCACCGCCAATCTCTGAAGGAACACGTCCAGTTCTCTCGGACGTAATACATGGCCGACAGCTCTCGAACTTACCCGACCATGTCCGCGCTGGGTGCAGGCTGGAGTTGGCAGCGATGCTATACGGTCGTCGGCACACTCCCCTTCGCCCGTATACAGAATGAGGGAGCGTAATGTTCTCTGCCTCTCCGGCACAGATGACGCAACTGTTAACTACAGGTGCCTACCCGCCTGCTGAGAAGGGGCTAGTGAAATTTCACGACGGCAAATGCGGTCACCTGCTCTCTTGCGATCATAGAAGTTATTGGTGCACGAGGGTAAACCGCTCCTGCAGGACACCTTTCGAGGCGAACAGTGGACTGCACGGAAGGCTCACGCATATTTCATATCACTGCCTTCGCACTTTGTGCCGTGCAACAGCCAAGCGGGAACGTAGGCCTTTGCCGGAGTTCGCTTAGCTTACTGCATCTGCATTGCTTTTTTCTTACTATAAGAGCACCATGGTTGGCCCACTCCGCCGTTATAGGCCTTGTTATGCTTTTTATACACTGTTCGCTTGGCCTTTGTCGCACACAAGAACTTTTGGAGGTTTTCATTCTGCCTAATGATTTACTGCTATTTCATGGTTATGAAAGTGACAAATAATCAATAGTCTGATTAGTAGACTTCTGTTTTACAATGAAAAACAATAAAGCTGTTGGAGAAGCAACCGGGGCCACTGTTCTGCGAGATTTAACCAAATTATTTTTGCATCCCATCTAAACTTAGAAAGCGAGTCGTCTCATCATAAGACGAGCGTTGCTTTGACAAACTGAATTTTACCTGACGCGGTAACAGGAATGCAACAGAACTGAAGCTGTACAGTGTCGCTTCACTTGAAGATTCGTGAAACCATTCGAGTTACTTTCTTTGCTGCGAAGAGAATGACAAAAAAAGTGATGTTTGCATCTGCAGATATAAGCTGAAACAAAAACAAACGTTTAGCAAAAATGACCGATGAATGGAGCAGCAACACCGCGATTAGCATTCGAAATTCTGGCTTTAGAATGGGCTTTACTTTCTGCCAGCCGCCCCCGCTTTAACGCACGGTTCGTGCCTTCTATTTTCGTTTCAGCATGCTGGGAAATATGATGCGCCGTGTCGAAATCTTCTCGCTTCGGTTTTCGGCACTTGTGCTAGTCTTTTGCCGTTGCAGCTTACACAGTGTTTGAAGTAGAAGTAGCTAAACAGAGTTGGTGAAGTTGCGCAGCTGGAGAAGAATCACGCATCCACTTGATATGCTTAAGATTTATTGGTTCATTACCACAAGAAGGGATTGAGCAACATTTCTCATGGACGGGTCATCGCAGTGCACTTGTGTAACCTAGGGCAGCATAGGGTCGGTGAACTCATAAAATCGTATACGTATTTGCAGTCAGTATCATCAGCAAGCTATCGCGCACGACATAATGTCGTAACTGTACTGGTCATACGAATTTCTCTCCTGCTGTTGCTCAACATACGCCGTATAATATTCCGGGTTACAGGAGGACAAGAAATCAATAGCCAAAGCACTGTTGCTAGGTCTTACCTACTGGCCTTAGAACTGAATACGGCAGAACATACAAAAGGTGGCGAAGTGTTTGTCAGCGAATATTTTCTCATAGTGTAGTCTAACAGAGAGCAACTGAATGAACGAGAAACTAAATTAACAGCAACGAAACCTGAAGTTACGAAAAGTGCCTCATATCCTTCTTTCGTTTTCTCCATTCCAGTTCCTCCTGCAAAGCCTATCATTCGCTACATCTCCAAGGAAGGGGTCATGGAATTCGCTGGCTCCGTCATTGGTCCCTTCAATGAGGGCGAGAGGCTTGTTCTTCTCTGCGAAGTTTCGGGAGGTAAATGTTTTCTTTTCCACAGTAGCTAACATTGACGAAGGCGATCGTCCTCAAAATAACACTGGTAAAAGAAAGAGACAGAGAGAGGAATGACTGTCATACTGCATTCGATAACGCCAGGCCATAATATTTCTCCAGTAACATGCCATGTTTCGGCGGTAAGAGAGTAATCAATTACAACGGAATACATCAGCCACAGATACCCACTGTTACATTAATGTAGTTTCGGCTATCGTTGCTGAAAGCTCTCCTTAAGCACATTATACGGAGACGTAAGCAAAACACGAGGCATACCTTCAACCGAGTCTGGTAACTGAATCAGCTACGAATTCGGCAACATTGACCACAACCAGAGCTGTTACCGTTCGAGTGAGCATGGTGGGCTATTTAGCTTTGCCTGGATGACCATGAAAACAAAACACTATATGAAATCTGTTCGCTGGTGGTCATACGACAGAGAACGAACGACATAATTATTATTATTGTTGTATGGGCAAATAAGGTGAACCAGCCACTGTACGCGACACAGTGTTTGGTACTCTTGTATCATTGAATGTACTCTTGAAAGTACTCTTTAATCATTGAGGAATCATTGAAATGCAGCAACTAATTCGTTCACTGAGCATGCATTCATTTTCTTCGAGATGAAGGTCACACTTACCCAATGTTTTCGTGAATGCCGCCTAAAATAAATTCGTCCCCTTTTGATATTCGCACAGAATGAGCCTCGCAGAGCAACGAGGCGTTCTCCTACATTTGCCTTGAAGTTTGGTAGGAATATGCCGGTGTGTCAAGTCATTTCAATGTCCTTAACGAAACAAAACACAAAGCAAAATGCAGGAAGCGACGCCGACGGCCGGCAACATTGTGCTCTTTCATTACTACTGCGTCTGATTATGAAACCGAGTGCGGATGCCGTCAGCTTCATTTCCTGAATGTTTGCGTTCTTTGTGATATCGTGTCGCATATGGGCTCAACGAATCACCACCCTCTCAACTTATGTGTCAATTTTCCTTCCTCTCAGTTTTAAGTGCTGGCAGAAGTAGTAGTGAGCATTTTGTATGCTGGTCTCCCTTTTAACAGTCTTTCATATTTCCTATTATGGGACCGCGCCAGTCGTGCGAAGTCGTTCTCACGATTCCCATGAGCAATACGACGAATAGCTAGGTTAGTTAGCATTGCATTCTCGCAAAAAACCTAGAGCGCGCAGGCCACGGCACGTACCGCAGCTGCTGCATAGGCCTATGGCGCCGCTCTTGTTAAGCAAATATTATTTGCCTTAGATGAATGTTCATCCAACATAATTAGCTGTCAGTAAGAACTATCGCGACGCTGCGAGAATAACTTATCAACTACGTGTGAAGAATCAATTTACAGAAAGTTATTTTATGAAATAAATAAAATTAGAGTCCAAAGTTGTCCCTATAGCCATCTTGGAGGAGAGGTCGAGTAGAAGGCATAAACAATCAGTTAAACGATTACTATAAGCACGACGAGGTAAACATAAATAAAAAAGCCATGTAGAAAAAGCAGGCAGCTTCATATATGATGTGATTTTTATTGATATGCAGCAAAGAAAAATTAAAAAGGAAACACTACACACCATATATACTAAAGTCCCGCTAGCGTGTTTTTACTTTCGTGTAACTCAGAATTACTTGCTGTTGCGCTAGTCGGTTCATACTGTCTACTGACCATAAACCTATGGTCATTTAGCGAAAGACAACGAGAAGAAAGGTACTCGCCCTGCTGCTTTCCCCTCCTTTTTTCGTTGTTTTGCGCTAAGTGACCATAGTTTTATGGTCAATACAAAGTACTTGCGTGGACTGGTATTCTGTGTGCACCGGATATACTCTGAATTAGTATTTCGTAGCAATTGCACTCGTATTCATAGTTGGAAAAACGAATATCTGCAGCAGGAAATGGAAAACATGTCTACTTGCTGCATTTGACAGTGCACCTTATCCGGTTCCGTGCGTTCGGTCATCTGGCTCGGTGCACTTAACCTTTGGCTTCTGAAAGAGCTGTTGCGCTAATAGCTTTCTGTATGTTGCCGCTGCAAACTGTAGAGCAACAACACGTGGTGACCTTTAAGAGGGGACCACAATAGAAGCAGGGCATGCATATACAGTAACTCGTGAGACCACGTGTGCGACAACAATCGCTTGCAGAAAGTTGAGTCAACGGCATGAACGGCGTCTCGAGAGAAAACGTCAATAGCCGCTCTCATTTTACGTATATATACAGATGCCGATCTGCGGAAAGAGCGCAGATTGCTTAAGAAACAAAAAGAAATTTAAAAAAACTCATTTATGCAGTTGCCGTGAGGTGCGTGCACTTTATACGCATTTGTATAGATAACAATTCATATGACAAAAAAAGTCGAGCTTGAATGGGATCATAACGCTCGTAGAACATATATATACTGGATATGACACAACGGAGGTGTTGTCAACAGTGATATAAATATTTATTTCCTAACAGTTTCGGGAGAGGACCTGCCTGAGGAAGGGAGGTCCCCTCCCGAAACTGTTGGGAAATATTTATATCACTGTTGACAACGCCTACGGTGTGTTATACCCACTACTTGAAGAGAACTGGCCCATTGAACTACTAATCTACACTATATATATATATATATATATATATATATATATATATATATATATATATATATATATATATATATATATATATATATATATATATATATATATTAAAATTTTTACTCTGGGTGGGGTATCGAATTAGACTAAACATTTACCGAGATAGGAGTCTGTCTGTGCGCAGTGAATTTTTGTTGGGCACGCACGTGTGCCCGCGGTAACGCATTTGGCGCGCGAGAGAGACGAGTAAATCGCCCCGCGTAACGACCGCGAGATTGTAACGAAGGTGGAAAGATAGCGCGGGGATCACCGCGTAAGTGAATATTTCTTTTCGGCGAACTTCCAGAGGCCGCGTTTTATTTGTCCCAGCCCAAGGACACGTGTAGTAGCGATGGTAACAACGGCAGCGGCAGCAATGTGCTGTTCGATAACCGCGGGGCCCACGCAACCCGTTACTGACACCGCGGTGTCGATAAAGGGACTCTCTCCTTCGGGGCAAAAGAGACGCGACTGATTCTATTGGCGGCCTTCGTGCGTGTGTGTGCGCGTGAGTACGTAACCATGTTAGCGGCCATCTTTCCTCGGGGCCGCGGGGGAGGCGGTTTCCGAGTGGGGAAGGGTGCGAAAGAACGCGTGGTCGGTTGCATTGTTTGCCTGCGAGTGTGGGCGCTCTGCCCGGTTGCTCTTTCAGGGCGCGCTGGCCCTCTTCCCACCCCTGATACTGCGCTTCCACATTCGCCTTGCCGCGGCACATAGCGCTCCCGTGCGTGGAGTGCCGGGGCAAACGTGCGCGCCTCGCCCGTGTTACCTTAGCTGGCCGGCTCGCTTTCGCACGCGAGCACGGTTTCGACGACCACGGGTCGACGTGAACTACGCCGGTCGAAAGGCAACGTGCTTCGATCAACTGGCGCCTTAATTATTGCTCACTTGGTTTCCTTCTTCGTTTTCCTCGATCCCTTGTCGCGGCCCTTCGCAGAAGACTTTCTATTATCCTTCCGGTTCTTTCCGTGCCTTCTTCGATTTCTTTCATGTAGGATCACTTGCAGTCGACTGCAAGAAACAGCAGATCGGCTGTTTCCTGTCACATGGTGCACAGGCAACACGAGTAACGTTCTTTAACGTGATCTTGCACGTCAGGAGCTGGAATTCGTTGTACATTTACTGATTTCTAAGTCTTTGTAGTCGCATTATGAGCAATTTCGAGTTACTTCAACAAGAACGAACACCTAATTTTTTTAGAAAGGGTCAAGCCGAGAAGTTATTTTTAATGTTGCCTGCAAGTTCATCAAGCTAGGAACTGGAAAAACGAGCTCCCTTGGAGACACCGAGCCATGCAAGCGATACACACGTCGTTCTTTGAACAGAGGATGTCGAAGCAAAATGAAAGAAAAAAAAAAGCAGTTCGGTATAAGTTCTAGCCAGGCCTGGGCAGTATCGCGATAGTATTTCAGAGATACTTTTGAGTATCAGTATTTCTGTATCGAGATACATTTGAAAATTTTGTTTGTATCTCAGTAGTGAAATGCTTTTACGATGTATCGTTTGTATCGCGATACTATGCAGGACAAGGGTATCTCGTTACATTTTTTTTTTGTCGGAAATGAGTTGAGGCGTGTGTCCAAGGGGGGAATGGCGTTCTTTTTTTTCGTTTGTTTTTGTGCCAAGACAAGCAAAGGCGCGCCGCCGGTCACCGACAGAAAGGGCGGCGATGGTTTCCCCTCGAGCACAGAATGGCCCAGAATGGCCCACGCTACAGCCGGCACAATCGCGGAGGCAGTGTTGTCGGCCTTGGCGACAAAATTCGCTGTCTCTCAAGGCCAGAGCAGCAAGCCTAATTTTTTTCGGGTGGCAAGTCATTACTTCGTGACCCCCCGCGCGGATACCGCCTTGGAACAGATGTGTTGCAATGCTTCGCGTGCGTTCAGTTCTCAAAACGGTGGCACTTCGAAAAGCAGTTCCCGTTGTCGCCGCAGAAGTATAGAAGATGGCTATCTTTGTCGCGCTTTCAGCCACCTCTCAAGCGTGTCGGGGCTGCTTTCCTAATTGATTCGAAGCGTGAAACGGTCTTTTGTGGTACCAGGCTCGCCCGCCGCCGGAGCCGAATTCACCTGTTGCGGCTTGCTGAAATGTGTGCTGGTAGCCTCGGTGGTGGTGACCGCTTTATTGAAGAGTGACCGTTTCGGCCCAGGCGACAAGTGCTTGCTGTAGTTTCTGATGGGGGGCTCTGAGCAGCTGTCCCTGTTTACACGTCTGTTTAGAGAGCTGGCAAAAGTGACTTGGGAAGGCTTAAACCCTCTCACTCCCAAATAACGTGATTTTAGGAAGCCAATGTTTGAATTGTGCAGTTTTGACGTATTGGATTCCATTGCTCGTAGGTAATTATGGCCGGCCTATATGGGCAGCGGTATCCTCAGCCGTCACACTGGGCACCGACAGGGCCAGACGGCTGAGGATTCCGAAGATGGGGACCAACTTCGGCTTCTGAACGGTGAGAACAACCCACGTAAGTGCGGAAGTTTTTCGGCATCTAGATGACCCGGGAAGAGCTATCGTCATGCTGCAGGGCTATCCGGCTATGAAGGCGGTATTTATTCACGATAACACGAATTTGTGCTCGTCTGCAGCGGTAGAGGTGCTTTTCTTCTTTCGCGAGTCTTGTGCTGAGGCCGAACCGACGCAGTCTAGAAGAGAGCCTATTTGAGATGCTCACACAGCAACCTCCTCAGTGAAGCAGATCTTATGTGCAAAATAAATGCACACCTTTTCTCAGTTCACCGGTGTTCATTAGTGATTCGATGATTTGCTTACACTGTGCTATTTCTATCATAGCTCATTTTGTTGTCACCAACTACGTCGATTTCGGTGTCCAATGCTTGTTACTCTTGCTGTGAAATAGTGTACTTGTTTATCACAATTGATACGTCTAATTATGTCATTATAACTAATTATGTACTTTGTAACCCCCCCTCTGTAATGTCTTAATGGCGCTAAGGGTACCGTAATAAATAAATAAATAAATGAACTGAAAGCATCAATGCGCTGCAACTTCATTTCCAACATTACACTGCAGTTATGAAAGTATTTGCGGAGTATGAGCATCCTTGAAATAAACAAAAAGTATTCCGGTATCTGTATTCCGCAATACTTTTTTCGTCTTATTGTGAAAGTATCTCCGAAATATCCCGTTACGTTAAAGGCAAAAGTATCTCAGTATCTGTATTTTAGGCTTCCAGTCCACGTATTTCGATATCTGTATTCCGGAATACTTTTACAAGTATCTCTGCCCAGCCCTGGTTCCAGTTAGCCGTGCTTTTGTTTTGTTCCGGCTCAGGTCCTGCTCGGAGAAGTTCAAAAAATATAACGGTTCAAGAACATGTTCGATAAGATCAACTTAGTCCTCCATCTTAGGGGAGCGTTACTGAATGCTACTGAGTTGCGCACATGCAACAGTTGTGGCAGGCAGATGAAGATACCGACTAATTTCCGAGGCATGGGAGACAGCAAATGGTATTTTATATAAAAATGGGACCAGATACTGCGATGCAGGAAATGTCCCCCACCGAACGACCCCTTCACCCCCGTCGAAGTAGTTTCGCGGACTTTTCTCCGCCGCACCCTAAATCACTGCACAGTGATTAGACATAAGCCATTTTGTGAAGAAATCCAGAAACCCTAAAGCGAATGAACGCAGCTAACTTTGGTTATCACGTTCAGTCTACAGGCTTATTGCACAAAGACGGGTATTTTGTGTGAATAATAAAGACCGAGTTATTAAAGGAAAATTCGTATGTCTGCCCCTTGTTACCTTCACAGCTGCACAGTTACTTCACTGCTGCACGTGCAAGAAGAAAGACACTATACAGAAAACAAGGAAAGAATGAGCTCGCTTCCACACCACAGCAGCGGATTGCGAGGTTAAACACAAACCGTGATTCTATGATGCACAGTCGAAATAGTGTTTCTTTCGTGGTCGAGTTTACAAGTGCTACGAAACCAGCCAAAGTCTCATATCAGTCAGGGGGCGTGCCGACTGCAGTGCATTTCGATGAATTCAGGATATGTCAAGCACCTGTGTCGGTCTGTATGTTTGAACCGTTTCGTGCGGAGCGGCTAGCTTTTCTTTCTGTCTTTTTTTTTCGTTCGGCTCAACTTAGGGCTCATTCTAAGGGTAACAGTGCGTACGCGTTCCAATCTAGCGGAAAATTCGACTGGGTGACGGTTTCTGGTTCTGGTTTCGGTAGTGGGGCTTGCCGAATTCCTCTGGCGCATATCCACCTGAGGAGTTTTACACGACGGAGCACAAGTTACCGATAGCTGAAGGAGCTTCACTGTAAACAGAAAGAAGCGAGCGCGTATAGTAACAGAGAGCTGAGCTAGTTGGTAAGTATTCATGTTAAAGAGACACACTGTAAACCTTTCCACCCCCATAAGGGCGTGCCAATCACTGAAACACCCTTGGTACGCCCTTATTTCTGACATTTTGTTTTAAAAGTGTGTAAATACGACACAAACGCTCTTTGCACACCCTTATTTGAAATAAAGGCGCATGAAGGACACATGTTCAAATATAACACCCTAATAACTGGTGGGGTGTGGGGGTGTTTCTTGAAATGTTATGCCTATGCATTTTAAAGACGATAGTCTTTCTTGGGGAACTTAAACGCAGAAATTTCGGTCTGTCTTTCTGTCTGTCTGTCTGTCTGTCTTTCTGTTTGTCGGCACGTCCCTCGATTCAGCCACTCGGCCAAAGTTGAACCACTTGCCCAAGGGCCAGCCGTCTTGAACTGGTACGGCTGTTCATACTTGTGAACGTTTCGATCAAAAAGTAAATATCATGCATATCTGAGGTGCAACATCACTAGGTAAGTATTAGGTGGCGTGTTCCTTTAATAGAAAATGCATACATACGTAATTTTAAGGACCCTAGTTTCTTAAGCTGCGCTGAAAATGCACAAGAATAGAAGTTTGAGCTAGTTGGTATGCGTTCATCTTTGTTGAAACAGCGCTCACTAGACGACGACAAAGTAAAAGAAGGCACAGGACAGGCAGCGCCTGTCCTGTGCCTTCTTTTACTTCGTCGTCGTCTAGTGAGCGCTGTTTCAACAAAGCTGAAAATGCGACTGCGCTAAAATTTGCCTTCCTCCGTGCCCTTCGCACGAGCTCATTGTTGTGTTTCGGTTTCGGTTCTGTATTGCACTGTACGAATGCCATGGGTTGGTGTTGAAAAACTTTAGTTTTGAGAAGGCCAAGAAGGTGAAAAAAAATATTTAAAAAATGAAAAAGCAGCGTTGTGGGCGGCCTTCAGGCTGCCGGTTGTGGGCGCCGCTCTGGCGTTCCTGTTTTACCCAGGCAACGTGTAAATAAAAGAGTGTGTGGAGGGTACTCGTTGAGTGCGGACGTTTCTCTGCAAAGGTCTTCGCCTGCTGCTGCGCCGGGACTACCAGCACGCAACACAGCACTCATGTTTCCCGACGTATTGCCAGATGGCGTCCATATCTCACACAGCGCCTCTTCTATCGTCTTTACACGACATTTGCAGCGAAGCACGCAGATACGCGGCCAATTTTTTTTGAAGAAGTTTTGCTATGTTACCCTGGCGAATATTTTAAGCTGTTAAGCCTCAGTTACAATTTACTGCTGCGAGCAGCGACATTCCGTTTTTTTTTTCTCTCGATTCTGATTGTTGTGCGCCCACACCCACTGCTACAACATTTTACGATATAGCATGCATGTACGAAATAAGCACAGTTGCATCTGGTATTTTTGCAGAGTGGGTGGTGCACTCTAAAAAAAAATAAGAAGAAGCGAGCCAGCTCGCCGACGCGCTCCTCGCGCCATCTCGCTGGTAATGAAGAAACGCATATAAGTGCCTGCCGTCTCTTAGTTCTGCCATCGGTAAAGGGTGTGTATATAACGCTCGCCGTTAGCTACATGAAGGATCTGCGCTTTCTGGCGTAGTGGTTAGCGCCACTCGCTGCAAAACGAGAGGTCGCTGGTTCGATTCCGCGCCTCGGAAGCATTTTCCTGAATCATTTTTCTTTGAGACTTTGATATATATATACATACTTATACATTTACGGTGCATGACGGCGGCGACGGCGACGGCAAAATCCAGCCGAGACTGTCCATATAATTGCTATCGCAATAAAAGGGAGGGAGAATGGAGCAACGGGCTGCGTTGCTCCTTCAGAGCAACGGCTTTCTCCTGTGCGGACGCTTTACCCATCGCGTCATCTTGCGTTAGTGCCTGATGAGAAACGTTTCTCCTTAACCACGAGGTCTTGCGAGCGCGCGCATGCGCACGCGAGTTACGTCGTGATTCCGTGCTGCGGAGAGCTGCAGCCATCTGCGCTACGGGTGTTATAGTCTGCATCCTTTCGTGATTTTGCGCTCAGTCGGCAGTCTCAGACTATGCAGCACTACCCGGGCTCGACCAGTCGCGTGCGGTTACTTGCACTTAAGATTAATGCGAGCAATTCACGAGTGACGTTTATTGTTTTTTTTATTTTGTACAGTTTTTTTTATTGCTCGGCGTGCCCGCGATGCGCCGCATACTTTCGTGTTTATCGTGTTGTTTGTATACGTTTGCGCACTGTCTGTTTATCATAAATGAAATAAGTCCTGCAGTCTTGTTTTAAAAAAAACAGTCTTGTTTTATTGAACACCTTAGACTATAGACCAGAATTTCCAGCGCTCGTAAGCGGCCGCCATGTTTGGCCGACCGAGGCGCCGCGATGCGAGCATTTGCTTCGGGGCTGCTGAAATGCGCCGGCGCACAGCACGGTGCACCACGTTTGTGGCTCTCAGTAGCGGCCGATGGCAGATTCGCAAGCGCTGCAGCCGCTCAGTCTTCTCTGAATGTCGGAGCGTGCATCTTCTTTCCTGCGACTACATTTTCGAACAGTGGAATTGTGCCAGGGAGCTTGCCAAACATCGCGAGAACGTTCAGCAACATCGTCACGAAGGTTTCAGTAGTTGCAACACCGTGCAGTTGTCCATTCCTTTTTTTTTAGAACTGTATCATACCAAGAAACGTTTTAAACTTACGCATTTGCGTATGCTAACGGCCGGATGAAACCTAGTAAACTGTATCTTGTTTTTTTTTTCTGAAAAGTAGCAGCGACCGATATTTCCGTGCCGCGTGCTACCGTCCGACTTTGTGCTGCACGATGGCTGTTTCGTGGTCTCTCGCAAAATGCAACGGGATGCATTAAATTAGGCGAATATTTCAGTTTTTAACGCAGAACGCTTTAGCTGAGATTACGTGAGGTTTCTAAGAGAGATTACTGCGAAAGCATAGCCTGGCGTAGTGTCCGAAGCCTCTTGTAGCAAAGCTAGACGCGGCGCGCATGCCGGCCCCCAACCTCTGTGTTCTTAAAGAACACCCCGTCACACAGGTGCTTCGAATCACGATCAAAGCCGGTGAAGATTACGTGTGAGTCCGATATTGATTAAGTTCGATTCTGACCGAGCGGCGTGCACACGCGTGCACTTTCTATCGCGACGTGCCTGAGTCAGGATATATACTTAACTGTAATTGAAGGATCGCTCCTGCAATGACAAGATCCCTGTCACACGGGCACTTTCGATCAGGATTGAGCCGGATCAGGATTTATCACCCCGGCCTTCCTTTGCTGCCACAGTAAAACTTCGTTGTTATAAAATCACAGGTAGACATGCCTCGCGGCTGTGAGGTTCAAAATACATATGTTGTATGGACATGAAGTTGTAAAAAGCGAAACAGTTCGTTACATCGAGGTTTACCTGTGCCTTTTTGAACAAATTTATAGCCAAGGTGGCCGCATTTTGGATTTCAGAAGCAAGCTTAAACACCCGCGTGTTGAAATTTGCGTGCATGCTAATAGCTGAAGCTTGTTTCCACTCGGCAGCTGCGGTGGCGCCTGTAAGTCTTCAGGTAAAACTGAGAAACATGTGTTAATTGACTTCGCAGTTTGAGAAAATATCTAGTGGGGTGCATGGATACTGTCTTTGTCATTTTAAGATTCATCGTTGTCATTTTAGTAATTCAGTTTATATTTTTCATCCAGCAGGTGGTCCTGTTTTAAACAATTCACTTGCAGTGCAGCCGTTTGAATAGGCAGAAAATATGGCGTCCTGAGCAAGAGCACCAGCTCACTTATTACTTATCGAACTCAATGAAGGAAAGATGACTTTTAAGGGCTCGCTTTTATTTGTTAGACACAATATTATCGAGAACTAACAGACCATAATGCCACGGAAGGTATAGGGAATGCTATTTGTAGTACTTAGGATATAAATGTGAAGAAAGTAAAGAGGACGAAAAGATAACCGGCCGCCGGCAGGGACCGAACCTGCGACCTTCGAATAACGCGCCCGATGCTCTGCCACTGAGCTACGGCGGCGGTCATCTTCCCGTTCACTTTATGGGGTATATATGTGAATTTAAACCTAGGAGTGTTAGTCAGCGCCGATCGCTGCCATGGCTGTCATAACCACTCGGCTGGATAGCCGAGTGGTTATGACATGACGCTCGCCTCCGGATCGTGGGTACGCGGGTTCGAATCTCGCCTCCCCAAGAAATTTTTTCGCCATAAATTTCTGTCTTTTTCCGTCTTTACCTTTCGTGCTCTCTCTCTCTCTCTCTCGCTTTCTCTCTTTCTTTGTCTTTCTCTGTACTCGTTCGCTCTCATGTCACAGTTATTGCGGACAAATCGGCGCACGTGTTCTGGGAGAGAAACAGAAGACGACGAACGGAGCGTGCGACGGTTAAAGGTGATAATTTTTTATCTAAGGCACACGGCAAACCACGTGCATAACAGCTCTGTTGTGAAAGAAAGAAAGAAAGATAGATAGATAGATAGATAGATAGATAGATAGATAGATAGATAGATAGATAGATAGATAGATAGATAGATAGATAGATAGATAGATAGATAGATAGAAAGGCAGTACGTCAGGCAACACCCATGCCACGCTTCGCTTGCCCCCACTTTCCCGATATGGGAAGGGCTCCTGAACTTATTGTCCTGCGTATGGCAGTACCTGCTACTGCAGCCACTGTCAGCAAAGTCCGCAGCGGTTCTCTTAGAAAAGCTCCCATCAGTAAAACAGCAGAAATAAGAACCATTGCCATGCGGCTCAGTACAACACGCAATAACTAAGGGTCCCCTCAGCCAATATAGCGCGATCGTACAATGCATTGTACCGTGAAGAGATTGTAGAGCAAATGTTATGGGAACTCCACGTATGCAACACAGCTTAAGAGCATTATTAAACACGTGCACAGCAAAGCTAGAAAATAATGGCACAAGTTAGTAGTGCGTGTCGCAAGTTCAATTTTAATGCCATTGAATTTTCCACGTGCCGACCCCTTACATCACCTGGAGAGGGGACATTGTCGAGAGAGGTAGGAACAGCTCACAGTCATGTAAAATGCCCCTTCAACGTTAAGGTATTTTAGGCTCCTTTAAGTCCGCAATAGCACGATTTGACGAGCGGCTTTTTACATCTGGCCGAGCAACACGCAGGAACGAATCCTGTTAACGCGGCTGCCACAATGCATTTTCGCGTGTAGGTATACTATAGGCCTAGCGAGAACAAAACGTGCACACTTCGAGAACAACTTAGACAGAGAGAGAGAGAGAGAAAAAAAAAAACTAATCCCGAGGTGCGTTGAGGCTTTCTGGAAGACGAGCTTCACTTGGCGCAACCTCTGAAGCGTGCATGTATTTCGCAATAGACATGACCTGCCGACCTATTCGCATGCGTCCGTTCTCTCGTTTGGTTGTGTTCTTCCGCCGCCGCTCAGCCACCTATAAAATCTGTACGCCCGTTTGAGCTCGACGACTCAAGTGGCTTCCATGCCCGCTGTTGACGCGCCGATTTTTTCGAGAAGACTCAGGTTCAGACGATGCGCTCGGGCTCTTGCTGGGTATATGCGATTTGTGCCGTGCTATTTTCTTCCAGACGCACGCGATCGGCTCTTTTTAGTGCACGTTAAGGGGATCATTAGAATAACATTTTCGTAGCGGTCTCGGGTTTATGCTCCGTCGGTCTGCATGGCTCACTGTTCATTCTTTATAGGCTCCGAGGGGCTTTGAGTGCACAAATATGCGACAGCATGGCTAGAGAACTGCAGCATGAACATTGAGGGCACAGACTAATAGTCATGCTATCACCGTTCACTTTGACAAGCGCAGCACAAGTATACGTAGTTGAAATTGATCTCAGAAAAGCGGTTTCGCGTGCCGTGCAATAATTAACTATTGGTTGTTGGTGGCCAGCTTTCATCATATGTCTCATTAGCTTGTCCCCTCCTTGATGTTCGTCTAATATATGTACTTCGTGAATCCCCTAATGTACACTAACAAACCAGATTTTACTCTATGACCGGGCCACCAAACTTTCTTCCTACTCCCTCGCTTTCTTTGTACTATAGCTAGCGCTGAAAATATGACTTCTTTTAGTGGTTCATGAAAGTACGTGCAGTGCTTTCTTTCTTTTTTTTTTTCAAGGCGGCTTTTTTTAAGGTCATTAAAACTTACGTGACGTTCAGTAGAAGCTCTGGATGCGAAGATCGCCGTAAGTTTTTCTTACCCAACGCCAAAAGATGCACGACTGCATGTTTTTCAACGTCATGTGAGCGCAGTATAAATATCTCATTGTAGATCACCATTAGCGATCGTAATCGTGGTGTGGATCTTAAAGTATGCGTTCGTTGTTTTGTTCTACTTACACCGCAGTGTGTACTATAAGGTAAACGCAAATGATAAGAAAATGGCGCAGTAACTTAACAAAGATATCATAACAACGAATTTCGTTCACTCACTAATCTCTAATAAACGCTAATTACGGAAGGTTTACTGCTCATATTATCGGTATTAAGTACCAGAAAAAACTACCAATAAGTGCTAAAGCCTGCCACCCGACATGAAGCTATATAAGAAATATGCGAATAAGTATTTGCTAAGCGCACTGCTGGCAACAGGCGCATTAGTATGAATATATAATATAAAAGAGTTTGTTTTGTAGTTTTAAATGTTTATGACATTTGCTAATGTTTCACTTCTTGTTTTCCAAACATTTATCGTTTATTATTTTATTTTCATTTTCAGAAATATTGCTTTTTGTAGCGCAGGGTATATTTCACTTCTTTGTATTCCTCTGACACCTCATATATCGCAAGCGCTATTTTGTTTCAGCTTATTTGGGATATTAACCCAGTGTGGTGATTTACGATGAAATATTTATACTGTACCCGCATGATGTTAATAAAAAAAACATGGAATCGCGCATGCCATGGCGTTGGGTGAGAAAAATTTACGCAGATCTTCACATCAATTGCTTCTATTAAATGTTGCAAATAATTCGTTCATTACTCTATTTTTATTTACCGATAAAAGGTTCACCTGACAGTTTTGTAGCCCAAGCACCTTTGTCTGCACTATCGACGAATACAACAGAACGAAATTGTAGCAACGCATCATAGCACAGCGAATTCTCTGACCTTGATATGTTAAACGTCGGGGCTGTTCGCCATCATGCCTATAAGCAATTATTTGTGCGGTCGCCTGAATAGCGATACTAGACGTACCGGAATGGAAGATATCTGTACAAATTTGGGGAAGCGTTGAGGGAGGAAGATCGCATAATGTAGTAACTGTCTCTCGTGAGGGAGGATGCTACAGTAAAACTGCTGTGGGTAAGGAAGACGAAGCTCCACAAGCTTTTATGCACAGTAATGAGTGAGAGAGAAAAGCATCAATGGTGAAATTGGAGCTTGTTAATGAGCGAATGGGCAAGATATCATGTCTGGTAACTGCACGACGGACACTGTTAGAAATAAATCAAAATACACTTTTCACTTTCTTTTTTCTTTTCCGTCTGTCGCGCAGTTAGTACCCGTAAGGTTCGCGTTAACGGAATGCCTGCAAAGTTAATAATGTTCACAGGCATGCATGGTTTATTTAATAGCTTTCTCTCGTAAAAATGAATAGCGTAATTTAAAAGAAAAGATAAAGCCCGTACTTATTCCGAACATGAAAACGGCTAGCGACGGGTTTCCCGCAAATGTACCGTGTGGATTGCATTGAAAAGGAACAGCGGCTTAATAATAATTGTTGGGGTTTTACGCCCCAAAACCATGGCATGATTATGAGGGACGCCGTAGTGGAGGGCTCCGGAAATATCTAGCACCCGGGGTTCTTTAACGCTCACCTAAACCTAATTATACGGGCCTCTAGCATTTCGCCTCCTTAGAAATGCGGCCGCCGCCACCGCGATTAGAAACCGCGACCTTCGGGTCAGCAGTCGAGCACCATAAGCACTTCACAACGGCGGAGGGTGGCACAGCAGCTTTACTTGCATGACATTTTTATTCTGTCCGCGTCCATTTTAGCCAAATCTTTGCAATTGTACAAGAAAATATGCGGCGACCGCTTTTCACGCCGTACCTCACAATGTTGCCCTAAATGATGATCAGAAATTTTTGAAACTGACGCTTTGTTAATTAATGTTCAGGTAGAAAACAAGAAAACAAAGCAAGCCAAAAGTTGTCTCTGAAACCATCGTATTCTCACTTCCATCAAAGCGGTTCCCTCAATTTTTGAAAAGACATAGTCAGCATTTGGCAACCTTCTCCAGTTCTAACGGAACTATGAGCGGGCTTACCACTAAGCAAAAAAAAAAAAAAAAAAAAAAAAAACGAGTATATTTTCAGCTGAGAACGGCATAGCCTTTGGTGTCGTCGTTTAATCATTACTAATTTCCTGAAGAGTGTTAATCTTATTCCGAAATCTTTCAAGCAGATCTCTTCTCATGGATGATGTATAGGAGCCACCCATCTGCTCTGTGGCATTTTCGACTTTTCTGTAAAACATGGTGCACGGCTTTTTTTTTTTTTTAAGAAGCTTAAGGCGCATTCCTTCTCGGCGTGATTGAATGACCGCCTCGTGAAGAGTTCATTGTTCTAAGCGCCTAGTGCACTTACGCAATGACCTTGCTTCTCGTAGTTGCTCCGTTCACCCGTCACTGAGGGTAGTCCAGAATCGATGACGTAGGCCGTCTAATGAGCCGCGGCTGAGTGCGGCCTTTAAAAGAAGCGGTGTTTTCTTTTGTTAGGTCGTCGGCAGTTTCATCAATTATGGTGCTCTAGATTCGCCGTGCGCTTAGTGCAATCACTTGAAAGGGTTCACATCAACCCCGCCGCGCCTGGCGCGCTTCCTGCCCTCCATTAGCGTTTATTCGACGAGCTCGTTCGGATCTGGTCGGATGGATAGAGGGGCGCAAGACGTGGCACGCGGAGAACGCCACCAAGAGGCTCTAATTTCTTTGACAGAGGTTTCCGCTTTATATCATTCCTGGAAGAAAGTTTTAGTACAGGCTTGAACTCACTTTTTTTTTATCCACTTCAATTTGTTTCGCACTGATAGCGGCAATGTGGGTTGTCCTGAAGAGGGGCCTCGGCTACAGTCATCGCTATAGTGAAATATAGTCTCTGGGCGAATAATGATAATTTCAGCGCGTACATTGCCTCAGTTAAAATCGAATGTTTGTAATGACCCTACGAAACCAGGCTTGCCTGTCTGAGCGAAGCGATCTACGATAAGATTGTAGTGCGGTGTATTACAAGGGCCGCAATGAGGGTATTCGCGATGTCTGTACACGTACACTCTAAGAAAAAAAAAAAAGAGTATGCGTGACTGTTCTCGGAGAGTTCTGACTTGCAACGTATAGGACTCTCTTTAAATAGTCACGGTGACTCTCTTGGTGGGTCAGGGTCGGCTCGCTCTAGGAGAGTCCCCTGACCCTCTAGGAAGAGTGCAAAGACTCTCATCGGGAGGATCCCGTTAACACTTATGGGGAGACAGACGACTCTTGCCGGTAACGCTCCTAGGGAGGTCAAGGGACCCTTACCGAAGCATCAAGCGACTCCACAAGTATTTTAAGCTACTCATTTGATCCTTGCTCTACTTTTGCGCGACTACTGTTGAAAATAGTGGAGTATTCATTTTAAGCAAGTCCAATAATACTTGCCGTTCTGCCCAGCGACTGTAAAAAAAGAATAGTTCAGTTTTAGCATTATTTTAATAAAACTCGTCAAAACAACACATTTTCCAGCAAAGTTATATAGAAAGCGCGAAAAGATGGTCTGTGATTTCCAATTAAATTTGAGTATTCCTCATTTACATGATTCTATGAGTATCCCTTTCAGTCACGGTGTGCATTTGTACACATCAACTTCGGAGTCGCATCACGCACCGCGTGCTTCTTCAAATGGCTTGAAACTTAGTGTGCACATTCGTGCAGGCTTTCTGAGTGGATAAATAGCGGTCATTGAACTTCATTATGCAGCTTATTGCTGCAGATGATCACTTTGCTAGAGACACTACCATGTTCGACGATCGTTCGACGCGCGACGTTCCAGGACCGACGTCAAGAGTATTTTTTTTCTTCGCTCGAAAAGCATACAACCAAAAAACAAACTGTGCATGCATTTTGGGCATAATAGGTGATTCATTTTATGCAAGGATTGAAGCCGACTGATTGCAGAATAATTAGATATTTAATTACAGGCTAATTACCATTAATTGCTGAAACTCGCACAAAACAACACATTCCATCATTTTATTTCTTGGAATATATTACTGAGTGCCTTGAAATCATGCCATGCAAATTTGATGCATTTGCAGGCAGTGCATCATAATTCGTGACTGAAAGGGGTATAGCCAACTAAAATGTGTGACTGTGATGTGCACAGTGTCATACGGTGCTAAATGAACAGCAGACATCGCCATCATGCTTCCATATTTATTCCTTGTGATTAAGAATAAATAAAAAAATTGTGACGGCTTGAGGCATCAGACTTGTGGCTTGCTAGGTTGTCGCTCCTGTCCAGCGTGAGCAGCATGAAAAACGGTATCTGAAAAGCAGAACGTGATATTATGATGAGAAAATGAAATTGCAGTAAAGGTTTGCAAAACCTACACAATAAGTGGTTCACACAGACATAATAAAGGCTAACAACGAAACAACAAAGCACATCCTCCGGCAGCCAGGGGCATGCCGTGAGCGGTTATTGACCGCATGTTTTACAAACGTAACCCATCCTTAAATACTCAGATAAACAGATGCGAGTACCAGGGCCCGAACGACACCCAGCGCATGCGTACGCCGTCTACGTCGAGATCAGACATGTCATATGCTAGAATTAGCGCACATAACTCCCACAATCACGTACACTCACTCGATTCTGTTATAGCGCCCAACGTCATCGCAGTGTATGCAAACCACGAAAACAGCAAACAGAAACGAGGGGAAAGAGTGCACGCCGGCGGCCGCAACAACGCGCGCCGTCGAAAGTCTAGAGCCTTTTCACTTTACCGGCGAGGCTTGTCCAACTTGAATGACTACCGCGTACGTTCTGGAAGCCACCGTACTATATCTGCACCTCAAACTACCGTCTTTAAGCCAACAAAAACCATTACATATAGTGCGTCTGAGCGTTCTGTACACAGGCATTTTTTTTTTTCACGTTCCCGCGCGTGGAAGCACGCTGCACACTCAAGGTCGATGGAAATGTTATTATGAAGTAGATTAAAGTGCATCTTAAAACGACATCTTGCACCTTCAGTAGTGCAGACACGACGTGCGACCAGCAAGAAATGACCCTCGATTATTGTTTCCATCGCTCACTTTATGGGAGCTTGTACAGCAACGCGCATAACGGTGGCAACTCGTTAACTGACAGCTTTAGTTGGGCATCCGCAACAGCCCCGCGGATAGACGTCAGACTCTGCCCAGGCGGCGCTGCGAAAAACACCGCCACCAGCGCCCTCATCGTAGCCCTGGCACTAACTGGGTAGTGCAAGGAGAGCCGCCCGCAAGCGAATGTGCATAGGCCGCAATATAACCCTCCTCTTTCGTTGGCATCGAGGCGCGGTTTCCTGAAAATCAAGGACCTGGAAAGCTTCTTCCGCCAATCCACGCTTCAGAAACAAAGCAAGCTGATCAAAGCGAACTGCGAGTACAATGCAAAATAAGTTTTAGTTATTCCCGCGCGCTGCAACTTGCAAGTACAAGCGAGCATCACACGACACCGAGTTCGAGGCAAGCCCTCCGATATCCGTTCTCTAGAGCCTAAATGCGTTAAAATCGGGTATATACGTATGCCACAGCGATAAAGTACCTACATACATCAATTTACTTAGCTATGCATCTTACGATCAGTGGTACAAAACTCGGTTCACAGCAACAAACCTGAAGGGGGTCACGACCAACATTCTGCGAGTTACTTGTATGACGCACGTGGTGTTAGCTAGTTAGAACCAGAACTCTGAGCCTTCAAAACGTACATACGTCCGCGATGCTGTGTTGTGACGACCAACTCGTCGCGGTGTGCGTATCACGCGTCTCCTGCAGTCTGCCTCTAGCTGCTCACTTCGTGTTACACGACAAGCACCGCGGTCAGAGCCTCTGCTGAGCTTCATAGTCAAGGTTACCACGGTTTTGCATCAGGGCTACGCAAAACAACAGCAGAGCCACACATTCATGCCACCGGCTGTGGAGAACGCGGGTACTTCGCTTACCCAACACGCTCGCAACGGCCCGTATCCAGCGCTCTCGCCTTTCTTCTTCGTACGACAACTATGGAAATCGGTAAAACTGAACGTTATTATTCAGTCTTTTACGTCCGTGGCAATTCACAACGCAACAGTGCGTCTTTTGCGGAGTTTCTTCGTAGCGTGCGGAGGGCTCTCGTCTGCTGCTGTTTTCGCCGTCGTTCAGGCGAGTGATCCAGCAAGCACATCACGACGGTTCGGTGGCGCGTCCGACTAGCGGAGAGCAATTCACAGCTCTCGTTCTGAGTGCTAAATGCGCAAACACACGCGATATTAAGCTCAATCGTTGTTTCGCACTCGCTAGTTGCACCTGGTCCCATAGCAAACTGTACGAGAGAGTCGGTCTATGCACTACTCAATACTTCTCCGACAGGTGGCGCCACACATCTTGGAAACTCCAGAGTCTGACGTCTATACAGGCTACTGTTCGAAATGGCTGGCAGGTTCCGCAGAGCTGCTGCAGGCGCTCAGCTAAGGCTGTATAATTAGTACCTACGAAAGCAGTACACTCACCGTTAACTGGCGCCCGTTGTCGGTGTCCGCAGCTCCATGAATATTCCGCCCTCCAAGCGTCACTTCGTGCACGGCTCGAGCCGGCGTCAACACCACCGAAGACGCGCAACCTACGCAACCACGCAACGCATTCCAATAGGCCAGGAGACTGAGACGACTGAGAGAGGAGAGCGGCGCGCCACCCCGGCGCCAACCCCGTCTGCGTCGCCGAGCAAGGCGCCACAACGGCGCCAAAGGGCGAGCTTGCGATATGTATGGCGTATACGGCGGCTCTTCCGTATACCGAAGCCAATCGAAACGCGCTTCAGGAGGGTCCAGTGACACCTTCCCAAATGCGAACTCTTTTTCTCTGCCTGTACCTTCCAAAAGGGGTCAGATGGACACCCGAAGAGAGTCACGGTTCCATGACCCTCTTTTGACTCTTTTTTCGTAGAGTGTAGCGCCGCACAGGGATTGGAGAATGAAATTCCGTGAGGAAGAATCAGTGGACGGCAGACAACGTTGTATGGCCACGTGAATAGGCTGTGACAACACTTGCCCTGTAGGCACAAGGATGAGACAAATAATCTTTTTGTAGTGCTGCTCATAAGCATATGCATGGTATTTCAATAAATGCTCCCAAAAATCTTCAGAAATAAGGAAATGGGATATTTGCTCGCTGCCCTTACTATTGTTTTTCTCTATAGTGGCAGGCGTTCAAGATGACTAGACACATCAGTTACCGCCGTAATAAAAGAAATTGAAGCAATCAATTTTTTAATAAGGGGCGACAGGCGGTCGAGTTAAATGGAAGAATTGGATACGTTCCTGCGAAAAGCCCATTGGCGCTTTTAGATTTCCTATATAAAAGTGGCACGTGGTAATTCTTTCAGGGTGATGAAATCCGACGAGTTCCTCCAGCGAAACCGAAACCGAAATGTGGAAGCGCGCAACTGCCACACTCTTCTGAGGCGTCTAAAACGAGCGAGCGTCGTTATATCAACCATGGTTCTACTTCGCTTCGTGTATGTGCGGGCTGCTCGTGTATGTGCGGATAGCTCGCATGGCGCGCGTAGGTTAATGAATGCAGAAATAAGACCACTGCGATGGCTCTCGAAGACAATCACGTCATTCTGGTCGTCTGCTACTTGCGCTCATTGGCGCTTCGGTTTCGATTTCGCCGGTGAATTTGGTCGAATTTCATCATTGCGCAATTATTACCTCAGGCCGCTTTTTGGAAATCTGAAAACGGCAATGAGTTTCTCGCAGCAAGGATTTTAGTTTTCCCATTTGACCCGACCACCGGGCTCCACTTAGTAAAAAGTTAATTATTTTATTTTTTTGTAGTTAAGCATGTAATTATTGTCTTTGGTCATCATGAGATGTCTGCCGCCACAGAAAAAGTAATTATAAAGGCTGCGAGCAAATATCATATTTGCCTTATTTTTTATTATATTTTAACGCATTTCTTGAAACATCCAGTATATGATGTAGAAACGCGTTCTAACCTATGCCGTTTAGAAAGATCCGTTTTTCCTAACAAGCAGTTACAAGATGTTGAAACTAAAGATGTCCTCCAATACAATGCATGTAGTCTCTTTTCATTAATCTCAGTCACGTCGAACGTTCAATAAATTTTTCCAGAAATAATTTTCGCAACAATGAAGTTTGTGAAAAAATATTTTTTTTAAGTAAGGGTACCCATAAAAGAAGCCGAGCGAACAATTCATTTGTCCTTTTCATCAAAATGGCGGCAACACGGGCGCCCTGCACATATAGTTAAGCCCGTACTTGGTGAATGGATATATTCAGAGTAAGAGGCGGCGACGACAACGGACAGAGAGATACATACACCCACACGGCGAATGGAAGACCTCGATCCCCTCACCAGGAACGGTTTATGGAAGTCATATTCTCCCGACTTCAAATAGGACACACACACCTGGCATATGACTTGTACTTAGAAAGGAAGATCAACTACAATGCGTAAAATGCCAGAAGCAGCTAGCAGTCATACACATCCTAATCACATGTCCTCATATTGCAAGACAACAACAACAAAAAAAAACGTGCAGTTGCACACAACGCGAAAGTTGCAGAAAGGGCTGAGCAGTGATTCGCCTGCCCTTCAGCGACGCTCTCGTTCACGGGCAATCAAGCGCTGGCGTTCCAAACGTGCAACACGCTCGGCGTCCATTGCGGGAAAGGAAACCTTCATTTGTGCTGCAGTGTCGCCCTCTCCGCTCCTCCTTTCCCTTCTCATTCACACATCAATCCTGTTCACCCTCCCTTCCGTTTTCCACCCCCGTGCTATAGTATATCGTTCATTCGTGGTTCGTGAAAGAAATGAAAAGGGGCGCTATTTTCTGCCTCCCGTCGGGGGGGGGGGGGGGGGCACGGCTCAGCGCCCTTAGAAATGGGGAAGGGGAAGTAAAGATGATAGAAGAAAGGAAGATAGAAGGAGTGATTAGCATGGCAAGAGTGTCTTGTCAACAAAGGCGGGAGCACGAAGCCAAAGGGTTCGTTTATAAGGTGGCGAGGTCCGCAGAAGCCGCAAACTCGAGGAAGGCTCACAGGGTTTGCAGCTTTGACCGCGCGGGAAAGAGAAAGTCCTCCACCATTGTCGCAGGGAGACCGAGCAGGCGATAGCGGCGCGCCATCAAGCGTCGTTCAGCGGCCAGGGCAGGGCCGGCGCAAATTATATGTTCCAAAGTTCCGTCGTCGCCGCATCTGCGGCACGCAGGCGATGAACAGCGACCCTTGGAAAACATGCGTGCCGCAGGCCAAGCGTGCCGATCCGCAGGCGAAGCAGCAGCCACCGCTCGCGCCTCTCCAGGCCGTTCTCTGGTAGGGGTGGCGGTGGTTTGCCGCTTGCCACCCGCGTGTCAGGGTGGGCCGCTGGAAGCAGCTGCCGCAGTCGTTGCCGGGAGTAGTCCGACAGGGCTACCGCCTTGGTGACTGGGGTGTCGCCGTGGTGTGCTGCCTTAGCGGCGGCGTCGGCCTCCTCGTTACCGGCTATCCCAACGTGCGAGAGAAGCCAGTGAAGGGACAGACGCACACCGCTAGCTTCGATGGCGGTTAGCTTGGCGTGCAGTAACGCCACGGTAATGCCGGCTTGGTCTGGCTGCAGCAGCGCTTGTAGGGCTGGCCGGGAATCGCACAGGATCGCCACGGGCAGCTGGGGTGGCATAACAGCGAGGTAGTCGGCTGCCAAGTGAAGGCCAGCCAATTCTGCTGCAGTGGAGCTGGCGTGAAAGGGAAGGCGGCACCGGATGGTCGTACCAGTCGTTGGTATGACACAGGCAGCCGCGGCCGAGCGGGGGCTGTCCCGGACAGACCCGTCCGTGAACACCAGGAGGTTCCCCCGCAGCCTGTGGTGGAGTTTCGCCACGGCTGACTGGTGGAGCTCGCACGCCGGTGTTTGCCTTTTGCTGAGGTTGCCCAGCTCCAAATGCACGTCCAGAGGCTGCTTGTGTGGTGGAGGGGGCTGGGTAGGACAGGGAGCCGCGGGCACCAGTTCTTCATAGAGTGACCAGATTTGTCCCATTCGTGAAGCTGGTCGGCTCCGCAGTCTCCGTAGGAGGGCATCGCCCCCTGGGGCCCCGTGGAGACGGTCCACATGATGCAGCGCCTGTCGCAGCATAAGGAGAGACAGAGGCCAAGTCTGGGCCTCTGCCAATGAAGCAGCCATGGGCGACTAGCGCGGGAGTCCCATGAAGCGCCGAATCGCCATGCGGTGTTGCCGCTCCAACTGCTCCTTGCGGTGTTGCGTCAGCTGCACCAGAGGCAGTGCGTAGGTTTGCACTGCCGTTGCAGCCCCCTGGTAGAGCTGAAGTGCCAGTCGTGGGGTGCACCCTTGGCCCCTGCTAAACAGCTTGCCCACAGCAGTCTGAACCCTGGTGGCCTTGAAGGTCGCGAGTTTGACGGCTGGTATCCAGGTGAGGCGGTGATCGATCTTTATCCCCAGGTACGTCACCGCCTTGCTCCACGAGATTGGCCGGTCTCCCAACACAAGCCTTCGGATGGCCCTCCGCGCAGCGACTCTGGGGTGAACCAGCAGCGCCTCCGTTTTCGTGGGGGACACGATCAGCCCGATCGTTCTGAAGAAAGAGGTCACAGCATCCAGGGAGCGTTGCAGGGAGCGCCTGATGGCAGTGATGTTCCGCCTGGGCCCCCTAACACACAGCGCCACGTCGTCTGCGTACAAGCAGCACTGCGTGGGGTAGCGCTTGTCAACCGGTAGTATTCCAGGTAGCCCTGCCAGCACCAAGTTGAACAAAAAGGGGCTCAGGACAGAACCTTGTGGGACGCCGGCTGTCACTGGCCTTGGATCGCTGACCGCGCGTCCAACTCTAACCCGGAGGGTCCGTCCGGCTAGGAAGGCACGGATGAAAGCACGCAGAAAGCCCATGATGCCGAGTGCGTCCAGAGCACTCTCTATGACCATATGTGACAGGCCGTCGAAAGCGCTTTGGACATCCAGCAGTACAAGGAGGGCCACCTCGCCCTTGCTCCTGGCCTCCTCCAGGGTGGAGACGACGTCCGCAATTGAGTCTGCTCTGCAGCGGTGGCGCCGGAAGCCTGTCTGCTGCTCTGATAGGAACTCCGTTGCCCCAGCAATCCAACTCAAGCGTGCCAGAGCTATGGCTTCCATGAGCTTGCAGGCAGCAGAGGTAAGAGAGACGGGCCTGTAGGATGCAATGGCTGTACCAGGGCGGCCATGTTTCCGGACGGGCACCACCACAGCAGTCAGCCAGGCCTCAGGTAGGGTGCCGCTCTGCCAAAACGTCATTAAAATCCCTCAACACTCTTTGTCGTGCAGCCACATCCAGGTTACGCAGCATCTGGTATGTGATGCCGTCGGCGCCGGGGGCACATCGGCGCTTGGTTCTCGTCAGAGCAGCATTCAGCTCGTGCTCCAAAATGGGCTCCTGGCACAGAGCTGCAATTTGGCTGGCAGTCCCATCACCCCTCCTCGCCCTCACCTCCCTTTTTCACCCCTTGCTATAGTGTACTACACACGGCCATGCTTTATAATACTCCTACTGCTCTCCTTCCTCCTCACCCTCATTTCCCTTTCCCAACCTTTGCTATACTGTACTACACATGACTATGCTATGCTTTGCACTCCTCCTCCTCTACTTCCTCCTCACCCTTACATCTTCGGGCGCTGGGCGTGTCTTCTCCTGTGTTGTCCGTGTCTTTTTTTTTTGTCGCGCAATCGTACTCAACTTACTCTCTCTCCCTCACTCTCCTTTTCACTTCCCACTTCCTTGCATTACTGTACTATTCACGGCTATGCTGTCCTTGGAGTTCTGATGAATCTTTCGAGCTCTCAATTTTGGGGCACATGTACACGCTTCGCCTGCAAGAGCATCAACTTTTTGATTTCCTTCACTTCCAACGTCATATGGGATCCACTGAACTTGACATTAAATCCCTTCCACGTTAAATCTTTAGTCAGTGCCAGAGATTGAATTGTAAACTTTTCTTGAGGTAGGCCGCGATGTAACTTTTGTGGCACAAATTTTGAGGCCGTCAGTGCTGCAGCATCTCGGGCGGAGAAGGCCCGTATAGTTTTCACAACGCCGAGGTAATTGCGGCGGTTTCTGCCATTGTAGACGAAACGACACAATCTAGGCGGCCCAACTACGACACGCCAGTGTACCCAAGCTACTGGAGAAACGCATCATTCCACGTGCGAAGCAAATCTTCTTGTGCTGGATCATTTGAACAGTGTGTATCGAAGCCACCTACAAGTGTACATAAAATGCATGGTCGGTGAGCGTAGGAACAGATAGCGGCGCAACGACATTCTTCAAATTAGAAATTCATCATCGTCATCATTATCATTATTATCATTAGCCTGACTGCGCGCACTGAAGGGCAAAGGCCTCTTCCGTGCACCGCCAGTCAATCCGGTCCTGTGCTTGCTGCGGCCATGTTATACCCGCAAGCTTCCTAATCTCATCTGCCCACCTGATTTTCTGTCTCCCCCTCGAGCGTTTGCCTTCTCTTGGAATCTGGTCTGTTACTCTTAATGAACATCGGTTATCTTGCCTACGTGCTACATACCCATGCCAATTTCTTCTTCTTTTTTGTTGAAATAAAGAATAAATGAAGGAGTCATTGTCACCATTGTTTGGTGACGGCTACCCCTTTCCACATAGTTGTTAGGATAAAAAATAGTAAACAATGGGTAAGTTTTGAACTTACCCATTTCTTGATTTCGACTAAGATATCCTTAAACACCCGTTTGTTCTCTGGCCGACTCTGCTCTCTTCTTGCCCCTTAAGGTTACATCTATCATTTTACTTTTCATTGCTCACGGCGTCGTCCTCAATTTTTTAAGTTGAACCCTCTTTGTAAGCCTCACGGTTTCTGCTCCGTAGGTAAGCACGGGTAAGATGCAGCTGTTATATACCGTCCTCTTGAGGGATAGTGCTAAACTACCATTCATAATTTGAGAATTCCTGCTGAATGTGCTCCACCACATTCTTATTCATGTTGAGCTTACTTTTCATGTTGATCTTAACAGCCTAGAACACAATCCACTATAACAAAATTATGTGGCATTCTGCAAATAACCAGATACAATGCAGGTAAAGATTATAAGTGGGTGACACATTCGATCTGAAAATCAGCACTGGAGCCACTGGTATATTGTTTTTTTTATGTCGATTCCTGCTCGCTGATATGTCCAGTCGCAAATACACTGGCCATCGCTTGCCATTTGAATCAAGAGTTAACATTCAGTGGCTCTCCAGTTATATCGGTACCACTGGAAACAATGTAGTCGACCATTGGCGGCTAATGCTCACGCATCGAATGTGATGACTGATCGGCAGGTTGTCACAAATGACGCCAATAGCATTTTACATAGGCTACGTAGAGCACTGTCTGAAAGCATCGGGTTGAACGAACAAAGGCGTCAATTCTATATCGAGTACACTCTATTCTACCGTTTTCTGTGAACATAAATATTAAACGCATATTGGACACCCTTTCGCACCGTTTAGAGAGAGAGAAAAGTTAAGTGAAATGCAGGGAGGTTAACCAGAAGAAAGTTTTTTGGTTTACTACCCTGCACTGGGGAAGGGGTAAGGGGGGCAGAAAGGTAAGGAAGAAAAAAAGAGAAAGGGTAAAAAATAAGGAAACAAAAAAAAGAAAGCGCGCACACACTCAAGCACGGGAGTGTCATAGTCGTTTGGCGAGACCGGCTGAGCGCAGAAACTTTAGCAGCGCCTCGTCACTTTCTGGTTGGAAGCTCGAACGTTCCGGCACTCCGGAATTGATTGCTCGGAAAGCGGCTGGTCATCGAGGCGTCCTAGCGTTGCTGAGAGATGATGTCTCTGGAGAGTACAATGGCACAAGAATTGTCGTGGCCTCTACACCTCGCTCTCTACAGCACGTGAAAAAGCAAGCGACTTTCTACTGGAAGCTGTTTGCTCTTCCCTCATGCCCGCAATATAAGGAGTGAGTGAATAAACTTTATTAAAGATCCGGGCGAGGCGTGGGGAAGAGGGGATTAACCTCTGTCCCGTCCCACTCTCCGTCGAACAAATAATTTATTTGCGAGATGAATTAAACAATTTCGACAAAGGTGATTTTTCTTTTGCAGAAGTACTTGGGCCAAGATCATGCCCCGCTAAACAAAATGCGCCTTTACAGCCTTACGGCATTTTGTTATAGACAGTTATTTAGATCATTTGATTTAATGGGTGTATTCTGTGACCTTTATGTGTGTTGTGTGTTTGACGAAAGGACGACATAATCCCATAAAAAGGGCATTCGTGTGTTTCACGTGCATAGTATATGTAGTGATTTATTTACCTTTCACATAGACATTAACCAATGTGCTTACTGATCGCTTACCCGCTTTATAGTTCTGTAGACTTTCTATATTGTTTATTCGTACAGCGTGTGTATCTAGATATGGGGCAATCGGCAGTCAAAACTCTTTAGCCGTGTATTCGGATAGCCGGCTGTAATGTAGCCTACCGTCCTATATGTGTGCAACAACAACAACATTGTTCGAAAAATGATTCTTGCTTAGAAATCTCCTCATGTACACCTGAGCGATAAAACGTTACTTTTGGACGAACATTAGCGCTCGCAGCCTGTTGTTTTCCTGTTCCCAGTTTCCAAGCACCCAGTGCGAAATGCGCGGGGGCGGAACCGTGGCAATACCCCGACACCGACGGCGCAAGCTATAACGCCCCATGAAATAATGTAGCAGGTGTCTGCACTTCGTCCATATTTTATTGGGTACATAATTATAGCTAGGTGTTGATATTGATCGTAGCGTCACGTAATAAAAGTGGCATTGTGTCGCACGTCAGCGAAAACGTGCTATATAACGCGCTTGCGTGCCCTCCCACTCGATCGGTATCCTCCTCCGAACAGCCATGTCGCTTTGCTTGATTTGCGCGGCCGCGGGCATTGCGAATGCTCGCACATCAACGTCACAACAGGGTACGCTGCTCTAGCCGGATACCACTCTTCCTGCAAGCAAAGACGAACTGCTGGTATAGTTACAAGAGCGATGGTAAAAAAAAATATTTGCGTGTTAAAAAATTGAGGCAGCCACGCACTAGTGATGCGAAGACTGAGGAAGCAGCGGAGATGGTGGCGTGGTGGCGTTGCCCTCCTCCTCGCCCCTGTTCCCTTTCCCAGCCCTTGCTATACTATGCTATGCGTGGCTATGCTTGCTCTCGCTTTTTTCTATCTCTTTTCTGTATCCGTTTCTTTCTATCTCTTTCTTTGTCTCTCTCTCTCTCTATACTCGTTCTCTGCCTTCTACGTTTTTCTCTCTTTCTTCCCTTTCTTTCTCTCAATCTCTCTCTTTCTATTTCTTTCTCTCTCTCTCTGTACTCGTTCCCTCGGCCATCAGAGTTATTGCATTGCACGCCGGACAAAACGGAGCACGTGTTCTGGGAGCGAAGCAGAAGATGAAGAAGAGGACGCAGAGATCGCGTGCGGGTTCATGATGATGATAGTTTTATGGTGTCTCCACACGGCATGACGAAAAGCTTGACAGCTCCGCTCTAAAAAGATTAGCGCCCACAGAACGGGTAGTTTGGCCTTCGTGTTTTAATAAAAGTAAAATAAAATCATCAAATATTGGAGCATTCTAGATAATCTAGAACTGAATAAGTTCTAGATTCTCTCTGCTCTTTTCTATTCGCTTGGACGTTGCCATGCCGCCGTTATTGCTGTCATCCGCCGCTAAGCGTAGTACATAAATAGATGAAAACAAATAAAAAAATATTGATATATTACGAATTGAAGACCTAAAATTATGGCAACATTATTTTCATTTCATTTTACTTTAGTATACTTAGTAAAGGGTGTACTCGCAACCACGCCTCTACTTTAACCTAGACTGCTCACGATCAGCAGGATGGGTGACCTTTAACTGAGACGGATAAAAATAATTTTTACGCAGGGTTAAACGCGGTAATAACAGCCATCTGTTTGTTCAAACAATTAGCATGTGCCAACGTTTGTTTCGCTTGCTTTTACGAAGTTGCATTCTAATTGCCACGTACCCTCGCAATATATCTATAATTAAAATCGATCTTAATCAATTTTATTCGCGGAACAAAAACAGTAAACCTCACCTCACGGAGCTCGTTGTAATTTAATGGCCGTCTTCTCTCCCAGTAATGCGTGTGTAGGTGGACCCTTGAAATTAAAAATTCAAGCGGACGTTCTCGATGAATGGCTTGGATTGAACATGGAAATTCAAGGTTGTATATTTTAAATACGCATAGAAAGTGCACTTAAATACACATTTTGGAAGTTATTCTACACTTTTCCCCGTATGGCACTTATAAAGACAGTATTTCGCAGTTTTCTTTTTAAAGAAAAACATTGCAACCATCTCCTGCGCATCGGACAGGTATTGGTTGCTAATGCCCTGCTTTCAGGCACATCGCCCAATTTTCAGAGTCACCGTGCGCGTTTTGCCATAATGTGTACATAACGACGTAATAAGAGCACTTTCAGCCTAAACGAGTTAGCAGCATTTGCACTGGGGCTGTTTTCTCGCTGCTACCAGCTGTGATTGCTTAGCGTCCAGTCTCTCGAGACGGATATGGCCATTTCGCGCTCGGTCACAGTCTTATTTTTGTTGCTTTTTGTATGACAAGGAAAAGAACGCAGTTCACGCCCATTTTCAAGAACAGAGCCCTGAGTAGTTTCTGTGAGTCCATCGGGCTTTGAAGTCGGGATGTTTATATCGCGTCTTAATAATTAACCAATTTAGTTATTCCTCTATCTATTTAAACTTTCTCGTTGCATCATGACAAAGTCATCAGGACTTTGTTATGAAATGTGGTTGAACTGGTTGAGTTAACGGGATAGTCGTACGCCTGTAGCGCTTTTGTATTTACTATACAGTTGAACCCCTCAATAACGAAAGCCCTCAAGAACGAAATTCTCGCGGCAACGAAGAAATCTGGCGTCCCCGGCGAAAGTCCATAGAGTTCAATGCACTTGCCCCCTATCGACAGCGAAGAGATTTTAAAAAAGCCCTCCCGCAATAAAGAAAGTTTCACCAACCCCAGTGCAGGGTAGCATACCGGATACAAACTTCTGGTTAACCTCCCTGCCTTGCTCTGCTCTTTCTCTCTCTCTCTCTTTCAGGTAGTGATCCTCAACATGTTTTTAAGCGACCCATGGAAATAGACATTTTGATGGCCCTGGAAATGTTTGCTGCGGCGTGGACTGTTATTTCGGCCGCTGTCATCCAAAACTTTTTCAAGCACGCCGCTTTTGCGACTTGTCTACACGCCTTGGCCTTACCACAGCCTTGCCGCAGCCTTGCCGCAGCTTTGACGGAGGCGGAAGCGGGTGCTTCTCCTGCAAGCACCGATGACCTGCAACCACTAGCTGAAGCATGGGGCGCGCTTCACCGTGTCGATGGAGCGATACTATAGGCGCTGTTGAACTGCACGACTTTTCGTGTGCAAAGCAGCTTATTGAGCTGCCTGGGTCAATAAGCTGCTTCAAAGCAACGTGAAACCGAGAAAGATTAGCGATTTCTTTAAATAAATTTTGGTTGGTGCGTATTTTTCTATTTTCGCGACAACGAAATTCTCACGCGAACGAACGAAAATCGCTTCCATGGTGATTTCGTTATTGAGAGGTTCGACTGTATTACACGCGGCATTTCAAGTATAGTTTTCTTGCACTCTCCATGGCTATATATGAATGTCGCACTCTACCAGGTGAATCACATCAGTGGCCGTACCCCGGTGCACATCCTCGGGTACACAACGCAGTTACCTATTTTCGGCCGATATCCGGCTGCTGGGATATCGAAATCCAAAGCTCCAAGAAGCCTCCTTTATTTCTCTCCACCTACGCAAGACGCACCAGAGCAGAGTGTATTATGGGAAACCGACGAGCCGCAAAGCCGTTATGGCCACACAGCAACAGGACAATAAAAGAACACAGGCGAAGGGAGAAATGGCAGTGAATGTGAAAACGGATAAAGAGCGAGGGATGCAGGTTTGCGTCGGGCTGCACACCGCCAATGGACAGCGCCAAAATCAGCAGCAAGCTTAGTCTTGGCTGGCTGCTCGGAAGAACAGGGGCCGCCGGAACGGGACGCCCCAGCAAAATGCAATTGCGGTGTCTCTCACTGCTAGGAGCTGAGCCTCCAGGCAAGGCATGCCCTTTCAGAAGCACAGAAAAACAGCAGTAAAACTAAGCGCCCCTAGGAAGACTGTGGAAGAAGCTTCGGTATTAAGCTGAGAAAAAAAAAAGAAGATTGAATGCCTTGGTCCTCCACCTCGGTGCTCTTTCCACTGGCACTGCGCAGTTACCACATGGACACTTCCTTGTTTTTTCTTGTTTTTTTTTTCGTGAAGCTGAAACATCGGAACCTAATTTTTTGTGGTACGTCACTTTTCTCTGGTCGCAATTCTTTTGCTCTTGCTCGCCTTTCGTAATAATGCACTACCTTGGAGGGTCTGCCTCGAAGATCTCCCTCCTGAGTGGCGCAAATTTGTACTTTTGAGGAGCAAGCTCCTCAGTAGTTATACCGTAAAGAACGTGTCATGAACACCTGAAGAGCCAAACACCTCGTTGGAAAAATAGCAGATGCACCAGTGCTGATGAGGAGTGCCTTGCTTCGTTGTGGTCGAAGAAATGCAGCTGCTGCGGGGAATCTCCTCAACGTGATGTAGTGCGGAAGGCGTGATGGCATGTTTATATATGACAACGACGCGCGGAGAGTGTGAAGCATCTCCCACGTATAAAAAAGAAGGTCTTACGCCGTTAGTTTCTCTTTATGCAGGTGGCGGAGGCCGACGCTAGCATACGTGGATCGGTCCGCGTTATAAAGAACGCGTTATTTCCCACGTCGGCATCATGACTCCGAGTCTCGTAATAGTGCAGAAAATAAGTGAGTGAGCAAATCACGCCGAAATGTGGAAGCCATGCTTTTTTGGTTTCATGTGCAACACAGCACAGTACTGCTCATTACCGTACAATGGAGCACCAAGCTATTCAGCTGTCACATTGCGTTATTTGACTCTCATTGTCTAAGTATATTCATTGTAGGCTTTTTTCACCAAGCCCGACACTGCTACTCGTTGTTTCCGCGTGTTTTGAAGTGAGCGATAGAATGAACTGAGCCCGTATACACAAAGCTCATCCTACAGAAGCGCTGCCACGACAGCTACAGGGTGTGTTCAGATAAGAACGTCGATGCATATCTGCGGACCAGCTTTAATTCCGCTGAAAAAAAAATACATTTTGCTGTCCGGGTCCCCAGGGACACGAAACCATTTTTAGTTTTGCGAAAAACAAAAGCGAAAAGAAACTCTGCTTTTGTCAAAAAAATTCGGAAGTCTCCACTCAGCACAACCGGCTTTTGGGAATTGGGCGAAAATGGGATTTTGACGAGGTCCTACAAATAAACAGCTCAATACGCTTCAGAAAAGTTTGAAATCGGAACAGCGCATCAGCTTTCACATCCGTCAGTCGTGTCGTCGACTACCCGGCAGTCCGCTACCGAGCAGCCTATGAGACTATTCATACGCTTCTTGTACTCCCCTGAGATTTATGGCTCAATTGCACCGCTCAAAGCGAGCGTTTACCGCTATCTGAAGAAGCACAAGAAAAAGATCAGCTTTAAGCGGAACTTTCGGAGTATAAACGATTTGGATAACGCCTTGTTCATGATCTTTATGCCAGAAGAAACTCTCTCCGTCTTGGAAACTGCTTCAGCCTCTTCAAACAGATCGCCGTGAAATGTACAGATGCATCTGTGTCCGCCAGAACTTTTGTTGCTCAGCAAAATGCTGCTGAGGAGCGAAACTTCGTCGTTTACCTAACAGAAATTTCTCCTCTGAAGGTGGGGGTGAAGGGGAAACGCCACTGTTAAGCGTATTACGCCAGGCGCTAGAAGGCGGAGATCGTGGGTGCCGTTTCCAGGGCACTTTCTGCGAGGACCCAGTCTTCCTTCAATGCCTGTCACGCGTCCTATGTGCGTTAGGGCTGAAGAAACTATTGGCCGAACCGAGTGTGCAAAACCCGACCCGAGTGAGCATCTAGACGACCAAGACTTTTATTTGGGCGAGTTGATACATGCGTAGCTGGGGAAAAACAGCGCAGTAAAGGACGAGGACGCAGGAACACAGTAGACTGGACGAGCCCTGAACTTACAACTGACATCCTTATTGCACCTACCGCTCGTTGTTACAACGCATCAAACCGAGCACGCCATTCCATCAAATCGCCAATCAAAAACATCAGGTATGCAAACTACATGTTCACTGAAAGCTAACACGTGTACATGAAGTACACCGTGCGCACGCATCTTCCACACTCATATAAAAAAGATGCGTTGTAAAAACGAGGGGTAGGTGCAATAAAGATGTCAGTTGTAAGTTCAGCGCTCGTCCAGTCTACTGTGTTCCTGCGTTCTCGTCCTTTATTGCGCTGTTTTTCCCCAGCTAAGCATCTAGACGACCTTTTTCCCATAGTTTCTTCCGCCAGGAACTACGAGTACAACACACGCATATGTACAAATTTGCACTTTAAAAGAACTCTTCGTCTTTTTTCTGTCAATCTGATGTTTCGTGAACACGAGAGAACACATTTAAGACCTAAAAGTCATGACAATGGCAACTATGGCTACATGCTCGCTTATTCAAGTGGTTGCGCGTGAACAACAATTTGTACACTTTGGCGGCTTTGTAATTCCGACGTCACAAAAATAATGCAAGACGTTTTTGCAGATTAAGTTAGAGCACACACTGGGCTTTAATTCCGGGGAGCTTAAAGAAAATCGAAGATGCCGTTTTTTCTTTATTGCATTTCAAATATTGCATTTTTCGAGACGTGCCTTCACTTATGCATTTTTTATTTGCGTTTTACATCACACTCGGCAATCATATTTAATAAAACTGTTAAACTAATCTGTGGCACCACTCTGGAACATTTTGGAAATACTGAGTAGTATAGACGCGAAGCCAAAAAAATCTGAAGCTAGATCACTATTGAGCAATGTGCCGTATTGCGATTTTTTTTTTCATAGAATACAGGCAACAAAACTGCAAAATAACAACATTTTGTAAACACATGTTACTCTTAGTATGTGAAGAAAAATTTTGAGACTCACAGCTACAGTAGTTTTTTTTTTTTTTTTTTTTTTTATAGGACCTCGTCAACATCCCATTTCCGCGCAATTCGCAAAACGCCGTTCTGCTGAGCGGAGACTTCCGAATTTTTTGGGCTGAGGCCATATTTTTTTTGCAGAACTAAGGATGGTTTCGTCGCCCTGGGGACTCGAACAGCAAAATACATATTTTTTCAGCGAAATTAAAGGGGGTCCACCGACATGCCCCGACGTTCTTATCTGAACACACCCTACAGCAATTCTTGCGTTATCACGCCGATCACTATCGCCAGGTCAGGGGACTGACAGCCAGCCAGTAAGGATGCAACCTTGACGAGAATAACTTTTTCATCCTGGAATTGATTTTTTTAGATTATCACTTTGAGAGAAATATATTCGTTAAAACTGAGGCTCCATTAGGAAATAAGACAAAAAGGGTTGCACTCTGTACATTTTTTTTTAATGGACATTCAACGACTCAAGAGCGACAATCTTTTCCTTGCAGTGGCAAGTGATAGGTCCAGAAATACAATAACATCACAGCGAGAGGACGCTTCTCGAGCCAGAAAAGCCGTCTTGTCAGTCTTTTTTAGGCATGTTGACTTATGTTTGATAATCTTCAACTCTGACAAGGTTTCCTTTGAACCCTTCATAATTAAAATACTAAACCTGTTTCGACACTACCTCAAGAACTTGTGAATTAACGAGTTACCGAAGACCGTACTCTACACAGCTTTTACCGTTGATTTGGCGCTTTCTAAGCTGGTTAGGGAAAGCCTCATTGGTGTGTGCCTTAAAAAAGCTTCTAAACCAATGATGTGGTCTCTTCAAAATGGCCAGTTTTCACTGAACGCCATGTCGGCTTTGCAGACTAACAAAATATATCGCACAATTTGAAATGGCTTGGGGGCCTTGCCAAGCTTAAGGTTGTTTTCTGGTCTCCTTGGGTGCCCAAATGAACTTGTAAAATCAGTAATCACACATAAATTGAGACAAACGCCCGCAGGAAACGGCATAGTACGAAGTTTGTCAAATGCGGGAAAGTGGTTGTCCAGCAAAATCTCTGTCCTGCGGCAAGCTGCATGTCGGACGGTCCGGCCGCTTCCTAAATGATTACGAGATAGACAGTAGGGTCGGGTGGCAAGGGTGCATCACATAGAATAACTAAAGCACGATAGACGGAGACGATGGGACAAGCGCTAACTTGAAACTAAGTTCGTTTAGGAAAAACTCAGTTATAGATTAGCCTGAGGCGACTCTAAGACGAAGCCGCCTTCTCTTTCTTATCAGTCAATGTACTGATTCTTCCTCGCCGCCCTCCAAAAGCTTCCTGCACGTAACGCGGCTTTGCACTGCCTCCAGGATCGGAGGCATTGCAAGCTTTCGGCACCTCACCTGGTTTTGCACTGCCTCCGTGATCGACCCACCTTTGACCAAGCGGCGATGTTATGTGAGGGCGTCACCATGTGACGTCGCGTTATGGGACGGCATAGTGGCTTCATGATGACGTCACAAATTTTGGCGATCTGTGTGACGTCGTGATGACGTGATATGGTGACGTCATATGGTGATGAATTTTTTTTATCACTCGTGTTGACGCCGACGCCGCGGGAAACCGACGCCGACGGTACATTCTCATGTTTGATGAGGCATCTAGGGCTTTCGCCTTAGCATGCATGAATATACACTTGTCCGATCGAATCGCTCTCAGAACGGAAAATACATATAAAATACAAAAATACCGCAGACCGATATTCAATCAATAAAACGAGATATCATAGTTCGTATTATCACACAATTCATGCGCGTTTATTTTGCAGTAGTATGTTTAGAGCAGCCACGTTAAGGAGTTTACTTTCAACGTGCCTACCAAAAACTTGACATGAAAAACGCGAACGCGCACTCACCGGACGATAGTATAACTGTGATGTCGTGCATTCTTGATTGAGTATCGATTTGTGAACTTTTGCATTTTTGACGTCTTTCCTGCATGAAATAGATGTCATGGGACTAGTATTCTTGTTCCACCGTCACTTATACGATGGAAAAATGAAAAAAGAAACAACAACAACAACAAAACCTGTGGAATGTCAATGCAGTGAATGATAAGTTCCAGTTAGATAAAAAAATTCGGCAGATCCCACGCACTGTGGGAATCGATGTAATGCGAAGCAGCCAGCAAAGAGCTGCATACATCGCCTTGTTTGTCTTTGAGCCAAATGAAATCATTCATGCCATGGCATCTATTCCACCATATATCGCATGTTTGCCATGCACGCATGGATGCATAATCTAGTGTACACCATGCCAATGAAACGCATATTCTGGTATATAAATGCATAACCTGTCGTTTATGTTCATCACGCACTCGTGTCATGCCATACCAATTTTGGTATATATCACGTTAACAAAACGGCCGGAAGCGCACCATGACAGTGGCATGTAAATCATACCGTACATGACATGCATAACGTGATTCGCATGTTAAGACCCTCATTTATGTTCCTCATACAGTCACATCGCGCAATACCAATTTTGGTGTATATCAAAGGAGCGAAATGGCCGCGAGTGCACCATGAGTAGAGCATGTAAGTCATGCCGTACATGACATGAATATTATGGTTTTTCATGATACCACTTGTCACTAATGTTCATCATACAGTCTCATCGCGCAACACCAGTTTTGGTGTATATCAAGCTATCGAAACGGCCGCGAATGCACCATGAGCGTGGCATGTAAGTCATGACATACATGGCATGCATTCATAGTTTTCATGTTACCACCTGTTATTCATGTTCTTCATACAGTCACAGCGCGCAATACCAATTTTGGTGCATAGCAATCTAGCGAAACGGCCACGAGTGAGCCATGAGCATGGCATGTAAATAATCTCGTACACTTCATGCATATCATGATTATCATGTTACCACCTTTCATTTACGTTCGTCATACAGTGGAGTCGCGCAATACCAATTTTGGTGTATACCAAGCTGGCGAAATGGCCGGGAATGCACAATGAGCGCGGCATGTAAATCATGACATACATAACCTGCATGTCATGATTTCCATGTTACCACCTTTCATCTACGTTCGTCATGCAGTCGTGTCGCGCAATACCAATTTTGGTGTATGTCACGCAAGCGAAACGGCACGAGTGCGTCATGAGCATGACATGTAAATCATGTCGTGGATGTCATGCATGTCATGATTTTCATGTTACAACGTCTCATTTACTTTCGTCATACAGTCGCTTCGCGCAATACCAATTTTGGTGTACATCGAGCTAGCGAAGCGGCCGCGAATGCATCATGAGCGTGGCAATTAAATCATGACATACATGACATGCATCTCATGGTTTTCATCTTACCAACTGTCATTCATGTTCTTCATACAGTCACATCGCGCAATACCAATTCTGGTGTATATCAATCTACTGAAACTGCCGCTAGCGCATCATGAGCGTGGCATGTAAATCAGGTCGTACATAACTTGCATGTCATGATTTTCATGCTACCACGTCTCACTTACGTTCGCCATACTGTCGTGTCGCGTAACACTGATTTTGGTGTATATCACGCAAGCGAAACGGACGCAAATGCACCATGAGCGTGGCATGTAAATCATGACATACATGTCATGGATGTCGTGGTTTTCATGCTACCATCTGTTATTCATGTTCTTCATAAAGTCACATCGCACAGTACCAGTTTTGGTGTATATCAATCTAGCGAAACGGCCGCGAGTTCGCCATGAGCGTGGCATGTAAATCATGTCATACATGACATGCATATCATGGTTTCATGTTACCACGGTCCCTGCCGGCGGCAAGTTATCTTTTCGTCCACTTTACTTTCTTCACATTTATATTCTAAACACTACACATAACACCCCCTATACTTTCCTTGGCGTTATTGTCTGTTAGTTCTCATTAATATTGTGTCTAACAAAGGAAACGAGCCCTTAAGAATCATCTTCTTTCCTTCATTCATAGCAAGGGTCTCGTTCTGGCAGACTTGATGCCTTCAGGTAGTATGCGAGGGATTATTGGTCAGCTGCCAGCTCGTAAAAAGATCACGTGCTACGTGACGCCAGAAAGGCAGAAAAAAGAGTGTTCCACACTCGCCGCCATGGCTGCGATTGGCGCTGACTAACACTCCAAGGTTTAAATGCACATATATACCCCATAAAGTGGACGGGAGGATGACCGCCGCCGTAGCACAGTGGTAGAGCATCGGACGCGTTATTCGAAGGTCGCAGGTTCGGTCCCTGCCGGCGGCAAGGTATCTTTTCGTCCACTTTACTTTCTTCACATTTATATTCTAAATACTACACATAACACCCCCTATACTTTCCTTGGCGTTATTGTCTGTTAGTTCTCATTAATATTGTGTCTAACAAAGAAAACGAGCCCTTAAGAATCATCTTCTTTCCTTCATTCATAGCAAGGGTCTCGTTCTGGCAGACTTGATGCCTTCAGGTAGTATGCGAGGGATTATTGGTCAGCTGCCAGCTCGTAAAAAGATCACGTGCTACGTGACGCCAGAAAGGCAGAAAAAGAGTGTTCCACACTCGCCGCCATGGCTGCGATTGGCGCTGACTAACACTCCAAGGTTTAAATGCACATATATACCCCATAAAGTGGACGGGAGGATGACCGCCGCCGTAGCTCAGTGGTAGAGCATCGGCGCGTTATTCGAAGGTCGCAGGTTCGGTCCCTGCCGGCGGCAAGTTATCTTTTCGTCCACTTTACTTTTTTCACATTTATATTCTAAATACTACACATAACACCCCCTATACTTTCCTTGGCTTTATTGTCTGTTAGTTCTCATTAATATTGTGTCTAACAAAGAAAACGAGCCCTTAAGAATCATCTTCTTTCCTTCATTCACGTGTCAGTTATGTTCGTCATACAGAAATGTCTCGTCATACCAGTTTTCGTATGTATCCCTTCATTTAAACGGCCGCGAGCGCCCCGAGACCATGTCATGTAAATCGTGCTGCACATGACATGCGCGTCATGATTTGCATGTTAGGACCTGTCATTATGTTCGTCATGAACTCTTGTCACGCCGTACCAATTTTGGTATATATGAAATTAACGGAACGGCCGCAAGAGCCCAAAGGCCGTGGAACGTAAATCATGCTGTTCATGACATGCGTGTCATGATTTTCATGATATGACCTGTCATTTATGTTCGTGATAAGGCCATGTTATGACACACCAATTTTGGTATGCATCCGATTAACGGAACGGCCAGGGAGCCCAAAGGCCATGGAATGTAAATCATGCTGTTCATGACATGCGTGTCATAAATTTCATGATATGACTTGTCATTTATATTCGTAATAAGGCCATGTTATGACACACCAATTTTGGTATACATCCGATTAACGAAACGGCCAGGAGAGCACAAAGTCGTAGGCGGCTAGATAGATAGATAGATAGATAGATAGATAGATAGATAGATAGATAGATAGATAGATAGATAGATAGATAGATAGATAGATAGATAGATAGATAGATAGATAGATAGATAGATAGATAGATAGATACGCTCAAAGTCGCAGAAGTTCGCTAAGAAATGCTTCACATTTAAAAGGAGCTGGAGTAATCTTCGCGACTGTGGTGTATGTGCGTGCGCGTGTGTTTGTGTTTGTGTGTGCGCGGTATACGCCGGTATGTCCCCTCTTCTATAAAATAGTAACTTAGCCTTAGCTGACAAAAAAAAAACGAAAGAAATATCTCACTACTGCCAACAGATTGCGAATGAAAGCTTGCTTGTTTTACGTAAGAGGTGTGCCTTCATCACGTGAAGCGCTGTTTCCCTAAGGTCACCTTCATGTTGGACCGCATATCGACATATAGGGAACGCGAATATCACGCGGTTGACGCAGTTGTCACGATTATGAATAACTATTCTGTTAGTTTTTCACGCTCCATACTTGTAGCCCATCGGACAGGACAACTTCATCTTGTATTTCCGCTTGTTTAGACGCAGTGTCGTTTCCCACGTCATGGTAACCTAGTAATTGGAGAGCGTCTCTCTCCAAGGTCAGTGTTAAAACTTCGGAGCTTTCATATAACACTATTTCATACCACACGATATTGTGAAAATAACAAACGCAACATATACAATGCTATTTTGATTCATTGCTTGTTAGAAAGAATCGACTGTTTAACACTGTGCTTCGTGTATCATTCTGGAACTATTCACTTCATAACGAGACCGAAAAGTACTTCTGTGAGGTATGCAACATACGTTTGAAGGATAGAGTAGGTCATTGTTAGACACATCTTGTTTTATTTTTGTGATAAAAAAGAAATATTCGTGCTAGTGTTACATGAGCTATGTGACCTCAAACGAATTTCTTGGCCGTAATGTATTTTTCGGTAGTTTTGTACTTATACTCTCCGCACGCCCTTCCGCCATTTTGTCCCTTCGGTTTTCTTTGTGTGTTAACGTCGGCTTTAGTGGCATCTCTCCGATGGAATCCGAGCCACCTTAAAGCCTGCGAAATGGCCTCCGGCTATGGCAGAGTGGAATGCGAGGCTGCCGTCGCTCTGCCGCGGTCTCGGAATGTCGCCGTCAGCTTCTTTCTTATTTCCGCCGCCAGCAGTTGCTAATTCGACGTCGCAGGCGGTGCGATGCATGCTGGGAACGTGTCGCCTGGCGTTCCACCCACGGGCGAACCGACCGACGCCTGTGGATCTGCTCGGTCTCTAGAGTTTCTCCTCACTTCTACTTTCGCTTTGTTTTTACGTAACACATACAGCTCACTGCGGGCTGACTTCATTTCAGCCATCACGTCTTTACGGCTGCTAGAGAAGATTTTGCTCTAGGCTTAAATTACAGGCACGAAAGAAACTGCGTGGGCAGAAGCGATGTGAGCTGCCGAGGAAAGCAGTAGGAATGCAGGTGCCCAAGGAGGAACGAAAGCAGCAAGGTGACAGGAAGGGAAAAATTACGCGGGGGCGAATATTTTCTTTTGGTTGAACTACAGTTGACACAGCACAGCCGCAACGTTCGGTTATTTCACTTATTGTGTATATCGCGTATTCGAGCTATCACCGAACCTTGTGACTCTGCCATTCCATATGCGTGGTGAAACCAAAACAAAAATGTTTCGTCTCGAGGGCCCTTGCCCCTTTGTTCCTGCTTCCGCACTTGCATTCCGTCAGCCATTAATACACTCAAGAATGTGGACGGGGCAACAACAGCTGCCGTAGCACAACTGGTACATCGGAACAAGGCATTATCATTGTTGCTATGCACCAGCCATGCGTGTGTCAAAAGGGAGAATTATCAATTTTAATTTAAATAAGGGCGGGGGGAAAGTCATAAGTACTAAGCTGAAAGAAAAATCGTAGAAAAACGTAAGCGGCTGTTCCTTGTACGAATACAACCGATGAGCGAAGCTCCTTGAAAATGCGACGCAAACGACTGTGTACGCTTTGAAACTGTTTATTTGCGCCGCGCGCGTTTTTTGCGCAGCGTGAGCCGAATGCCGCGCGCCTTTCTTCTTTTTTTTTTTTTTTGCGCCGCGCGCGCTTATTGTTCTTTTGCGCCGGCACCGGGTGGGGAGAGCGTCTGCTACTACCTTCGACAAGGCGTCCGTAGTGCGCTAGAATGATGGCTGTCATTTCACAATCCACGATAAAGGTGGTGAAAGTGAAGACGACCATTATAACCAGTTGTGCACAGAGCTTATTTCTTATAACCTCGAATTTCTGGTGCGCTAGAACCAAACCGCTCAAGGCATAAACATTTCCTCTTAAATCACCGGCCACTGCAACCCAAAGCGATGCTTAAGAGGAGGGAGATTCGACAGCGTCGGAGGGGTGTGGGCCTAAGGAGGTTCCCTCCTAAAAAGAAAGAAACGATGTCTTGCTTGATCTATGACCGTATCGAGGGGGAATCTCAAATTTTCTAGATGGCCATAACGAGGGGCTTTCGCGCACGCGCAAACTAAAAATAGGAGCAATTGCAAAAAAGATTAGGGAGTTGACGTTTTAATATTTTTTTTACGTACAGGTGTATTCACCAGGTTGGACATATTTGAATTTAGATTTTCTTAGAATTTTTAACATTTCAGTGCTCTCGTGTAGTATTTTCTGAATAACTACTTATAACCATAATTATTATCATGAATCACCAACTCGCCCAATTAGCCCTTTTAACAAATTATTTATCACCGAGCATCCTTTCGTCCCCTCAATATTAAACTGTTTTATGTCATTCAAATGCGCATCACTCGACATATAAGATGGATAGAAAGTAAAGGCTACCGTCATTTGAAAAAAAAGTTTTTTAAAGCGCCTTCGGACGCAACAATCGTGCGGGAAAAGGCTTCATAATCCATATAAGCTTTCTCTTTGCGAGTTAAGGTTCGTGCCAGCAGCAAGGTCTTGCTGGCGGCACTAAGAGGAAAGGAAGGAAGGAAAGGCAGCAAGGTCAACCAAACCTACGTCCCGTTTCCTCTCCTGCGCTGGGGCAAAGGATTAAGGGATGAAAATATAGAAATATCGGAGGAAGTGGTGAGGATAAGAAACATTCGCGCGTGGTAAAACACTGCTTAGTTCCACGCAAGTTTATAATAAAGATTGAATCTTACCTTGACAGTGTGAGTGTCAGATACAGTACCTCGGGCGTGTCACGTTCTACTATAGAAATTGACCATGACACCTCATTATTAAACGACAGCAAGGTCATGGTGGCTACTGTATCTTTGTCTGTACAGGATTTGAAGCATCGAGTACCTATTCTACTACTGAGCGTACGGTGATTCCAGCTCTCTGATGAACACACGTAGTGTGTATAATAATAAAGAGTGAAGCACAGTGCTAATTGATTTGTCTTCTTTAGTTAGCTCGTCAGTCGGAGGTGGCCGATGTGCACTGTGGACCTGCATGTGGCTACGACTTAGGCAACCTAAGCCAAGCTGTGTCACCTGTAGTCATGCCCTCCTTGGTGTTCTGTTTTGTACCAGTCGCCACCGATCGGTGTACTTGTGGCTTCAGCTATGCTGGCCAAGCTGAATCCGCAGCAACCATGCTTTTTATGGCATTATGTTTCGTACCAGCCGCCAAGGGTCTGTTGGGCGAAGGAGATGGTGAAGCAGGGCGTGGAAGGGGCGTTGCAGATGCAGAGGCACTGGATTTCTTTGGTGGACTTCAGTGACGATGGCGCCGCATTCTGGGGGTTTTGGCAGCCTCACGATGAAATGAATAGTCTTTCGCCATTTGTTTCAATACTGCTATTTCACTTTTAATTTTTGCACTGTTTGGACGAAGCTCCGTGGGACATATTGCAATTCAAACACTGCAGAATAGCGGCTTTGCAATTGTCCTCGTAATGGCTTTAAACGCAGCCAGAACAGACTAGTCTTCTTCTCGCACACGCTTCTCACGTGACCGAGCTTCGTGCAGTTGTGACATTGTAGCGTCTTCAGTATAAAGGTTTGCACAGGATGTCGAAAATGGCCCACATTTTTCGTACGAAGGTAGCGAGTGGGCCTTGAACAATATATCCAAGCAGCGTGAGTTACCCAAGCGGGCAACCTTCACAATGACGCCGGCTTCAATGCCTGGCTTGACGAGAACATCCAAGTCGGAGCAAGGGATGGCAGTATCTACGTCGTAGATGACACCAGTGGCCACTTTAGAGCCCATTGTAATATAGGAATTGACCTTCATTCCATCCAATTCTCTGACGTTGCACAGGATATTCAGTGCGGCAGCATGTGAAATATCAATCACCAAGACGTTCTTACGCGTGTTCGCCCTAATGTCGGCGATTTCATATGTCACCAGTCCCTCGAGAGTGCCTGTCGAGGTGCTTCATGTTGCTGTCCGGGACAGCAAGAACAAAAAAATTAGGGAAGCTTCGCACTGGAGGTGCCAAGCCTGAAGGAAAAGCGGAGCTGGGCGGCCTTCCTTAGCATACCTGGCAAGCCTAGCCTAGAGATAGGCAGGTAAGCCTAGATATAGCCACAGGAGCGTTGAGAGGGGCGGTGGAACCTGGGAAGCTGAGTTGAGCCTAGGAAAGCCAAGTTGAGGGTCTCTCTCTATATATATTTATTTATTTCTCTCTTTTTCTTTTTCTTTGTATCCCTTTCTTTCTCTGTCTGTCTATTTCTTTCACTTTCTTTCTCTCTATCCTTTTCGCGTTATATCGCCCATAGCAACGTAGTCATATGCTTCCCATAAACACTTGCTCTGCTACCGTGCCTCGATAGCCGAGTGGTTACGATGCTTGCCTTCGGAATATGTGTACCCGGGTTCGAATCCCGCCTCGCCAAGAAACTTTATGTTGTTTTATTTACTTCTGCTCCTCCTCTCCACTTCTATTCTCCTCCTCAATCCCCCTCTCCACGCTTTGCTAAGCGACGCATGGTGACGTCTCGCTCGGCGGAGTTTCGCGAACACCAAAGTACTATGCTCGAGCTTGAACAGCTCTGCTGTTAAAAGAATGGTGTTTGTCAAGGGCCTCCTTTGCGCCCTCTCCTTAAACATACTCGAGGATGAAGAGGTTCTGTTGCTCATCACGAGATCGAAGTTGCCGTCGGAGAGCTCCTCGCTGCTCACTGAGTAGACATGAGTGTACTCGCTGTAAGAGTCGCTATAGGAGCCTGTCCGCTTCTTGGACGCGGCCCCGCTGACGCCGCCGGGCCTGGAAGACGCCCGCGGTGGTCCACGTCCATGGCTGACGAATACAATAGAGTTTTCACGAGGTGCCCGTTTTATTGCGCAAAAAAAAGGGGGTGGGGGCAGGAGATACTCGAAGAGCTTTCTGTTAGGGAGACACCGTGGTCGTCCTCACTAAATGTTCACTTTCTGGGCGTACGTGGATCATGCGGATCGACCGTAGCGTATCATTCGTATCTTCTGAAACCTTCAGGTTTCAAGAACATGAAGAGACTGGTAGAATCTCACCTCATTCGCTGAAATTAGGCAATGGAAACCTTGGCTGGAGTACAGGTAATTGCAAATTTCCTTACCGCATTAGCAATATCGTGGGACAATTGTACCTTCTTGCTTCAAGTAATGATATCATCAATTTAAGGCTATTTCTTTTTTATTCACAATTTACCGCAGAAAGATTTCGTCACTGTAGAGAGCACATTCGAGAAAGAACACGCACATAACTAACATAGCATGCGGGATACCAGTTCAACGTACATCCTTAGTCTCTTCCCACTTACATTCGATCAACGCAACAGATATTTATTTCACGGATACATATATGTGAGGCTTTTACTCCTCGACTACATGTAAGTAGACGAGTTACTTCGCGCATGTTTCGTGAAGGCTATGCAGTCTGGTTCTGCAAGGGTTGCAATGCTCTGCGCGACAGCGAAAAAGCAGCCTATGCGCAAAACGCCACATTGCGCGGCTTTCTCGGAAAAGAGTCTCGCGTTGCAAGTGCTGAAGCGCTGATAAAGCAGGTTTCTTAGCTTGTGCAGTCAGATTCCTCGTGTGACGACTAATGAGCTTGAAACACTTCGCAGGGAGAATTTCAGAAAATGAGCAACCTCTACTCACCTAATGTGGTATTTGTGGAATGTTAATTTACAGCATTCATGCATTGCTGAGTGCTTGTGCATACGCATTTATCGCTGAATGCGGATGCAGCTCGACTATAAGGTCTTACAATTTCTTTCACTCCCAAAGCTGAATAGCCTCACATTTGCTTTTTCTATCGTGCGTAATAAGGTGCGTGATGCTAGTGTTGCAGAGAAAGAGAGAGAGAGAAAGGCAAAGGAAAGGCAGGGAGGTTAACCAGGTTGTACCCGGTCTTATACCCTACATTGGGGGAGGGCCAAGTTGAGAGAAAGAATAGAGAAAGCAAGCAGGAAAAAGAGAACAGGTAATACGTGCACACACATAGCGTTCACAGCGCACACCCAGACAGTCACAACAGAGAAATATTTTTTGAGATCGGCTCCTCTGCGGTTGTCTCAAAGTAGACTGTAAAGGTTAGTAAACTGAAAGGTTAATTATGCTTACAGGTTATATGCACTACCATAACTATGAAAGTACAGGAAGTTACGTCAGCACGAGTTATGGGTTGGGGCAATTTCTCATCTTTTTTTTTTCTTCTTTGAACGTATCGGCCGCCACGTTGGGGCACCCCATGACACCTAGAGCGCATCAGCTTTGTCCTGCGTCAGCTTGACCAACGGATAGTAGCCAAATTGAGATGGCGCATTTTGAAGCGTTTTCAACTAGCTGAACACCAAGCGATGTCTGCCAACGCATCTACAGATAGCGAGGCGCGTAGTAGAGAGGAAGCGTGCGCTGGCAAGCGTACCGCCGGTTATGAAAACGATGATGTGCATCGGTAAGTACTGTCGTAGCGGGCTCCGTATACGAGACAAGTGACCGATTCAAGCAGGTAGTGTTTCAAACAGCACGATCACAGTGGTGGTGATGGTGTTGCAGCAGGCGTGGTTAGTCTTGCATTAAGCCCGGTGCCGCCCCACATAAACGTAGCACAAAGAAAAATAATAAGGAGCCGACAGTCGATCGAGACCGGAAGTACTAAGATTAGTTAGCTTTTCCATGTTTTTCGGGACATCGACACGTAAAGTTTTTATTTACTGAACTGGGAACAAACAATAAGAGTATTACAGAGCTTGGTTTCGCGATCATGAAATCAGCCATTGCCCATGTCAGTTCAGCCTGCTCCGCAGTTCGCCGACAGGGGAAAGAAGCGATTTTTGGCTGCCTTGGACGCGAAATAGTAAATTTCCTGCTGCGTTCAGTGCAACAATACTTCGCTCAAGCGTTTGCAGGAGTCATTACTACAGAGTGGTGGCGCTTTGTGGCTACGTTCAAGAAGTGTTGCAGGGAAACGGACCTAATACTATTTAAATATGAACATTTTGACAGAGATCTGTCTGGCTGGGTGAAAGAAATTCTATCGGTGTAAATGGCTCCAGTTACAGTTTTGAGTATGCTGGTGCGTTGAAAGAACAAAACTGGCTGAGGTTTAACAGTTTTAAATCTAGTTATCGCAAGCGAAAGCTATGTTTGGCTTGGTTGTATAAAGACTATGCACACTGTTTTAATAAAGTTGGGCTTTATTGCAAATCTGATGGCGAAACCACGCAAAGGTCGAAATTTAATTGTGGCGTTGATGTTTGCACGAGTCTGCAGCGAACGCTAACGGAGTTACACGCTTTTGATAATCGAAACGCGGCCCTTGCTCGTTTCGCTCTTTCCTTCGCTACGCTACAGTGAACTTGAAGCTACGCTTCGTTCGTCGGCTCGTCTCTCCGTCTCTTGAGTGCTCCTCCTCGCCGAGCGAAGAGAAAGAGCAAGAAGCACGTGCACCTGCTAGCCAGGATTGCCAGATCGAAAGTCAAAGCTAGCGAGGAAATTGGAAAATATACCAAAAAGTAGCCAACTTCAGCCGATGGCAGTAAATGTAGCTAAAAGTAACCACGCGTGCGTGGAAACAAACGCGTCGTTTTACAGCGAAAGCTGTTATGAGATCATTTCACCGGCCGTTTTTGGCGCCGTAGTTGTCCGCCGCCGCCGGTGTCCGTAACCAGTATCCCTCGAAATAAAAAAAAACGAAATCCAGGATGGAACGAGGTTCGAACCTGGGGCCTCTGCGCGGGAGCCCAGTATTCAACCTCTGAGCCATGCAGGGGCTTGAAACTGCTTTGCAAAAAGGTCCTATACAGGCTTCATGTCGGGAAGGAAACACATTAGCATGTGCAATATAGCGTGGCAGAAGAGTAAAATAAGCACCAAGCGTCGCACAACGCGAATTCTGTAACGAGGCGTCACACAATGCGAATTGCGCAACGAGTAGGTTGTTGAATGCTTCCAACCCATTACAAAGGGCTCTGCCATAATTCTTCATCGTCATCAGGCACAGCATCAACAAAGTGCGCATAATGCGTTACATCCGTCTAGCAGGTACCACGGCTCTCCGTAGAATGAGGAAAAATGGCACAGTGCCTGCTGCCCTACTTCTAAAAAATTACAATGATTTATAGCGTAGTGGGTTCCTCGCAAGTGCACTTGTATTGGTTGCCAAGGAAGCCCATAAGCGCATGATCTATTTCCTTGGGGTCTCAGTAAAGTTCTTCGCCCCCCCCCCCCCCCGTCTCTCTCCCACGTCAACGTATGCTATACAGCATTACGGGAGAGGGAAATAGCGACCGGGCGTCACCCAATGCAAATTACATAACTGGTGGGCCGTGTAAAGCTTCCAACACATTACAAAGGGCTGAGCCATAATTCTTCATCGTCATCAGTCGTCGCGTCAACGAAGTGCACATAATGCCTTACAGACGTGTAGCTGGTGCCTCGCTTCTCCGCAGAATGACGAATAATGGCTTAGTAGATGCTTCCCAACTTCACAGAAATTGTGATTTATGGCGTAGTGGGTACCTTTCTAGTGTACTTGTATTGTAGCCCCAAGAGAGCTAGCTTACAACGGGCTCTAGAAACGCCCCTCTTTTAGCTTTCGCTGTGACTGTGCTGCGGTTTCAGCGCAGGCCTGGCGTTTTTTTTATTTAAATGACTAAAGCCTTTTGGCGAAAATGTAAATAGATACAGAACGAACCTTAAAGGGGTCATGAACCACTTTTCCAAGTAATGATCTAATGACCTCAGTATCGGAGTTTACTGCCTCCCGAATCGATTGCCGCAAAAATTTCTCGAATTCGTCAAGAATGAGCGGAGTTACGGGGGTTTGGCTCACGCTCTCAGCGCTTTCTCTCTTTTTTCGTGCCGACGAGCGCACTGGAAGCTAGACAGGGAGGGACGGCACGGGGGAAAGAAGTTAAGACAGCGCGCATCATGAAACGCGATCGCTCTCCCGCTGTGATTCGCGTGCGCGAGTGCGGCTACCGTGTACTGAGGAGTGCGGCGCCGGCAAGTAGCGGCACCCCGCGGCAAGAAGCGCACCTGATCCGAACGCCGCTCTCAATTGACGTCGGCTATCGGCCAATAAGCATGCTATGTCTCTTGCGACGTAAACAGGCAGATCCGCGACGTAAACTGGCAGACGCCCCGCCCACCGACGAGAGTGAGAACCGGCCTCTGTTTGAAAAGAGGGCGCCTGAGGAAACAGCAACTTCGCGCTCCGCTTGTGGCCATTACGCGGCGCGCACGACTGTAATATTTGGCAGAGCAGTTCATAGCCGTGTCAGCTTTCCGCAGGATGTGTTTTTTCAACAAGCCCAAGGGGTGCTTCACGACCCCTTTAAACGTTGAATTGCTGAGATTAAAGCATAAATTGTTTTCTTTAGCAGTCATTTCGGGCAGGATGAAGAAGTTCCCTGCGCTGTTACAAAAATAAGGGATATTCAAAATGCACAGCGCCACCTGTCGACAGTCCCGTAACCTCGATCCGCCATGTTTCGTTGGGCGCGAAAACGAAACCAGTCGAATTTCGCAGCCTTTCGGGTTCTAGTTGCTTATTATTTATATTCGTTCTGCAATGACGTCCCAAAGCTTCGTGCGCTGTTCAGGCAACGAGGGAGCCCTGACAACGCCGTGAAGAAGGTAGCACGAATTTTAATCGAGTTTATCAGTTACCTGAACGAAGAAAAAGAATATACCGACGCGAACTTTTGTCAACAAGATCGGCACTGTGTTTAGGTTCGTAAATGACCGGCGCGCGCGAAAGTGCTCTTCAACATCGGTTCTTATTTCTCCGTGCAGTTTAGTTGCTCGCCTGCAACATAAGCTAGACTTACAGAACAATATATTACGATATATGCATTTTAATACAAACGGCCGACGTCGCACACGCGCGAGAGAGCATGATTGATCAACATTAGCTTGTCGGTGTTGCAGATCGACGAAAGCAAGGATTTTGCGTATATAAACGTGTGTAAGCAGTGCCACAGGCGCTGCTGCGCGCGTCCGCGGTAAGTTAGTGCCGCCACTCGAGACCCGATCGCAAAGATCTACACAGCCATTGCTTTGCAAGCTTCGCAAGGCAGTGTGCGCCGAAGTACATAGTCCGCAGGCCGCGTCTGCCCTTCGCTTTGCACCGCCTGATCCCTCCGCTTTTATTTATTTATTATTATTATTATTTGCTTCCTTCGGTCAGCGTTCGCTGCGAACTCGGAGAGTTACGGAGCGGTACTATAGATGGAGCTGTTTTTTCGGTAGGTCATAGTACTCATCTTTCCGCTGATCGCGGGCACTTGTATGCTTGTCATGTGCTTGTATGCTGTTCACAATAGCGCGCGGCGCGCAATAATGCACACCTCCGCGGCATGCGAAAGCAAAGAGCACAATGTTTTAAAAAGATACGTCAATGAACGCATACGTATAGCGTTCAAGAAAACCAAAACGACAATACTAAATCCACGCAATAGATTGCGACCACAAGGCATAATAAACAACCAGTATGCATTAAAAGAGCATTACTCAGGCCTCTATCTTTGTACACCGTCCAAACGCGCAATCAGTATTTATGTTTGGTTTGCAGCGCATCGATCATACACATGTCCATGCCTTGTTCATTTTGAAAAACTACGACACACGTTATAGCGAAGGGTGTAGAGATACATGTGGCTAAATAAATGAGTCGAGGAATGCAGCACAACGTTGCACAGGTCGTGCATAAACAACGTGATTTCGATATCTGACGCGTGTTTATAATCGCAGTGGCAAATATAATGGAGATGTATTGCTGTACAAGGTTTTCTTGGGAGTTCCATCTGCAATGAACACTTTTCTTGAACGCTTACCTCAGATCGGAAGCACACGCCACTAGAGAACAGCAGTTCGGCTTTGCGAAGCGATGCGCGTCGTGCAGCTGCCGTCCGGATGAGTTTTGAAGCGCGCATAGCTCTGATATTGCGTTCTCCTCGATTTGGGGCAGCAAAGTGAGGTTCACTGACCGTTCGGCGCTGGATGACCAAAGAAACGGCCATATTTGCTCGGTCCGAAAGCTCCGCCAACGACTGTGGCTCAGCCTCTCCGTGGCCTCTTCTTATGGATACGCTAGCAGACGATTCCGCGACGGCGCCCAACAAAAAATGGCGGACGCGCCCAGTGTTGCCAGAGCACCAAGCATTATGAATATCTCCTATTACTCTCCGTTTACATGTCTTGCGTGAATAGTCTTAAAAGGACTAGAAGTAACAGCCTCGTGGCGACAATAAAAATGATTACGGCATGATTGTGCTCAAAATCATGGTTAGAACAAAGTGTAGTCACTCTTGCAATAATTTGTTGCCTAGCGGCCACAGCCGAGCGCTTAGAATTAGGTACGGGCTGGGATTCAGGAATAGCAAGAAATTACACAAGTTGTTTGTCCCATGTCTGATTTCTGTTGTTGTTGAGAGCAGAGCGCCCTGGATGCGAAGTGCTTTCGAATATCCTGTTCACTTCAAATTACGGTTTAATATCGCGTTCAGCAACAGGCCGTCTGGAAAATGAGACCCTATGCACCAGTTTTCCCCAAGTCCCAACCATGATTTCAAAAGCCTTTTCTTTTGCGTAATGAAGTGGCAAATTCAATTTTGGGAGCTGGAAACGTGTTGGCCAACATGTTTCAGAACGCCTACTCGAACACGATCGGCTGCGCCGTACCCTCATAACGATGATTTGGTTCAAATCGAGGGTGAAAGAAAGTAGCCAAAATATAGCCATGTAGTCAAAACCTTTTTTTTTCTCCCTCCACCAGCCTAAAAAAGCAGCCAAATTGGCGCAATGTAGCCAAATCTGGCAAACCTGCTGCTAGCAGACAAACAGGTTCTTGCGCGTCCGCTCGACTGCGTCTGTTGCTCGTGACATCAACTAACCGGCCAGGTGACGTCACGACGGCCGCTGGGGATAGCGGGAAGGCACGAAGAGGCGTACACGAGCGTCTGTTAGTGGTTTACCTTCGCCTAGTCAACTGGTACTGCCACGGCGAGACTCCGAGCGAACGCAGCGGCGACGCCTCTCCGCAGCGGATCATGTGGTGTGACGTCACGCCTGCCACACTTGCGCTCAGGCGGCTCAAGGTCAGTGCGACGCGATAAATGAGCTTGGGATATATGGCGTAGTTGAGCATTCGCTCTCAAAATGCGATACAAGCGCATACATCGGCAAGCTTTAGTCATGCGTACGTTGTGCCCGTAATGGAGTTGCAAACGTAACATTGCGTTTCGCATAGTGCGCATGTCGAAAACGTTCTGCGCACGCGCGCTACGCGAAGCGTTGCGTTCTTACGTACCTAACACCGTTACGGACGCTACGTACACTGCACTGTCACTCACTATTACCAGCGACTACGGTGAACTGTGCAGAAGAACTGCACCGCGCAACCTTCCGACATATTGTACTCGTAAGTTAGGCGTGATGCTTCCACGTGATTTTGTTTCAATATAGAGCAAAGATGTGCATTGTTGAATCTAAGATGGTTGCTTCCCAGCATTATTGGGTCTGACCATGACATTTAATGTTTGTTTCTGGAGTTTTAAGCCGCATTGGTTGCAGAACGGGATTGACTATTCGTCTTTGAAGCAGGTGCCTGTTGTTTACTCTCCAAAAAAAAAAGTTTCTTCCATGGTTTTGATAGCTGAGCTGACGGAATATTTCCAAATGTATTCCCTAAAATTGACTTGCAGCTTCCCAGTAAAGTAAGCTCTGCTATGGTTGATTGTATCGATAAAAAACAAAAGCTGCGAATTATTCGACGGCTCGTCTGTACTTCCCCCGTACTGATCGCATGCCTGAGCTGAAATGGTTTGTTTGCATTCGGCATCCTGAAACAACTTCTTCTGTGACCTTGTTAGCTCATGATCAAAAGGAAGACCTCAAGAAGGCCCTACGCATTGAAGACTTTTTACAACAGCAGCAGTGCTTACCTCCATGTTTCGGCATAGACATGTGACAGAAAGAGAAAATGCACGGAAGTAAGCGAGAAAGGTGGCCGGTTTACTACCCTACACGGGATAAAAGTAAAGTAAGCCTGAAAGGAAGGGCCCAGGCGGCGGTAAGCTGATAAATGTAAATCGCGCACACAAATCACAGGTGGTCGTTAGCACCGCAGCAGCCCATTTTTCCGGCTCATGAACCTAGCAACATAAATATTGAAATTGCTGCCTGGCTTCCTGTGACAATCGTTCAACTGTATTTTGCGCTTACGCCGGCCCTTTGTCCGGTACCGCCGGAGAAAGAGACAGAGGCAACTAGTTCGACCAGATTGCAGTATCTGGTGTGCTACTCACTCCTTAGGAAGTTTTTCCCTAATTTTTATTTTATACTAATAACCAAGCGAAAAGGGATAGCTTTCGCTAGAAATTGACGACCACATCTGCTTCATTAATTTTATTTCTATAAAATAAAGGAGATAGGGGGTGGAGGGGAGGGGTGATGTGGTTGAAGAGAACACTTGGCTAGCCGCATGAGCTAGCACAAAGGAGGTGCGCAATCGTCCCGCTTTCGCTCGGGGTGTCTTTGACACCCAGAGTGACAGTGGTGGTTAGTAGGAAAAGAGAAAAGAATAGGCGTGGTACTCTGCCACGAATGGCATAGCAGAGTTTCTTTACACTGTGACTGGGGGTTCAGGTGGTAGGGGATGCTGACTTGGAGCAAATAAATGACACGAGTGTTGATGAAAGTGGTTAAGCTCTACAAAGCCCAAATATCTGACTGTGGACCAAAGGCCGAAATATAAACGTTCTGTCGTACCTCGAAAGCGAAATCAAAAACGATTCTTCAGAGCAGTGTTCGCCGCTAGGAAATGCTTACATCACGAAACACTGAAACAAACATCAGGAGCTAAGACACACGAAGCAATGCTGGGTTAGAAGCTGAACGGTATTATTGCTTTTTACGCTTATTCCAACAGAGAGCAACCAACTTGCAGAACAAACTTGCAATTCGCGGGCTTTTTTTTTTTTTTAAACGCCGGAAAAAATCCCCACACGGTATCTACGTTGCCATAAAAAAATTGGATCGGTCGTTTTCGAATGCCTTCTACAGCTTCAAGAAATGCACTTGACCCCAAAGTGAATACTACAAAATATGGCATAATTGATCTTAGTTAAACAATTAAGCGCAATATAAAAATACAGGTAGTTTGCACTATGTAGAGCAAAGCTTGCACTATGTAGCGCAAAGTACTACGCATCCTTTGTACGTCACCCGTTCAGTGGTATGAACCAACTAGCCCGAAAAAAGGTCTAATTGCCTGGTAGAGTTACAGTCAGTGGAGGCGTAGAAAAAGGTGTTGGAAACAGCTTGACATAGGCGCGACCCCCTTTCGCTTGGCAGCGGCTTCACAGCAAGGCTTCTGAAACAAAGGTAATGACACAGTGAAATGACAGATATACAACAGTCAACAATACAAGAGAAAAACAGAAAGAGAATATACAATATAAAGATAATATTTGGATTGAATAAACACAGGTATGGCTGCACACACACAAAAAAAAACAACATAGTTGATCCCTCCGGCATTGGAATCGGAATAACACGAAAGTAATACGTGCCCATAAAGAAGTAACTGAATGTTTACTGTACATTGATATAAGAGAGTTCGCACAATGTATATTGATGTCTGGCAGCTATAGCACCGTTTAACGTGGATGCACCCACTTTGATGATTGGTGGTACATCTCCATCCCCACGACTAACGTCCATGTTCAATGATTAAACAAACCCTTGTGGTGGCTGTAGTAGTTAACGGTGACAGCGTCATCAGAGAACGAGTTGTGATAGCCAGAAGAGCGTCGCATATTGGACGCAGAACTTGGTCGCCACCCTGCGGCATGTTAAAATGTGATTGAACACCACGGCCGCACAAGAGGGAAACGCAAAGCGCGTCGTGCCGCCCCGGTAGCCCGGCCGCAATTTTTCTCGGGGCGACCGCGTAGGCGGGGAACGCGGTGTTAGGGCCCGTTCACGCTAGCGGCACGGCAGCTCGCCGTTTGCCGTTTGACGTTCTCAGGCTGCCGTGCGCAAGCGATTTCGTTCGCGCACGTGAGCCGTTCTTTGCCGTTCGAGACCCATTTTCTCGCCGTTCTCCGGCTGCCGGAGAGCGACGTGGCCAATCAGCGACGGAGGAGTGGTTGCCATGACTACGGCGCGCCGCGTCGTCTGCTTTCGGTTCTAAAAGCTTTGAGCTGCTTGCTTTTTTTTTCCCGCGCTTTTCACGCTAGAAGTGTCCATGTCGTCCGTGTCGTTGCCAGGCATGGTTCCAGCAGTCAATAAAGCGTTTTAGTCTGTCCGGCATTAAAGAAAGCGTCGCGTAAAACCAAATAAAGTGTCCCCAAGCTGGCGCCAGGTCAAGTGGCGCCAGCTATGGAGGATTAGAAACAACTAACAAACACGTAATAATTGTCCTCCGAGCATTCGGAAGCGCCCATCTCGGCTCGCTAAGCCTTCAGCATCGATTATTTGACTACGGCTCTCATAAACAGCGCAGTATCGGCACGAATACATTGCTGTCGAAGCTTAAAGACATGAATCTAAAGCAAATGGAAGCATGAGCTCGGAGCTTACAAGCTACAGAGCACATGGCAGCCACTTGATAGATTCGAGGTGGACGACAACCGCTTTTAGCAGTGCGGCCATGTTTTTCCGAGTCTCGTCGCCGAAGCTTGCCGTGCAAGGTGGACAGCTCTCGCGCGTGCGGCGACGGACGACGTTCTGCGGCACTGCGCCGTTGCGGCAGGCTTGCCGCTAGCGTGAGCGGGCATTACAGCCAGGTGAGGCAGGCGCGCGTCGCAGAACTATTTTTGGTTTGATTAGCGTGATGCTATGAGCGAAGCCGACGCTTTTACGACGCTTGGGTTAAGGTCACCACCTCGTGGTGTGTTAAGGCATTCACAAAATTGCACTTCTATAGAAAACGCGCCAAATGGGACGAACGTGTAACGCGTTGCAGGTACTAATCGCGCAGGCCTCAGTAATGATGATTTTACTTTACTTTGCCGCTCCCAGAGGGCAACACCAACACGCCGACCGGAAGAGTGGTAGATATAAAAGGCGCGTTTGTAAAGCATTTGGACCCTGTGGCCGTGGCGCAGTGGAGAGCGCGCCCTTCATCTGTTGTTGCGGACCGAGCGGTCGTGGGTTCGATGCCCGTTGACAGAACTATTTTTCTTTGCCATCTGATCGTGTACATTATTTCGACGTCATTTCCGTGACGGAAATACGTCACTGAAGTCTTGGTGGACCTTGGCATAAAACACTTTCGTGTTAAAAAAAACATGGTTGATCCCTCCGTCATATGAATCGGTATAACACGAAAGTGAACCGTGTCTTCACAAGAGTGTCGCTGATTGTTTATTGTACCAACGCCTCCTGTATTTCTTTTTCAATGCCAGTGGAAACGCTTGCTCCCCAGTGGGAACCGTTGGTCCGCCTTAGTTTAGGAAGTTGTCGTGGTGCGACACCACGTAAAGGGTATGACTGCTTACACCAGACGTGCGTCGGAGTGTACGCCGCTGCTGTTCCCGTGGAGATGCGGTAGACGCACCGTCCCTCTCCTATATCCAGGGGCGTAGCCAAGGGGGGTTGGGGGGGTTCAACACCCCCCCCCCCCCGAAATTTTTCAGTTTTGCTTGCGTATATATTCACGAACACATACAAACGCACGCACGAACATACATAAAGTATGGACCCCCCACCGAAAAAAACTTCTGGCTACGCCCCTGCCTGTATTATGCGTCTGTCAGATTTGTTCCTTCGTGCTGCCTCCTTTGTGGCTCGAAGCAATGCCGCCGCTGCCTTACAGCACTCGTGTGGCAACATTCTAAAGCCAGCGCATGCAGCAGCGTCTCAGTGACGCGTCCCCATAAGTAGCGCGTATAGCGCCATGAACGGAAACGCTCCATCTCAAAACAACGCGTCTCTTAGAGAACCAGCGTGACAGCGAACACAGTGATCATGAAGGCTCATTCATGTTCAGCCACAGTGATCATGATCAGCCGCTTCCTGCATAAGATCACGTGCCACGTTACGCCCTCTGTCAAAAAGAGTGTTCCACGCTCGTCACCTTGGCTATACGAGCAGCGCTGGCTAACACTCCCAGGGATTACACATACAGAAATACCCAACAAAGTGGACGGGGAAGCGCCTTTCGACGTAGCTCTATTGGTAGAGCATCGGACGCGTAATTCGAAGGTTATGTGTTCGGGTCCGTTTAATTCATTTCAATTTACATAATAATTACTACAATGCAGCTGAAGACAATAACTGATGTCCCCTATGCTCTCCCTGGCCTAACTCTCCGTTGGATTCATTTCGTTGGGTGTAACAAAGAAACGAGCGCCTTGCAAAGAATTCCCCTTCTTTTCTGTAAATCTTACCCGGCATGGTGGTCTAGTGATTATGGCGCTCGACTGCTGACCCGCAGGTCGTGGGATCGAATCCCGGCCGCGGCGGTCGCATTTTCGATGGAGGCGAGAATGCTTAAGGCCCGTGCGCTTAGATTTAGGTGCACGTTAAAGAAGCCCAGGTGGTCGAAATTTCCGGAGTCCTCCACTACGCCGTCTCTCATATTTATATCGTGTTGTTGGGACGTTAAACCCCAGCCATTATTATATATTTTCTGTAAATATTGAGGTTTAGAACAAGAAAACGACACAGGACGGCAGTTGACAGCGCTGTTTTGTTGATCCCCTCTAAGTTCTTCAGTCTCCATCTCATTCATAAAAAAAAGAAAAAAAGAAGAAGCAATAGCGAATTTCTGAAACAGCATGCTGTGCATACAGTAGAGCGCCAAGCCACTGGAACCGCCGCTTTCAGTGACATCGTTCCTCTTTCGCGCACTCTGAAGGTACACACGATGCTGGTTAATATTTAAATGCTTGTTTATCTATGAATGCTGTGAACCAGCACATCCATAAGATAATCAGATAACGTTATATCTAGTGCTGGTGTTTGTGATTGCCATATTGAAGCAGGACAGCCATGAAAGAAACTAACAAACAAGGGAAGGTTTGCAGGACAAATAAAACAAGCCGCTGTAACAATACATGAAGCTCTGCTTCGATGTTCCTGATGTAGTACACTCCTATAATTGTACCTCGGTCAAAGCGTTTTTTTTTCTCTTTGTTTGCTTGGGGGCAGTCATGTCGCTTCTGTTCTTCACATGCATGACAGTATTTTTTTTTCTTTAATTTGGATAGATTGGGAGAGATAGCGAAGAACTGATCAGTAGAATTAGGCAGCGCCATCTTCTTTCATTTTTAATCCTTCCTGGCTCAGAGGAGTCGAGCAGACTGCAGTCGATGCATTTTTCTCTCCGAGATGCCCCTGACAGCAGAGATGCGTTCAATAAATGGCGACGCTGTCACCTGTCGTTGCTCGCAGGCCATCCATCTCCGACCATCACATGGCACGTTGGCTACTCGGCGATGAACCGCGCCGTGACGCAGCTTCAAGGTGAGAAGACGCTGTCGTGGATCGAGCTGCAGCGACTGGAGCGCAGTCACTTCCGCACGGAGGTCACGTGCGCCGCAGCCAGTGGCACTGGAAACCAGCCCATCAAGTCGTCTGTCACCGTTGACCTCAACCGTAAGTTTGAACGACAATGCGCATCCTTATGAGTTTCACTTATATCGGCTTTGCTAAGCATCGCCCTGACGCTTTAGCCTTCTTGCAATTTTGGCTCTGGCTACCGACTTCGTCGTGCGTGTGCCTAATTCCATCAGAAGTTTATGCAATATATTCGTACAAGACATTGTGCATATTACGCCATAAACTGACGTGAGAGATGTAGACCAAACTATGTACTCCATAAGATTGAGCAGAACAGAGGAGTTTTTGACTAGGCCGTATCAGTTACCGTGCTAATGAAGCTCGGAAGCATCCATAGTTACATTTAAAAAATCGCACTCGTATTTAGTTTTATCCTCTATGTTGGCTTAGGTGCTACGGTGTAGCGCTGGTAAGCACGAGGGCGCAGGTTCGATTTCCGGCAACTGCGGCCGCATTTCACTGTTTGCGAAATGCGAAAACGCCCGTGTATTTAAATTAAAGTTCACGTGAAAGAACCCCCGGTCGATCATATATGATCAGAAGTGTCTCGCATTCTTCTAAGCTAAGGCTTAAGTGAGTTATGGTGAAATATTAGAAATCGTTGAACAGAGAATATCGCTGGAGCTAAAGTTTTGACAAGTGATCAGTAGTCTTCGTCAGGGCAGCAACTGGCTTTCCTAGCAACGTTTTAGAGCGAGAGCTCTACTCCTCCAAGTACCAACCCAGAAAGCGCCTCGTTCCATGAATCTGACCTTCATGCTCAGCTAAGATCACCCCAGCGTCGCTGAGCGGCGTCAGCGCCTCAGAAAATTGTTTACACATTGCCCGCGGAATAAAAATCAGCAGCACCTGTGCACTTCAATTCAATGTGCGCTGTGGCTCATATGATCAATCTTAAGGAGTGCATGGAAAACACATGTTCTGGCGTTCTGCACGGGCTTCGAGACGAAAGGTTTGGAGACTCCACTAATTCTGACGGCGAGCTGAAATGCACTTTAGAAATTTATGTGGCCGTCCACCAGCGCCCTAGCGTAGAATTCCGTGATCCAATGGAACGCACTTAAGGAGGTCCTGAGCCACTTCTCAAGGAAATCATCGATTGACCTCTGTATCGGATTATATTGCCTCATGAATCGATCGCCGCAAAAATTTTTCGAATCCGTCAAGAACGAGCGGAGTTACAGAGATTTCTCACACGCTTTCAGTGCTTTCTTTCTTCATTCGTCCCGAGGAGCGCGCTGGAAGCTACACAAGCAGGGCCGACACGGGCGAAAGAAGTTACATCGCGCGCACATCATGGCCTTGAGCGCGCGTCATGGAATGTGATCGCTCTCTACAGCTGTGATTCCGGTGCGCGCTAGTATTGCAAGTGTGTAACTTTATCAGACTATATATATATATATATATATATATATATATATATATATATATATATATATATATATATATATATATATATATATATATATATATATATATACACTATTTACAGATTTGTTTCAGTGCAACCATACTGGGCGGCAGCTTGCAGTTTTGTATTTTAAAAAAAAGAAACAATCGAACAGAGCTACGGTAGACATATACGCATGAAAGCGGTTGGGTTGGTGCATTCGACCTCTCATGACCTGATTAATTCACGTCACGATGTATAAAAAGAAGAAAACATTCGGTAAACAGCCTAAGTAGACGGCGCCCGGCACGTGGCAGCACTCCCTGGCAAGTAGCGCATCTGATCCAATCGCCGCTCTTGGTTTATGCCAGCTATCTGCCAATAGCAGCGATCTGCTTTATGACGAAAAATCTGCTATTTGACAGCCCTCTGAAGAGGGTGTACGGACCTCTGTGTGAAGAGACGGTTCTTAAGAAAGTGGCAACTTCGCGCTCGGCTAGTGAGCACTCCTTGCCGCGCACGATTTGGCTGAGTTGTTCACAGCAGTGTCTGCTTTCCGTGCTAGATGTTCTTTTACCAAGTACGAGGAACGGTACAGGACCCCTTAAAGCGACATGCGGCGCGCGCTGTTGCATTTTCACAGAATGCCGCCTGCTCCTTCTTCCCTACCTCTTAGTTTGACATCGTGCACGCTCCACTAGAGGAACCTGTGAAGAAGAAATACTGATTACCCAACCGACAAGACACGGAAAGGCCCTTGAGAGAAGCAGATGCTGTGTTCATGGGGGCTTGCCGACACGTCCTTCCTCACGTCATGCTGCCTTTTACTTTTAATAAACGCATATGAAATAATCAAAATTAGTACCGTCACATGAAGCTTCCTGCGTGCTTAAACGACACCGGGGGAAACTACCGATTAGTAAAATATATGAGCCAGACAGCTATGTACATTAAGAAAAAAGTTGGTAAAACAGAATATGAATGGGAATCACGAGCTATTCAAACGCAAGACTAAGAAACGAAACACATCTTCTGTTTCTTCGTAATGGAGGAAAAGGAATGGAACATTTACTTAATGCAGGAGTCTCATCTCAATCCCAAAACTCCAAGAGCACAACTAGCTTAGCACGATTTCAGAGCTTGTCATTAAGAGTGAGCCAGCAAGACAGCTGAATCAACAGTTCCTTCCACCACCAGCGCGCGCGATCTATACGATCCCATCGTGAGCATAGGATTGGATGACATGCCACCGGGGTGCTATACTCTATACTTCTATCGCTAACAGAAGAATAAAAAAGCTTCGCGGAAGCGAAGAGCCACCTCTTAGAGTAGAGATCGGTGTCACCGTAGGTGCGGTGTGCGATTTACACAAACACAGCTGTTCAGAGGAAGGAAGGAGGGCTTGCATTCATCAGCACGGCGCATTCAAGTATTGTGCACGCCCGCAGCCACGTTTCACGAAAAACGGATTTTTGTTAGGTATTTTAGATATAGACCATCCACGGTGCTATTATATAGTTGTCCGAAAAATGAAAAACTTTTTTTTGCCGAGCTTTTTAAAAGCTGTGAAAAAATTAAAAGAAATTAATGGAGTCATGTAAATCAATTCATTCAAATATTTCTTTGTCATACATCGTATCTCCCCATCAAGTTTCACTGCATGCAGGGTTGCGGTCGATATCAAAGCAATAATATAGCCGACAATATCTCTCCACTGTTCACCTGAGAGTCCACGTATGCCTTCCTTTCAATCCCTTCTACAGCCTCGCGGCCGGAAAAGCTCTTCACACGCGGAAAACGCGTGCTCTAATCCCCCGCGCGTGTCTCGTAATCTCTTCCCCGTACTGAAACTCAGGTGGAGGAAATCTTTTTCCCGCGACATTCGGCTGCGGTTGCCTTTATGCCTTCCGTAACGTGCGCCTGAGGTCCAGCATCTTCAGGGGCTGAACCACGGCTCTGACTGCTCTGCCCCGGAATCTGCAGCGAATTCTCGACATCTGCTGTGGTTGTATCTTAGAGGAAATCCCACTGACGGAAATGCGCTTAACGGTACCATAATACGGACAGACAAGCCCTCAGATTACACACAGTAAACTACAACCGCTAAGCTCTATCAGCCACTTATGCAGCCTCTTGACAAAGGAGTGCCGCATTTATTTCATATTATGCCTTATGGAAAAGCATGCCCAAAGAGGTTTCCGACACCCGCAACAAAGACGCGAAGGCAATTCAATTTTCGGACCTGCCCCGAAACAACGTCACAGCTAGCAGTTCGGATCGATGATTGTGACGCAATGGTGAAAATGGATCGTCGGCAGCACCAAATTGAGTTGCGAGTGGATATTATCATTTCTAAAAGCGTCGTGTGGAATTTTTGGTGGAACTTCCTGATGTTGCGCTCCGCCACGATAGTTTAGTGGTTATGGCGCTCGGCTGCTGACCCGAAGGTCACGGGATGGAATCCCGGCCGCGGCGGCTGCATTTTCGATGGAGGCGAAACTGTCTGAGGCCCGTGTACTTAGATTTAGTTGTACGTTAAAGAACCCCACGTGGTATAAATTTCCGGAGCCCTCCACTACGGCGTCTCTCATAATCATATCGTGGTTTTGGGACGTTAAACCCCAGATATTATTATTCCTGATGATTTGTAAAAATGCGCATGCGATGTTATCAGCTTTCGTATAATTCTAAAATTATTGCCACAGTGTAGTTCTCGGCAGTTTACGATACTATAATCCACAATGCAAAGAAATTTTGACAGAAGGTCCGCAGTGCATCCTTTGTCGGAATTGCATATACCGTTCTATACAAGGCATGCATAACTAAGCCATCACAACGGGCGCTATATTGCCTGAAAAACGCATTTACATTTGTGAATTCCTCTGAGATACGACTTAATCTGGCTAGATAATGCAGGCCCCGTTGGATTGTATGGTTCCTATGAGTTGCCATGTTCAGTTCGAATACAAAAATAAAGCTAGTATGAGCTATTTCGCACCCCCAAACGCGTTGTTTTTAGAGATTTCATATATTCAGGAAACACATTTAAATTGTTTTTTGTGTATTCTTGCGGCTTCTGTTTGTGTCGTATGCAGTAATTATAACATGAAGGTACACACTATGACTGCCTTGCCTATGCTGTGAATTTTAACTTCTCTACTAACTGCTTATGGTTACTTTATCGGAAGAAACAGCATCTGTCTGCGAATACGTTTGCGTGTTTGCATGTGTTGGTATGTGTGCGTGGATATGCGTGCTGGCATATGTGTTAGTATATATGGTTGTGTGCACGCACTTCTGTTGCACACGCAGAAGTATACGTAGACATACGTGTAAACGAGGAGTGCTGACAAAGAGAAAAAAACTGAGATATTGTGATGTGGATTACAGTGGGACATACCAGTGTACGCTTTCTCCAAACCAGCGATATGAGATAAAACGTGCTTTTGGTGCTTTAGGAGTAAGACGCGCCATACACATTTATCATTGAATGCAGTACTCGTCTCCCATTTGAGATGCCATACATTCTAGGTACATGAAACCATCATTCATTTATCTTCAATGGACCCCTCTCGACGATCTTTAAAGCGCAAGTAAAGCTCACGAAGTTGGAACATAGTTTTCGAAGGCATGAGCTCAACGCTGTCTCCGCTTTGCTAAATGCCGCACCTTTGTTTGAGGCTCGCAGTTTTCACACTGTCTTGACTACACGTTCTGCAAGCTGAAATTATCATACTCGGTAAGGCCTCATGACTGCTTTCTCCTCTTCAAACGTTTAACTAGGGCATAACATTAACCGCGCTGCTATGACACAAACAGAGACATGGTGGGTGGACGGTGCTCATAAAACCCGCTTTGGAAGTTGGGCGAGTTGGTACGGGATCATCTTCTAACAAACTGCGCAGCAGGACAGGACACAAGGAAAGAAGAGACACACGAGCGCGGACTCACATTGAAAATACGTAGCATGATTAAATAGTGCTCATCAAGGGTTAGGTGTCCCTGTCCAAAAATAACAACTTAACAAAAACAAAATAACAGTTAAGGATTTCAGTCACGGCCGCATAGTGCACGTGGAGCGCAGATACGCAAGGTAGGCACCGTTTATCAGGTCCCCTGAACATACAGGAAATCTTATATCGGTGAATGTGGTAGATGCATTAATATGAGGTTAGGGGAACACGAACAATTTCTTTCCAAGGCCTCGGACTCACATTTACCAGCGCACTGCCTAGAGCGTAGTTGCGAGCTGGTCTTTAATGATGCGAAAGTTGTCTCCAGAGAAAGCAGACACACAGGCCGCAAGATAATTGAGGCCTTTCATATCAGGAGACAGGGAAATGGGTGTATTAGATGCCCCTCTGTCAGTCTGACGAAGAGTTCGCGTATCTGCGCTCCACGTGCTACAGTTGTATACGCGGCCGTGATTGAAATCCCATATTTTGTTTTGTTAAGTTCTTATTTTTGACAGTAACACGTCATCCTTAAATGGCACCATTAAAGGTTGCTAGGTATTTTCAATAAATCAATTCTGAATCTGCGCTTGTCTGTCTCTCCTTTCTTTCTGTCCTGTCCTGCGGCGCAGTTTGTTAGAATGTGCTCATATAAAACGGGATTCGTGCTCTACAAGTTCTTACGTTTGCCATGCAAATAATCTCTGCCTTGCGACAGTGATAAACACCATACCATTTCTATGGCAACTAAAATTCCATAACTATTATATTACAGTGGCGTTATTTCTGCAACAATCTTCTATCCCAGACGACATTGAGACGCAGGCATCTGTGGGCGCAAAATTCAAGTCTTTAATTCACAAAGCCGTTGTTACGATGTACAGTGGCTCTTAAGAACAGACACTGAGCAATCGTAATAGCGAGCCTATTCTTGCACAGTAATCTGTATTTAAAAATACTTATAAGACAAAATAAAAGCTATAGGGATAACAGTAGCAGGATGGTGCAAATGAACCTTAACCTTTTCTTGTCGTCAGTTTTGTTTGACTAGAGGCCTAGGTCTCCTAGGGACTCGCCGCACTATACTTCTCGGCGAAATTCTGCACGCGGTGCTGATTAGAGCGTAGCCTTCTAACAACCACAGAATCTTTGCACTAAGGGTACCAGCATCTTGTCCTTACCAGTTATTTGCATTTGGCATACCGACATGATCGATATTCTTCGTAAGCGCGCAGATAGGACGCCTAGATTTTACAGGTGCAATTCTCATTGGTGACGTCGGTGAACCGGCCCAAAACACAAGAGAAACACCGTTGTAATATGGTAGGGGCTTCGTGGAGATGGCAACTCTTCTGACGGAGCAGCAGTTCCCAACCAGTGAAATAACAGGTATCACAGTAGCGGCGATCGTAAGGGCCATCTGTCACGGATGCCGCAACATTCCCGTGGACGGTGGGCCAGGTTATTACAGACGAAATGTTTTGTTAATTATGTTTCTACATTAAGTTCACTAGCGCGAGCTGTAGACACCCAAAAGAAAAAAATATCAGACGAATGGAAATGAATATTCCGATGCAATGGTCTAATCAGGATATCCCCTTACATTGAAAGCTAACTCGTTAAATCCGTCTCCTCGTGTTCGCTAATCATTAGCCTTCCATCAAAATATGTATTTCGATAGCCTTCCACCGAGCGATCATCCCTTCCACTGGCTTGAGAGAAAAAGAGTTTAATGGTAGTTGAAGATGTCAGCCCTGCTATATACGAAGTCTTCCACTTAAGATTAGGTTCCTGAGGTCATAATAATAAATAAATAGCGCAAAAAGCAGAAAAGACAGGAAACCCAAAAAGTCACAGTTTCGCCTGAAGGGTGAAGCAATGAATGCGATGGCAAAAAGTTGGAATGTCACGGGAAGAACGGTAAGCACTTAGAAACTTGCAGCGCGCTGCTCAAACACAGAGAAGGACGCACGAAAATAACGCACAGGATGCACAGAACGAGCGCAAATTGTCACAGTTGTTACTTCAACTAGCCCCTACTTTAGCTCTCCTAGCTAGCAGCTCACTCCTTTCGCAAACGCGGCCGCTGCACCGAGCAAAGTGACTTTCGTGCGGTCTATAGCTTCAACGCAAACTTTGCGGTGAAAGCACAAGACGTACAAAACTCCCCCTCATGAGATGAGCGCGCGAGCACGGACGACCACGTTCTGTATGTCAACGTAAAAGTCGGAGGCGCACATTCCAACTCCTACGAAACACTAGAGAGTTTTAGAATTGAGGACCCAAGAAATCTGCGAGCCACCAGGACGCATGCGCAAAACGCAAGCCACTCTTGGACTCTTGTGCACGCGTTGTCCCAATAAGGAGCCTTCATGTTCGCGCCTCCATGCCGCCGTCTGAGTTTTTTCGACGGAGGCACGGAGGCGCGCACAAGAAGGCTCCCTATGTCCCAAGACCCTGCAGCGCCTTAATTTGGGCGGCGAACAAAACCGGAGAGCGCGCGACCCCAACAGAAGAAAATAAAGACGGCGCTTGGTAGTGGCGCTTGAAGCCACTGCTCGTGCTCCCTTCGGGCGTCAATTGTGGTCACTAAAATAAAACTTCATTTGGGTCTAGTTGGTACATATTCCCGAAGCTAAAATTACAGCGCAAACGCACTTCTGTGTCCTTCTTACTTCTTCTTTACTTCTTTGTCTTTGCATCCATCTGAATATGATTTCATGTCTGCGCGTATCGAATACACTATAATCATTCGTTCGTAGCCTGGAGAACGAATGACGCGTGGCGTAATTGTCTAATGCGGCGCGCTACGGAGCACAGGGTTGAAGGTTCGAATCCCCGGTCACCTGCTCCGGTATTTTTTTCTGTATTCAGTTTACTTGTGGTTTTTATTTATATTTACATGCATATACATATACTGGACATGACGGCGATGGCAAAAATCCGCCGAGAGTGTCCATATAATTGCTATCGCAATAAAATAATCTACGAGTGAAATAAAACCCGCGAATGACAAAGCGTCAAACAACGTCAATAAGATTGTACTAGCGTTAAAGGGACACTAAAGCGAAACAATCACTCGGTTTAGTGCGATAAATTGTGCACTGAGAACTCTAATGTCGTTAATTTCGCCATCATAGGTTTATTAATAGAGGAGAAAATCAAGTTCAAAGTTTCATTTTTAAATTTATCGTATTTTTACGCCATTGGCTCAACAAAATTGCCCCAAACTTGGTATGTTAAGTCTATGGCGCCCTCAGATGACGATGTACTTCATTTTTACCGATTAGGATTTACGTAGTCCCTAGTAGGCGCAGTCAAAACATGTAACGCCATGGCGAATGGTGCGGGAACTTCAAGGTAGCGTCGCCACCCACATTTTGTTTTTGCGTGTTTTCTCGCTTACTAAGCGTCTTCTCGCAGCAAGCGTTGTGTTCTTGGTATCGCGAAAGAGTGCTTTACTAATATGAGAAAAATCGTTTTGCCCTTTAGTGTCCCTTCAAGTGTAAAGGCAAGGCATTCGAACTGTGTTTCCATTTTTTTCCCAGTTACCTAAGGATCAGTAAATACTATTTCTAATATGTACCGAGTAAATTTCGCTGATGACCGCAGGATGTTGTAGAGTGGACAGCGGCAACGCACGCACTTACATACAGTGTCTTCTTGCTTATATAGTTTGCGCTCGTTGGCAAGATTGGTAACAATGCGAGACCCGTTCATGAACAGTAATATTTCGCAGTTTTTGCGCTTGTCAGCATGGATAAAAACGCATGGTGAAAATGAAAGTAAAGTGATTGTAGTTTATAACTTTAGTTTAAACGAGCACTGAAAATTATGTAATAGATGCTCAGAGGTCTAATGAACTTCGCTGTCTGTTTTTGCTTCTGCAGCCAACAAGGCTATACCATATCAAGTTACTTCGCGTGCACTCACGACGGTTCTTTGAACTCTATAGAATGTTCCGTGAAATATCATCATGCGCTTGAGTGCATACTTGCTGCGAAAACACTGAACACATCAGAATGGCTCGTTCGATTTTTTTATCTCTTATGCCTCATTTTGAAACAAACTTCTTTGTTAGAGCTAGAATGTTGTCATGCTATATTTGAAAAATGAACGCATCGTTATATGTGGTTTATTTGTCGCACGTCATGCAACTATAGCTGTCTTTTAGGACTTGGTACGATTTTCATTAACGCATCTGTGTTAATTTGATCATCGAGTTTGTTCGTCCTATGTGGAAAATAAACCTAATTCCGAGAGAATTGCCCACAGCGCAATGTTCTCCAGATTAGTTTTTAATCCCCGGATTTTCTGTACGATTTCAAGAATATACTGCGCTGATATAACAGTCGCCGTTTCGAATGTCATTTGTTATCATTTCCTTAGCTCTATCAAGTGCACGGCACTTCGTGATGCGATTATGCGATGAGTACTGGAGTAGGAAAACCACTTCCAGCTCACCGTATTAGCAGCGTTGTTTGCTTGGAAGAACTGCCCGTCTTTCTTTTTTTTCGGCTCCCGCACACAGACTCGCAGAAGGAAAACCAACAATGGCTGCGGAGCTCGTTTCTCAGATCTCGGCACCCACTCGGTCAAAGCAATCTGCTCTGAGGGAGAAACTCGCGAAAGCTGTAACTTCTACTTGAGGGTGAAAATGAAATAGCTCGAAAGAAGGAAATCCACCACTCGGGCTCAATTCAGAGGGACTCCGCCGTAAGAGTGCACCCGCTTAGATGAATGAGGTCTCTGCCGGCAGGCGCGAGCTGAGTGACGTGACACGGTCGTGCGGGTTAGGTTTGATCGACGATGCGGTTGCTCGGTAACGACGGAAGTAAACAGGAAAGCCTCTACAGACGTCTAGCCAAAGAAGACTACGCAAATTGACAGCAAGCAAAACAATTTGGATGGATGATACGGAAGCGCGATTTATGTGCCGCTATGCTTAGCAGCAGTCTGTGTCACAGTTTTGTTTCTAGAGCTTGGTGCTATATTTTAGAAATGCTAGACCCTTATTGCGTCTTAGGCTTGTCCTGGACAATGCCACTGTAGCATACACGGCTGGATGAAAGCCAGAAAAGCTGGTTTTAACCTAGTTCAGACGCCTAGGGAACTAAAATTTCCAGCACAACCATATTTTCAAACACGTTGGCTTCTGCGCAGACCTGTATATAAAAAAAAACGTAATAATATGTGACAAGCATTCTTCTGCGATGTTCTGGCTCTAGCTGGGCACAAAAATGAACTATTCATACGTGATATTCACTGCACATAACAATTTTCAGTACTATAACAAAGGGTATACCCCGAATGGACCCTCCACCGTACACTGATTGTATGTCAGCCCACTTATGACAAAAATAGGCGGATCACCGAATCCCCAGCACATTTTTCTATTTTCTTCAAATAGACGTCTTCTAACGCACGGATGTGATGTCCTGACAACAGTTGACAACGTCCTGACAGCCTGACAAGAGATGCACGCTCCCGAAATAACGCAGACTTGTTGAAATGTGCTGCTCCGTCCATGCTTATGGGAGAACTCGCATGCGCAGCACTATGCGCTCTGCGGAGCGGCAGTGCACTCAGTGCGGCCACGCATCGAATAAAACCACCGAGAAGCATGGCTTTGTGTCTACACTCTAAACAAAAATAACCCGAAAAGGGATGATGAAAACATTCCTTTATTAAAGTACAAAGAAACCGGGGAGGGTCCCTATTCCGGGACTCCTATGAGAACCTCTGCGATAGCCCGGGCCCGCAGTACGAGCGCCCGACAGACCTCGGGGGCGCCGTCGCGAAGGATGCGTTCCCACTGCTCCGGAGTACGGGTGGACCGAAGGATATGGGAGGGGAGGGAAGTAGGCAGCGGTGCACTCTACGGTGACGTGAAAGGTTGTGGAGTAAACCGCTTGCCCTTAAGCGCATTCCCTTTCGTGTATTTTTTTTTTAACAACGTACAGTCGAGGTAAAAATTTACTCTCATGCTGACCAAGCTTTTCAATGTAGCAGGGGTAGTATTCTTTTACTCCCTGTTAGGTTTCTCAGCGAGTACAATGCGAGTAATTTTTTACTGCCTTTACAAAGTTTCTCCGATGATTTGTGACAGTTATTTCTCAGTCGAGAGTTTCTTGTGGTTCATGTAGTAGTATTTATTCACTGCAGTAGCTCAGTTTTCGCGGCTATTTCTGATGGCTGCAAAAAAAAAAAAAGATAAGCTGTGTGATCGCATGATGAGCCATCGTATTTCCAAATAGATCGACATCGAAGGACGCAGTATCGATGACATTTACAGAGATAAACACACAGGGTGTTTTTTTTATAGACAATACAGATTTGTACAAAACTTCTGTAACAGTCAGGCCCTTTTCGTTTTCGTACATGAACTCTATGTCAAGGCAGAAATAGTTTTCCGCAGTTAAAATGGCATTGACGTGACTAATTCGCAAAAACTCGTTAATTATCTTTTTAATTATTGGCTTCAGGGCAGTTTATATAAGAAAGTTCTAGTGCGTGCCAATTTCTACCATGCCGATTTTTTAGAAATTGTGAAAGTTTCGCGTCATTAGCGATATTCGTCATTTTAATTTTAATTTTAAGGCCGATACCGAAACTGACCGCACCAGGCGCGCAGGAAGCGCAACTCCTCTGTTACATAAGACCGGAACTGCCCGCGACAAGGAAGGGGCGAAATTTAAATCGAAAGCATGCTGACATATACGAGTACACAGCTTATTATGTGACTAGGAAGCTAAGGGACAAGGAAGCTCCTCTGTGTTTCTTCCTTGTCCTTTGTCCTTTCATCGCGCTGTTAGTCACATAATGGATCACCAACTTACCCAAAGATTTGCTCCCTTAGGTTACACAGCTTATTCTTTCGACGCGATTCGTGGTGCTTATCTGTTTCTTTAGACTCTAAACAGGCGCGAAAAAATATTTCGCCTGTCTGCAAGAAGAGACGCCGCAGCGGCTGCCCCTGAGTTTTATGCTTCGCATGGAAAGAAGAGGTTAATATCGCGTTTATTATATTTTTTTTCGCACAGCTAGAAAGAAACAGATAATCAGCAACCACCACACGCAAAGGTACGGTGATCCCCTGGTGCAGCTGAAATGACTTGCCGTTTCACACAAGAAGACGTCGCCGGGACGAACCTTCATTCAAATTGCGACACTTCGTTGTCACGTGTAGTTCTGGACTGACGTATCAGAGTGGTCGCGTTTTTCGCGCGCTCGGTGAGGTCATTTTTGGTATCGGCCCTAAAATTCGATGAGGAATATCTCTAATTACACGCAACTTTCATGGTTTCCAGAAAATGGGTATGTCATAAATTGGCACGCGCAGCTTTCTGATATAAACACCTGCCCTCAAGTCACCAATTAAAAAGTTAATAACCGAGTTTTTGTTGATTAGTCGCATCAGTCTCATTTTAACTGCGACAAGGTACTTCCGCCTCGACGTGGATTTCGTGGGCGAAAACAACCGGATCTTTACTGTCAGGATTTTTATAAAAAATCTGTATTGTCTAAAAAAGAACACCCTGTACATACAAACACACATGCACACAACCATTGCAAAGTAAAACACCCTCCATGGACCGACCGCTCGCTCTGCACTACCGTACACGACTACCCGCAACGTCGAGTGGCGCCACTGCTGTTATCGTAACTGGGAATACCCAGAGCCGTATATTCCTTCGGAGAGTTCGGCGGAGGGGCGGAGCCAACAGCCATCCAAATTTAGCGGCGGCGCTGTCCGCCATTTTGTGCCGCGGCACTGTAAGCCCGCGTTGGCGTGCGCCCGCAACGCTCCGTCTCTGGCTAGGTTTCATCTCAAAAAATAACTACTGGTAGCACGAATATTTGATTATGTTCACAAAAAGGTAGCTTTAAGGAAGGCTAGCTTAACATACGTCAAAAGTAGGACGGCGTGGGTCATTGTAAATGAACTGCACTTTGCCGTTTTGATCCGCAGTAGATCTGCAGCTCTGCCTTGCACCTCGCTGTATGCCCGCTTCGATTACTGCGGCAGTTTATTTTATAGGAACCAAATAACAAGAGTCTGTTAGGCACCGAGGAATTGTACATTCGACATTTCGACACGTATGTAACATTCGGTATTAAATGTTCGATACAAAAGTTGACGTCTTCAACTTAACAGACCTCTATTTCGGGCGGCTCTCTCTTGGCAACGCCGCTTATACGACGACGATGTTTTGTGTGTGCTTTATTCGAAGCTTTCAATGCTAGTGAGTAAAAGATTAACTGGCGTCGCTTACCGAGAATAATACGGCGCATTTGCTGCAGCGGGCGTCAGCACCTGAAGTGTTTGCTGGTGTGCAGTGAAAGTAGAACATTTATCACTCGTACGGTCTTCGCGATCTAACCCGCGAGGTGTTTACTTCATTCGATAATTTTGAACTTGCTTCATGCTGACTGGAGGGCCACGGCAAGGGGAATATCATCCAAAAAGAAGTTGATGGCTCGAAATAAACAGGGCTTGAGTGGATGAAGGCTGGTCCGAGATTTACTGTACAAACGCACTTACGTCAAACAGGATTTCCTGAACTCAAGGAAAATTTTTCTTGATTTGCATGCCTAAAGGTAAGCAGCTGTGCCCAGCATCGCCATTTATTAAATTTTTACTGAATGCATCCCCAAGTGCCCTCATTAAAGGGGTATTACCACTTCTGAAATAAGGCATTGGTGATATAAGTAACGGAAGAAAGTCGCATACGATCGTTTTATTGCCAGATATGCTTAAGCATCATCTGGAGGTGTAACAGGTGTTCACAAGAATACAAATACAAAGAACAGTGCTCCACTACACCAATCAGCACTCACTAAGAGCTGATGTAAACAAACACAATAACACTAGATCAAAAACAGACTAATACAAATATTACGATCGTTTTATTGCCAGATATGCTTAAGCATCATCTGGAGGTGTAACAGGTGTTCACAAGAATACAAATACAAAGAACAGTGCTCCACTACACTAATCAGCACTCACTAAGAGCTGATGTAAACAAACACAATAACACTAGATCAAAAACAGACTAATACAAATATGAAGAACAGTGCTCTACTTCACTAATAACTAATTGTTTATATAAACAAATACGAGAACGATGCATCAGAAAGACCAATACAAATACAAAGGACAGTGTTCCACTACACCAATCAGCAATCACTAAGAGATGGTGTAAACAAAGACAAGAATAATGGATCAAAAACATACTAATACGAATATGAAGAACAGTGCTCCACTACACCAATTAGGAATCACTAATAGCTGATGTAAACAAATGCAAGATCAATGGACCAAAAGCAGACTGAAAAAGAAGAAATGATATGCAGGATGATAAAACAATTTTGTTGCGTTTCATCATTTTGGATAAGGATATGCAAATACAATGAGTCCAGAGCAAACAATAAAAGAAGAAAGCCCCAGTCTGTGGGGAATATTTGCAAAAAAAGAGAGACTGAGCTACATCGGGTCAGCAAAAACAAATACCAGATGAAGACAAGTACCACAAACCATCATAGTGAGTGGCCAGAAAAAAACGCATTAAATTGAATGTCTCTGAAGCGACTAACACAGGAGCAAACATATCCGTTAGAATATGACACAATCCAGCTGAGAGCTGATAGCTGCACTGCTATAAATAGGTTAAAACCAACCTCTAGGGCTTAAATTCATGACTGATGCAGAGCATTTCACACACAAAAAACAATGCAATGTTTTGAAAACAGCATAATCGCTTATTACATGAGGTGTAATCAGTTAAAAATAAATGACAACACAAGCACATAACTCTTGTACCTGAACAGTGGAAGGATGGTACCCCTTTCAACTGCCTCCAAAGGGATGACGACATACCTCATCATACAGCGCTGAGCTCATCTTAACGAAAACACCGCACCACTCCTAATGAGTCTTCAGTAACCTAATTTGTGTAGGACAAGCACAACTACTGCAATTTCGATTGAAACTAACATTCTGTCAGATAACATGCAGGGCAGATGGAGAGAGCTGATTAAACAGTCTCCTCTAAACCAACCAGCTCACAGAAAATTTTTTATGACAGTACAGTTAAAACTCCATCTAACGAAATCCTATTGAATAAATTTGCCGATCTCACAAAAAACTTTCCATGCCCAGCTAATACTGATAGGGTTCAGTGCACATAGCGTACATGAGCTGTGACGTACTAGAGTAAACTGCTGGTCTTTTTTTTTTTACTGAAACACTTTATGCCTGAAGAACAGAGAGAGACGGGCTCTCTTGTGCAGCCTTACGGGCTGTTGACGCACTTGCGAATTTCCTGGCTTCCATAGCTGCCTTTTGCCTTTCATGTTCTTTCTTACTGAGATCCTTTAAATGGATGCGGATACGAAAGACAATAAATCGTTGTATTATGTGAGCCTTAATATTGTGACATTGTGGAAAATGTATGCCAGTTGTAGCACTCATCATTATTTCTTGCAGCCGCTTTGCATTGTTTACTTGCTTATGCAAAGAAGATGCGTGTTTCACAAATATGCTTTCACACATTTGCAACAGAGACACTAGGATCTGACTTGGGATAGCAAGACAACCATCTTTATAAGCCTTGGCCCGAATAAACTGTACACACTTGCCATCATTTTGTGGATCTATTATAGATTCCTTGCACAGGTTGCATGTTGAGTTATTTTTCAGCACAGATGATGCAAGGTATCCTGACAAGTATGCAAATGCACTCTCTTCTGAGCTGCTCATGTCAGGTATAACATCATCAACTTCATCCTCATGTGCGCCTTCAATGACTTTGGTCACACTGCTAGAAAACTGGGACCGATAATCGGCCAAAAAGAAGGCCCCATCATCAATGTCATAGCTTCCTTTCTTGGCATGTTTTAAGTACTGAGAAACACTGATGACCCGAAGAGCCATCTTGCACTGATAAGGTGTAGGAATAGGATTTCTTGCACGAATCATTGAGAAGAGGTTCTCAAGACTGTCTTGGGTGAAGCGAGCAGTCAGAACAAATTTGTAGCCTTCTTTTAGGAGATCTTTTTGGAGCGACAAAATGCTACTGGTGCTAAGCAGCACGCCCGTTTGCACAGGTTTCCATGAACCGTCAGCTATTTTAATGTCCCGAAAGAGGGTCATGAAGAACTGCATGAAGCTTACAGCCTTGTCATGTTCTTCAGGCTTACACTGGCTGAATGCGGTTCCAATGTATCGACTGCACATCAGGTCAAACCATCTGTTTACTTGCCTAAAAAACCAGGCCGTGGTTTGGGCTTTGGTGCTTAACACGCCATTGTCAACAAGTTGCTCAATCGCGCATGCCGTTTTATGGCTCATCAGTTCTGCTGCTGGGGCTACCTTCATTTTGTGGAAATGGCCTGGGGAAATATGCATCTCACTTAGATGTGGTGCCAGTTTGTAGGGCTTCTCCTTTTCATGCTTTACCAGTTCTATCACAGGCCACATGTGAACAATATTGGTTGGTAACTTATGTTCCTCAACAATGTTGTCTGGCAGTGTTATAGTTTGTAGCCTACAGAGGTGATTTCTAATGTTCTTCAATATGTGGGGAGCATCTGCTAGCACACATATATTTTTTGATGGCTGATCTGGATGCGGTGTAGAGCATGACACCACGCCATTTCTTTCTGCATGCACACCAAGCACCCTCCACAAAGCTCGGTTCCCTGCACCCATGTCACTCGTAATGGCCACAACATCAAGGCCAATGGCACTACACTTCCGTATAATTGCATGCACAACAGCTGCACAGTCACTGCCTTTGAAAGACAATCCAGTGAAATGGTAGCCTACTACCTGTTTCCATCGCGTAGAAACACCCCCGATCATGAACGCTAAGCAGTGAGTGGCTAACACTGGGTTATCTACATTTTCTCCTAGAGTGGTAAAGCCACACACGCTTTGTGAGCTGGGGTCGTACTCAAGCTTGTCGTGCAGCTGCATTTCATCGATCATAAGCACACATTTTTTCTCATGTTGCTTAAATGCAGCTATTTTGCACTTCATCATTTCAAACACTCCATCAAGTATGCCAGGTTCAAATTTGATGCCTTGCGTATGTTCACGTAAAGTACGTTCAGCAGGCAGAGGCTGACCTTGAGAAATGAGGAGGTTGTAACCGGTAGAACCACATGCGAAGTGCAGCCTCAGAGCCTTTTTGATTGTTTGAGTAGACCACGAGCAACCATTGTTTTTCTCTTTGCCGAGTGCTCGTACCTGATCTTCATTGAAGACCCTTGCAATGCCTTTCTTTATTCGTGCATTTTCTTGCACGAGGTCTCGTTTTTTTCTCTGCAGACACTTCAACTTGCGTTGTAGGTCTGCCACTATCTGGAGCATCAGAATACAAACCATAATTATGAGTGCACAAGTAAATAAAAATAAAGCATTACCTAGCAAAGCATAGAATAAAAACGGCATAATGAAGAACAAGCATAGCCATTATTTTATGCATGCACAAAGCTCAAACATTTATGAAACCATTAGCAAAAGGTAGTCCCAATAGCGGCTGTTTTAAAGGGCATGTAGCTCAAAGTGCCCAAGACTACAAAGTTACACCAGAGATAAGACTTCGAGAATTTTTTTCAAATAACCAAAACCTTAAGCTTTGGTAGTATGAGTGTTAAAATTTTGACAGTTACTACCATTAAGCAAACGTACTAAGTGACAATATAGATTTGTGGAAAAGATAGTGATAGAAATGAAAAAGCAAGCTGTGGTGGCTTACCTTTTTAGGAGAGACCTGTTGCAGTGTGTTTGAAAAACGTTCATGCGTTCCAGAAGATGTGTTCTCTGTTGTATGGGTTTCTCGAAAACAAACGCCTATTGGGTCACTGGTTGTGGCAGATGTGGTTACCATCAAATGAGCTGCCTGAAAGTCAGAACAGGTGAAAATATTTGCAGTACAACATGAGAGCTTGAATGATTTCGGCCAACACAAAAGAACACACGCACTCAGCAGAGTTGCATAGTTTACCTGATGGAGTGAACACTCTTGATTTGAGGCAGCCAAGGGCACAGAATCATAAGGAGAAGTTGATGGGCTTGAATCCATCTGAAGTGTGCGGACTAAGCTAGTCAGTATATGCCGCAACCAAACAACTGATGCTAGAGTAAATAGCGAAGAAGTTTACCTGTTCAGATGGGCATCGTTGACTTGAGGGAGCCATGAGCACAGAATCAGGAGGAGAGGTTGCTTGGCTTGAATCCATCTGAAGTGTGTGGACTAAGCTAGTCAGTATATGCCGCAACCAAACAACTGATGCTAGAGTAAATAGCGAAGAAGTTTACCTGTTCAGATGGGCATCGTTGACTTGAGGGAGCCATGAGCACAGAATCAGGAGGAGAGGTTGCTTGGCTTGAATCCATCTGAAGTGTGTGGACTAAGCTAGTCAGTATATGCCGCAACCAAACAACTGATGCTAGAGTAAATAGCGAAGAAGTTTACCTGTTCAGATGGGCACCTTTGACATGAGGCAGCCATGAGCACAGTATCAGGGGAGGTCGCTGGCCTTGAATCGGTCTGAAGTGTGTAGAGTAAGCTAGTCAGTACATGTTGCAACCAAACAACTGATGCTAGAGTAAATAGCGAAGAAGTTTACCTGTTCAGATGGGCATCGTTGACTTGAGGGAGCCATGAGCACAGAATCAGGAGGAGAGGTTGCTTGGCTTGAATCCATCTGAAGTGTGTGGACTAAGCTAGTCAGTATATGCCGCAACCAAACAACTGATGCTAGAGTAAATAGCGAAGAAGTTTACCTGTTCAGATGGGCACCTTTGACATGAGGCAGCCATGAGCACAGTATCAGGGGAGGTCGCTGGCCTTGAATCGGTCTGAAGTGTGTAGAGTAAGCTAGTCAGTACATGTTGCAACCAAACAACTGATGCTAGAGTAAATAGCGAAGAAGTTTACCTGTTCAGATGGGCATCGTTGACTTGAGGGAGCCATGAGCACAGAATCAGGAGGAGAGGTTGCTTGGCTTGAATCCATCTGAAGTGTGTGGACTAAGCTAGTCAGTATATGCCGCAACCAAACAACTGATGCTAGAGTAAATAGCGAAGAAGTTTACCTGTTCAGATGGGCACCTTTGACATGAGGCAGCCATGAGCACAGTATCAGGGGAGGTCGCTGGCCTTGAATCGGTCTGAAGTGTGTAGAGTAAGCTATTCAGTACATGTTGCAACCAAACAACTGATGCTAGAGTAAATAGCGAAGAAGTTTACCTGTTCAGATGGGCATCGTTGACTTGAGGGAGCCATGAGCACAGAATCAGGAGGAGAGGTTGCTTGGCTTGAATCCATCTGAAGTGTGTGGACTAAGCTAGTCAGTAAATGCCGCAACCAAACAACTGATGCTAGAGTAAATAGCGAAGAAGTTTACCTGTTCAGATGGGCATCGTTGACTTGAGGGAGCCATGAGCACAGAATCAGGAGGAAAAGTTGCTTGGCTTGAATCCATCTGAAGTGTGTGGACTAAGCTAGTCAGTAAATGCCGCAACCAAACAACTGATGCTAGAGTAAATAGCGAAGAAGTTTACCTGTTCAGATGGGCATCGTTGACTTGAGGGAGCCATGAGCACAGAATCAGGAGGAGAGGTTGCTTGGCTTGAATCCATCTGAAGTGTGTGGACTAAGCTAGTCAGTATATGCCGCAACCAAACAACTGATGCTAGAGTAAATAGCGAAGAAGTTTACCTGTTCAGATGGGCACCTTTGACATGAGGCAGCCATGAGCACAGTATCAGGGGAGGTCGCTGGCCTTGAATCGGTCTGAAGCGTGTAGAGTAAGCTAGTCAGTACATGTTGCAACCAAACAACTGATGCTAGAGTAAATAGCGAAGAAGTTTACCTGTTCAGATGGGCATCTTTGATATGAGGCCGCCACGAGCACAGAATCAGAAGGAGGGGTCAGGAGGCTTGAATCCATCTAAGGTTTTAAGCTTTCAGTGCCAATCAAATAATTGATACAAACGTAAATTGCGCAGATGTTTACCTGGTGAGATGGGCACCCTTGACTTGAGGCAGCCACAAGCACAGAATCAGCAGGAAAGGTCGTTGGTGTTGAATCGACCTGAAGGGTGGTATGCACGTCTAAGCGTCCCATTCCGTTACAAATGTAAACACGACATTCAATGACTGGCACAGCTTTACAAATGGGTGTAGTCATATCCTGCATGATAACAGTAAGACTGATTTTCACTGTTCATGGCAAGTGATGTAGGTTTGGGTAACTAAGCATTGCTTTCCCGGCTGCTGTTTCTAAAAAAAAAAGAAACATCACACTTATGCAATACTCCTGGTATTGTAAAACGTGAACTGTAATACAGGTTCTTGATTTCATGTCTGCAGCGAGATGGTGCTCTAATGCCCCACTCCACCTTAACAACTGAATGCAAATTGCCTCACCTTTTAGAGATTTTCAGTCTTCAAATATTTAAAAAAATACACGTTACATGGTTTTCTTTCACGAGGTTCAGTGTCTCGATCTCCGAGGCACGCCGTAGTGGAGGGATGCGAAAAATTCGACCACCTGGGGTCGTTTGTCATGCGATGGCATCGTACAGCACACGGGCCTCAATGATTTTGCCTTCATCTAAATTCGACCGCCGAGGCAGGGACCAAGTGCGCGCCTTGCGGGTCAGCCGCCGAGCACTATTACGACTGAGCCACCGCGCCGTCCCCCAACTCTTTTCTTCGATCACAGCTGAATACAACTCTTGAACAACTACGTCGATGCAGCACAAATTGCATTTTAGAGACTTCATTATGAATTAGCCTTAAACGCAAGCACCGCGAGCCGTCATTGCCAGAGCCGTATCGCGACGGGCATGCCGTGCGAAGAGCGCTTGCTTATCACACAAAATGCAGTCACCGCTGTAAACAAGCTGCGACAACGACGCCGCATGGCATTCACCTTTCTTATCTTAGGAGGTTTCCGCTTCTTCTTGTCCGCGCAATGCAGAAACAGCGTCGGAACAGCTGTGCACTTGAGCTTCTTCGGTCCTTTGCGAAGGGGCTCAAACTGATCAGACTCGAAGTGAACCTGCAACGGATGCGCACACATGCGCACCATGAATGCGGATCTAATTGGGCCTACTAATTTTCACACTTACCTCACAAAGGCGGGAGTTGTCGCAGGCTTTCCATTTATCCCGCTTCGTTCGTACTTCCCAAACGCGGCGCCGTGCTCGATTCCTGTCGCCTTGAGGAAAACGGTAAAGGGCGAACCCTTTCTTCAGCGAGTTAGAGCAGCCTACTGCGCTGCAAGCCCCCATTGCGACGTCCGTGCAAGTCCACGATGTTCCACGCAGCCGACACGTGCACGAACAGCAGCAAAGACACACCAGGTCGGTCACAGAGGAAGCATAAATGCCGACAGCAACGTCACGGGTACAGCATCACGAGAAACCTCGGCACGAAATGGCGTCGGCGGCGCGGAAGCGTGCTGTTGCCAGACTTTAGTGCAGCAGTTGCCAGACTGGCGGCGAGATCAAAAGACCGCCGAACTCTCCCAAAGGGAATATACGGCTCTGGGAATACCCAGAGCCGTATATTCCCTTTGGGAGAGTTCGGCGCTCTTTTGATCTCGCCGCCAGTCTGGCAACAGCGCGCTTCCGCGCCGCCGACGCCATTTCGTGCCGAGGTTTCTCGTGATGCTGTACCCGTGACGTCGCTGTCGGCATTTATGCTTCCTCTGTGACCGACCTGGTGTGTCTTTGCTGCTGATCGTGCACGTGTCGGCTGCGTGGAACATCGTGGACCTGCACGGACGTCGCAATGGGGGCTTGCAGCGCGGTCGCTGAAGAAAGGGTTCGCCAGAGACGGAGCGTTGCGGGCGCACGCCAACGCGAGCTTACAGTGCCGCGGCACAAAATGGCGGACAGCGCCGCGCCGCCGCTAAATTTGGATGGTTGTTGGCTCCGCCCCTCCGCCGAACTCTCCGAAGGAATATACGGCTCTGGGAATACCCACAGTGCGTCTCCGTTCGCCACAACACTGCGCCCCCGCTTCCGCGCACGCGCAGACCTCTGGCGGCGCACGCGATTGGCCAAAGCTGGAGAACCCATGTCTCTGAGGGGCGTAGCCATTTCTTTTTTTTGTTTTTTTGCTTGATCTTTTATTTTTTGGTGACGTCATACCGCGTCATAACGAGCATGTCGTCTGCTACAAACGAACGGAGCGCGAGACCGTTCGCACGCTTTCTCTCGAGCGAACAAGCAGTTTCGCACGGCATGATGCGGCGGTTGTGGATGCCGCAACAGCTGATATTGAGAAAATGGCGCTGCGACGGATGCTTCTCTTGCTGCGCTTCTCGAAGCAGAGGCAGAGCGGTTGGAGGTGCGAGATGCGTTTGAAGACATGAGCGAATGCGGCGTCGCTTTCGCTTCTCGAAACGAACGGGCCTGCCACTGGGCTGTGGTCCTACGCGCAGGGACGTCTTCGTTCAAAAGCGCTACCAGCTACTGCCACATGTCGTCGCGGTCTTCACTCGTGAACGACGGCCCCAGCGGGCACGACGGCGTCGCAATCTGTGGGTGCTCTTTCATATAAGCCAGCAGAAGCTCCCTATGACGATCTGGCACCCGGGGGCCCAGGCAGGCATTGCGGTAAGACGACATTTCAAAAAACTGCGCCAACCGCTACTTTTCTCTTTTTATTCGCGTGCGTGACATCACATAGCAACCACGTTAGAAAAACTAACACTAATAAATATCAGTACTCAAAACGTATCGCTGTTTCAGAAACTGTTTGAGCTTGAGAAGAAGAAAACAATATCTGTTCGTATAGCAACTGTATTTATTAGAAGGCGAGAAACACTTCGTTTTGAAGTATACGGTCCCCTTGCCGAGGGCAAACGATGCGCGTCTACTTCCGGAAAGCTCGCCGCTTGACGGTTGGGATTGGCTGTCCTCTTCGTCTCGGCGGGAGAGAGCTGCGGACCGCCCACTTTTGTGACGTAACACCGCCAGAACGAACGCGGAACGAACAGAGATCTCCGATTGCCCCCCATCTGTGGTGCTCACAATGTAACTATTGCTGACTAGCAGTGCTCTGCGCCAAATGAGGAGCGCATGCGCGTACGTGTCCCTGCCGCCGCCGCTCCCAAATCCGGCGACAAACCGCCTTCACCGGCAGCGTCGAACCCTAGTAACGCATAACTTGAGCTTGGGTTCCCTTACACCTGTATATACGCACCGGATATTGACCTGCCATGTGGGACACTTCTGATCTGCGTGATGAAGCGATAAAATTCACAGCATACGTGAACACATGTGGTGGGCTAGAAAGAGAAAGAGGGAATAGAGAGAAAGTAAGGGAAGAAAGAGGGAAAGGCGGAAAGACAGAGAAAGAAATAGACAGAGAGAGAAAGGGATAAAAAGAAACAGACACGAAAAAAGATAGAAAAAAGAGAGAGCAAGCGTACCATAGCGACCGGTGGTAAAGGGAAGTGAGGGTGAGGAGCAGAAGGAGGGAAAGGAGAAGGGCAATGCCAGTGGCAACCGCTCCGCTAGGTGCTTCGCGCCACTAGTGCGTTGCTGCCCCAATTTTGTTTTTACACTCGTTGGTCTCCAGGGCTGCTCCGCAACCTACGCCGACTATTTGCAAAAATCAGCAAGACGGCTCTCGAGCAAGTTTTTTTTTTAACACAAATGTGTTTTAGGCCGGAGTCCACCAAGACATATCACTGACATATTTCCGTCGCGAAAATGCGTCAGTAAAATACAGATGACAAAGAAAAACCAGAAGAAAATATTTCCTCTATTTGGATGTCCTGGGAGTCGAACCAATGGCCTGTCGGTCCGCGACGATAGGTGCACGGCACTTTAGGCACAGCGTATGGGGCTTCACAAACGCCTTATTATATCTCTCACACCTTCTCCTTCTCACAGTGACCTTGTTCGGCGGGGGGGGGGGGGGTCGGTGCTGCCGTCTGGGATCGGTGAAGTGAAGTACTGCATCATGACTTTAACGAGCGCCGACAGTGAGCGCTTGGGTAGTTTCAGCTTTCGGTGCAAAGAGAGCACAGCGGGAAGCCGGAACACCATCCCGCGTTCACGCCTCAAGCTACGGGTTGGAAGTAGCGCTCTGTGTGTTCATTTCCTTCGTCACTGTCTTGGTGCGCTTACCGGTTTCAAAATGTGCCTCTCGCATTCCTGAAGCGCTGTGTGGTATATGCATAAGCACAGGCGTAGGTTACCCAATCACTGGGGGGGGGGGGGGGGCGGTTGCACACCTTGGCGTTTCTCTCCTCGAATGACGACGCTTTGAATGAGCGCATATCGAATATCAGTGCTTGTTGATGCCATCTTTGCGCGGTATTCGGCATGTGCTGTGTCCAGGAGTATATTTAAGGGACACCAAATGCAAATGATAAGTCAATGGTGATTGCTGAATTAACATTCGAGAAACCTCGTAGTGCTTGTTTGCCAAGAAAATGCTTATTTTGAAAGAAAATCACGTTTTAATAGTCCGTACACTCTGAAAAAAATATATCGTGTTTCAACGTCGGAACAGACCGTAAGAAACACAGAGTATGATTTGTTTCCTGAAAAATGGCGGAAGTGGACGTTTAGAGCACGAACTGTGCTGCGTCTTTTACGAAACAGCGGGACTGGACGTAAAGGAGTAGTCGACGTTTCCGTTCCGTCGCTCTTTCCGTAAAACATCAGAAAAACGTATGTCTTCTGTAATTCAAGAGCACGCATGTAGTGTGCTTCCGTAATTTGTGTGCATGGCGGACACACTGTCTGAACTTGGACCATCGACTCCGTTCGACAATGATACATTGAACTAGAACAGTTAAGCAACAGCCGTGTGCAGCGCCTTGAGAGAGCTGTCGCGGCGGGTGGCAAAAGTATAGTGGCAGCACTGTAGTCGCCGACTACGCTGAGGTGAGGGTTCCGCCTTAGGAAACTCTAAGGCGGAAAAGTGGGGAAAAAGGACAATTAAATGGCATGAAAACCAAGGAGCTGTACCGTGAAACGCCTTTTTTTTTTTTGCACAGAAAGAAAATGTTTCCTTAGGTAAACACAAATAATTAGACAGAATTAAAAAAAAGATTTATGGCTAACAGGTCAGCGTGTCTGTTACAAAGGGGACGCTTATAATATCCATCCATACATGCATCCTGAATTCCATCCAACACCATGCACCCCTTGACAATTAAGCGCAAGAGATTTGGTGTGAGCAATATGTTTCAGTGATTAGGTATTTTGCATGGAAATGCAACTAGCACACTTACACGAGAGGATTATAGAAAGGGATAGTTCCAAACATGCCACTCGGGAAAGATGGTACACGTAATTTTAGCCTCTAAATAGCAGCGGATAGGTCGTTCAGAAGAGGTAAAGCCCGCACTACATCTAGATTTATGGTCTTCGTCGAAGGGCTGCACTTCGCAGACACCTGCAAGATTGAAAACGAACAGGTACTTGTACTGCGTCTACGAGCCCTTATTGACAAAAAAAAACATACCCGTCCGAAGATCCACGCATATGTGAATGTCGATTGTGCGTATAATATTTTAAGGTTTTTTTATTCATCACATCGTGGGAATGCACGACCCACAGGAGAACAGAGTGTACGCGTTCTCCTGTTTTCATCCCTTTTATCCGTGCTTGCACGCCTTTACTTCTTTTGTGAGAACGTTCTTAGTATCGCAGGTGCGTTGCGTATTTAGCACACTAATCAACACGCCATCAATGAAACACAGTAACGAAGGCACGCGCGATTAACTTACGTAAGTTAGTACAATAATGAAATACTCTGAACTATAAGGCGAGAACAATATTCTTCTGAAGGCTCGTGCAAATGTTTGTTCTTTTATGTATTAATCAGGCTCGGTGAACATCCACGAGGAATACACTTCTTCACCGAAGAATTCGTTGGTTGTTGAAATGTTCTCACTACCTGCGACAAGAACATCCATTCTTGAGAACTGTTTACCATTCTACCGCTTCCCCTGAATAACCAATAAAGTTTTTCCACCACCATAACTCTTCGCAACAGGCAAAAAGAAAAAAGTGCGCAGATGGCCACACATAATACGCTTGAAAAATTCATCATCGTACCCTAGAAATGCGTAATAAACGGTAAGATGTGTGTTTCTGTTATAATGGTTGTTTTATGCTTACCTGTCCATTGTGCAGATTTGTAACGACATATCAATTAATACGACTGGTGTGGTGTGTACGGCCGTCACCGCCCCATAGAATTGGTGCATCGCAGTATAGGGTAGAATACAGAAAGAGTGAAAGGCAGGCGCTAAAGAAGTTAGTTTGACTTACGTAGTGCGTCGCGAGTGCGATTAAAAGCCGCGCCGCCGGTGCCGCCTTCGCTGCGCGCTTCCCATCGCCACCGATCACAGCGCCGCCGCTACTTTCGCCACCGCAATGGTAGTGATGGTAGCTCGGTTATGGTAGAGTGAGCTCGGGGAGAGGTTCTTCGCAGTACGTTCCACATGGGTTTCCTTCGCGCATGCGTGGCCGTCGCCTAGCAACGGAGACACGCGCCCTTCCGAGCGCGGCCAGATGTTCTCTGGCGTGGCCGAGCACAGGCATGTCAGGCGTGTGGTAGTGCGGTAGTACGGTCCCTAGAATATACTGAGCGTAGTGGTAGTGCCACTTGGTCGCTGCGACTGCGCTCAGCACTTGTTGAGAGCAGATTCCGTGCCACTTTTCCTGCGGCGCGGGGCACTGTGGAGCCTGCAGTGGCGACAGCACCTGAAGAAGATGTATATAAGGCACCTGCGGGACTTGTTAGTAGCGACTGACATTTGCGTGCGGTAAATATTGCCGTACTTATGGCGTTTACCGTACGGAGGTGCTAAGATGCCCCAATGAAATGGCCTGTACTGAAGTACAATAAAAACTGAGGGACCCTTATGCATTTGCCTGAGACGACTGGAAGGTGAAGGCCATCAAGATGATGTTCTTGATGAATTACCAACCCGTGTAAACGTTCACGTTAATAGGCCTAGTTGCTGCATAACTTCGCAGGTAAGAACTTCAGCACAAACGAGGACGAATTACAAAGAGATGAGACGAGCCCTGGCGCAGTGCGCGTGTTCCATCCTATTAGCGCTGAAGTTTTCACTTTCAAAATGTACTGAAGTAACATCTGTATCGGATGGAATGAAGTAGCACAAGCACAGACCCTTAATATTGTCATGAAGCTAGATGCATGGGTCGCGGGCCGCTGCGGATGCCTGCGTGCGGCGCATATAATCGCCCATCGTAGCAGCTGCATGCCCAATACTTCTTTCAAATGTGCCCGCATGGGAGCCTTCGTCCCTTTTTCCGATTCTTCTAAGCTTGATTTCGGCTGTTGTAGAGCGACATTTTTAGTTGGGTCCTCATAGCCGTCGGCGTGCGGCGTCTACTAGCGCGCGCTGCCCATATTTTCCAAGGCCAGGCGTTTGCGTGAGGCGGGTGCCACTAAAGACGAAAGAACAGGGAAAAATCTAGGGACTTTAGGTGCCAGCGCGCGCTGCCCATGGTTGCCAGGCGTGGTCACGCATGCGCAGAGGAGACCCATGTGGAACGTACTGCAAAGAACCTCTCCCGTGAGCTCGGTCGCAACTTTCAAAATCGACATAGAAAACGTGTGCGTCTGAGGGGGCGCTGGTTACTTTGCTTACATGAACTTTTCGTCCATCCATCGGTTTAGTACGTGCATCGCAAAGCACCACAGGGGCGCGCACTGCGCAAAGTTTGTTGGCGCGCTGTTCACCGTGTTCACATTGTTGTTCGTGTTCTCCGGCACCGTACGTGGTTTTCGTCAGCGCTCTCGCAACTGCCTGCCAAGTCTGTCACCTCGCACACATCACAATCAGGTAAGCAATACTTCACTGTTTCGATCATTACCTATCTCACCAATAGTCTCATAAGCAACTAGTTGTAAGGCGCGCTCGCATGCCGCAGGTCATAAAGATTAAACACGTGTTTGCCATGCTTGCATTAGGGATAACATTAAACACGTGTTCGCCATGCATGCATTGCTCATACATATCTTATTACTAAATTAGGTGCAGGAAACGGTAGAGGCAGTAGCTGTAATTTTACTGTGCGTAGGCATATTTCAATGCATTCTGTTGATTCGGAGTGACTGCCTTGAGGCACGACCATTGTGCTCGCACGCTGTGTTGCGTCTTCTTTATTGAGCTGCACATTCAGGAAGGAGTGTAGCGAGCAGTTGAATTTTTCTGAATTCAATGACGCGTTGCTTGCGCTCAGCAATAACGTGATTTCACACGTCACGTAACCGTTCTACACAAACGTATTGCGGTGAAGCCTGATGCTGGGCTGCATCTCTGTAGTTTGAGGATGTCACAGCTCAGTTTTGGCACGCAGTCATTAGTAATTTCACCAATACTCAAACATATAGCTGTCATAAGGTGCACTCGCAAGCCTGCACCGCAAGTCACATGCACCAAGCGTGTACGTGTCTTTGTTGTCTTATCGAGGGCAGACAGTGCTTTCCATGCTTGCATAGCTTGCAAGTCGTACGTACTGTACTACAAAATAAGGTGAAGGAGACCGCAGGGGCAGCAACTGTCACGTGGCTTTGTTCATGCATGATCAGGACTATTAAGTATATTTCTGGTTGTTGTCAAAACATACTCCTATTATTTCACAAGAGTCGACACATGAAGGCGAAGTTTTTGTTCTACTCTCAATCGAGATACTGTGTATTGTGCGAAGGATATAGCATGAAGTGAAAAGAGAAAAATTGAAAGTTCGACCTTAATTTTCTCCTAGTAATCAATCTCACTGATGCCTATGTTACATGGGGTTGGGAAATTCATCCACCTAATCAGGGGCGTAGGCAGAATTTTTTTTTTTTTGGGGGGGGGGGGGGCACCTCCTTGATCTGAAGGTGGGGGCCGGGCAGGCAAATGGTCATTTTGCGCTATGTATGCATGTCATGGAGAAAAAAAAATTTCGACGGGCCCGGTGTGCCACCCCTTAGCTTCGCTACTGATCTAAACCACTAAATGTAGTCTGTATTCACATATGTTCCTTAGTTGAGGTCAAGCTTTTTCAGTTTTTAAAGGGTTCCTCAAACACCCCTCCGGTATAAAGAAAAACACATTCTATGATCAATGAACACTGCTAAGCAAAGCGCAGCCATATTTTGTAGCTGTGTGTGGCACATAGAGCTTAACAGCAGAACGTACAGTTGGAGATCAGTATATATAGTACTTCTGAAAACCTTGCTGCTCACTCTGAGCGTGATCAGAGCCAGTTGGGAAATGTCTTAAGTGCACTGCCCCTACTTTTTGGATATGCGCATCAAAGGCCATATACACGTGCAGAGGAGGCATTATAAAGAGTGTACGTTGTTGCTTCTCGGATGTGTTTTGATCACTTGTTTTTAACATTCCTTTCAGACATAAACAACGTGCTGAAGTGGCAGTCTGTGGAAATGTCACTAGCTGGTTTGTGACACTTGTAAATAAATTTTGTGTAAATAAGTTCATCGATGTTTTGTTAAAGGTGCATTATTATTCATATGGCATGCTGCAGCAGAGGTAGTGCACGCATGCACAGTACATGAAGACAGCACTAGTGTAGGTTAAAATAGTGCTGTCAAATGTACACGCATGTGGTGTACAAATAGTGATGTGTAATTGAATATGATAAAACACCCTACTGGTAAGAATTTAAGCAGCTCCATAAACAGTCCTATGAAACGTCGGCTTTTCTACAGTGTACTGGCGTTTCACACCTCTCCACAATTCAACAAGGGCTTGCGTTAATTTTTCACAAGCTAAGTTACTACCGAACCTAAGTTTACTTAATGCTCAGTGAAACAACTCTTCCCTTCAAGCTAAAACTTAATTGTTCAGGACATAAAACCTTAATCAAGCACAGAAAAGCCATTAAATGGAACCAACCGTTTTACGAGAGCTTCCGTTTTCGTTCACAATACCAGAATAATTCACTGGCAGACCGTTATACGGCAACCTTCGTTTTTCTCTTTTATGAATACCGCAAATGCTGTATTCCTAGTAACAGGGTCATGGTGTGTTTGAAGTAACAGATTTGCTGTATTCCTAGTTACAGGGTCATGGTGTGTTTGGGATGACAGATTTGCCGTGTTTGGGATGACAGATTTGCTGTGTTTGGGATGACAGATTTGCTGTGTTTGAGATGACAGATCTGCAGTGTTTCGGATCACAGAGGTATGACGTGCACGTAATAACAGAAGGATGCTGTGAACGAGGATACAGAAAAATAAATAACGGAGTCTCTGTGATACGGAGCCTGCTGTTCCTTATTAACAGAATGCCTCTGGCACCGATTTACCAGCAGCTTCTGCGCAAGTACTGACCGAGCCCAATGCTGCTTAGCTTCGGTGATCGGACGAGAACCGGCGCATTCAGCATGGTGTGGCCGATGGCAGTAGGAGCCTCAAAAGGCCTCCTGACGTAGCGTTTGCCTTCCCCAATGTTGTCCGCCTTTACTGCCCGGCAGCAGACGCTGCGGTTTCTGCTCTGAAGGGCACATTACAAGCCTTTCCCAAGTTGCGGTTGATCTGGTAATCCTCTGCACGTAAGTGCAGCAAGTACACACTCAGATTTCTTGGTTGTTTAGCACACTGTCGCCGAGGCGTGGCACTCAGCCGCTTTGGCGTAAGGGTTTATTTGCGACACCCATTGGAAAGTCACGACGGTTTCTTTGCTGCAGCTGCTCAGAGGCGCACACCATTCAGGCGACTTTCACGGGCGTGCAAAGCACACGCAACAGTACGCGATAACGAAACTACCACTGAGACGCGACCGCGCGAGTGGACAGCAACCCGACTAAAACGGAACTTTTAAACCACGCGGGCCGTTCTCCTCGGTAACGCCAAGTTCTTTTTTAACACGAAAGTGTTTTATGGCGGGGTCCACCAAGACTTCAGTGACGTATTTCCGTCACGGAAATGACGTCGAAATAATGTACACGATCAGATGGCAAAGAAAAAAAGTTCTGTCAACGGGCATCGAACCAACGACCGCTCGGGCCGCAACAACACCTGCCGGGCGCGCTATCCACTGCGCCACGGCCACAGGCTCTAAATGCTTTACAAACGCGCCTTTTATATCTACCACTCTCCCGGTCGGCGTGTTGGTGTTGCCCTCTGAGAGCGGCAAAGTAAAGTAAAATCATCATTACTGAGGCCTCCGCGATTAGTACCTGCAACGCGTTACACGTTCGTCCCATTTGGCGCGTTTTCTATAGAAGTACAATTTTGTGAATGCCTTAACACACCACGAGGTGGTAACCTTAACCCAAGCGTCGTAAAAGCGTCGGCTTCATCACACCAAAAATAGCTCTGCGACGCGCGCCTGCCTCACCTGGCTGTAATGGCCCGCTCACGCTAGGCCGCAACGGCGCAGTGCCGCAGAACGTCGTCCGTTGCCGCACGCGCGAGAGCTGTCCACCTTGCACGGCAAGCTTCGGCGACGAGCCTCCGAAAAATATGGCCGCACTGCTAAAACGGTTGTCGTCCACCTCGAATCTATCAAGTGGCCGCCGCGTGCTCTGTAGCTTGTAAGCTCCGAGCTCATGTTTCCATGTGCTTTAGATTCATGTCCTTAAGCTTCGACAGCAATGTATTCGTGCCGATACGGCGTTGTTTATGAGAGCCGTAGTCAAATAATCGATGCTGTACGCTTAGCGAGCCGAGATGGGCGCTTCCGAATGCTCGGAGGACATTTATTACGTGTTTGTTAGTTGTTTCTAATCCTCCATAGCTGGCGCCACTTGACCTGGCGCCAGCTTGGAGACACTTTATTTGGTTTTACGCGACGCTTTCTTTAATGCCGGACAGACTACAACGCTTTATTGACTGCTGGAACCATGCCTGGCAACGACACGGACGACATGAGCCCTTCTAGCGTGAAAAGCGCGGGAAAAAAAAAAGCAAGCATCTCAAAGCTTTCCGCGGCAGACGCACAGGACGCGGAGAGCCGAAAGCAGACGACGCGGTGCGCCGTAGTCATGGCACCCGCTCCTCCGTCGCTGATTGGCCACGTCGCTCTCCGGCAGCCGGAGAACGGCGAGAAAATGGGTCCCGAACGGCAAAGAACGGCTGACGTGCGCGAACGAAATCGCTTGCGCACGGCAGCCTGAGAACGTCAAACGGCAAACGGCGAGCTGCCGTGCCGCTAGCGTGAACGGGCCCTAACACCGCGTTCCCCGCCTACGCGCTCGCCCCGAGAAAAATTGCGGCTGGGCTACCGGGGCGGCACGACGCGCTTTGCGTTTCCCTCTAGTGCGGCCGTAGTCTTTAATCACGTTTTAACATGCCGCAGGGTGGCGACCAAGTTCTGCGTCCAATATGCGACGCTCTTCTGGCTATCACAACTCGTTCTCTGATGACGCTGTCACCGTTAACAGCCACCACAAGGGTTTCTTTAATCATTGAACATGGACGTTAGTCGTGGGGATGGAGATGTACCACCAACCATCAAAGTGGGTGCATCCACGTGAAACGGTGCTATAGCTGCCAGACATCAATATGCATTGTGCGAACTCTCTTATATCAACGTACAGTAAACATTCAGTTACTTCTATAAGGGCACGTTTTACTTTCGTGTTATTCCGATTTCTATGCCGGAGGGATCAACCATGTTTTTTTCCACGAATGAAACAGAAACGCACACGCAGCATTTTATTACGTCTTGTAATGTACGGAATGTTATTTTTTATCATAAGTAGTTTGAGTACTAGTGATCAATTGTACTCGGGACTGTTGACGTAGTCGGGCTATTCCAAAATGTCTGACTGCAGTGGCGCGCATCGTGTCCAACATGTACCTTAATTTCTCGATTAGTAGAGCACTGCTATTGATAATACTGACATTTTAGGCATTCTCAAACATTCACCTTTCCCTCTGACATAAATTGTTATTTGCCTTTAATGTCCCATTAAGTACTTCAGCTACCACAAGAGTTAAATCAACATCTTTGGAGTTAGCCGTCGGGATGGAGATGTCTCACTAGGCGTCAACGTGGGTGCATCCACGTCAAACGGTGCTATAGCTGCTAAACACCAATAAACCCTGTGCGAGCTCTGATACTTCAATGTACGATAAGCGCCTCCTGTATTTTTTTCAATGCCAGTCAGATGCGTGCGATATAACCGTTCACCACGCTGTCCTATCGTCCTTTCCTACTCTCCCCTGTAGGATAGCGTTTGCGCCTGCTTCGCGTTCATGGAAGAGAGCACCCTTTAGGTGGTGCCTCACGATGGAAGTCAGAGGAGGTAATATCTTTTTTCAATTGTGTTTCTATTCGTAGGGCGGCGTCTCGCAGCCCTCATGATCACTGTGTTGGCTGTCACGCTGGTTCTCTAAGAGACGAGGTGTTTTGAGATGGAGCGTCTCCGTTCGTGGCATATGCGCGCTACCAATGAGACGTGTCACTGCGACGCTGCCACACGCGTGCTGTAAGGCGGCGGTAGCATTGCTTCGAGCCACAAAGGAAGAAGCACGAAGGAACAAATTTGACAGACGCATGATATAGGAGAGGGACGTTGATTCCACCGCATCTCCACGGAAACAGCAGCGTCGTACTCTCAGACGCACGTGTGACGCAAGCAGTCATACCCTTTACGTGGCTTCCAGGGGCGTAGCCAGAAATTTTTTTCGGGGGGGCGGGGGGGGGGGTTCAACCATACTTTATGTATGTTCGTGCGTGCGTTTGTATGTGTGCGTGTATATACACGCAAGCAAAACTGAAAAATTTCGGGGAGGTTTCAACACCCCCAACCCCCCCCCCCCCCTTGGCTACGTCCCTGGTGGCTTCGCACTAGGACAACTTCCTGAACTAAGGCGGAACAACGGTTCCCACTGAGGAGCAAGCGTTTGCACTGGCATTGAAAAAAAATACAGGATGCGTTCGTACAGTAAACAATCAACTATATTCCTGTGAAGACACGTTCGCTTTCGTGTTCTACCGATTCCTATGACGGAGGGATCAACAATGTATTTTTTTTTCAACGAAGCACTCACGTTCACAGACAGTTTCTCTCGCTCGTTGTGCTTCTGCCGATCCCAGTTCTAGTGAAAGTGTGTAGGCTGAGGGTCAACAACGACGTGCGACAATACCATACTAAATTTTGAAGATAGGTTTGTTGTGTCCGCGTACCCTTCACTGGAATTAGGAGCGGCACTGGGGCACCGGCGGACAAAAACCGTCGAACCTGGCACGTATAAAACTCTCAAACCGTGATTGAACAATCACGGGATACAAAACTCTCTACGTGGTAAAATTGGATTGTGACACCCTTTTACTACGTTCCGCAGAGGTGCTGTTTAAACTATGCCAAGTACCGCTTTCTACTCAAACATGATGTAGTAGTTTTAAAAGTGGGCGAGTGTCGGAGCTCACCAGCCGCAGGAACCCCGATTTCGGTTAACATTTGCTTACAGTGTACTGTTTCACCGCTCGGGCGTTGCCCGTTTTTGAAGTGGACTTGCTGCGAGGAAACAGCACGAAAAACGGGACTAAGTCGAAGTAACAAGCAACACAAGCGCTGACGAACAACTGTGCTCAAGTTTATTGCAACGGACAATATATACAAAAAGAAGCAGTATAGGTATAGGGAACTGGTATAGAACTGGACTAACTTGGTATAGGGAAGTGCGCTTCCCTATACCAAGAGCATATATGACTATGCCTGATAATTAAGGAATGATTTACACAGCCGGCGGATTCCAATCTCTGAGCCGAATGAGTGTCTTCGAAAGCAGCGTATTGTTATCCTTTAAGAGAAGCTAGGCAGCCGTCTTTCGTAAGTGCTGTAGTGATAGGGACGAATTTGCTTATAGGCGACGTAAATATTTACTCATCTCGGTGTAATTGACTGACATGAAGGTCATAAAACCACCTGCCTTTCGCAGTCTACACACATACTAGAGGCTGGCGTGATTTCAAAGGTGACGCGATGCTGTAAGCGAAGTTTTCGAGGAAACGTAAGCCATAGATGCACCCGAACTATGTTGTACACCGCAAGAAGAGCACGCATTCTGGAGTTTATTCACTGGCGCTGCATACGGAAAGTGTGGAGGGGAGAGTTATTTGACGGTTGTGTTTTATTGGCTGCCAAACTGCGCATTCAGGTATGAAGACGAACACACGCACATACAAAACGATTTCGCAGGCTCGCATTGACGCGCGGCCACCCCGGCTGCATTAGCGCTCTATGAATTATTGCCACGCGCTAGTGTGTTCACATCATAAGTGTACGAGCCAGATATGAAAAAAAAATAATTGCGTCCGGGCAGGAAAGAACACCCTGACATTGCTCATATTTTGAATAATTATGTTTAAATCAAATTAGGGCTTTTAAAATATCAATTATCCTTATAAGAAAATACTACTTATATCTCTGATGGCGGCGGCGACCTCATTTTTGATGGATGCCATAATACTTGAGGCCCGCGTTCTTAGATTTAGTGCACGTTAAAGGGGTACTGACACCTTTTTTCGAAGGCGCTTTTACTCTGCCGTACAAATCTCCTGTATGCAGAGACGGCTCTGGGCAAGTGTGAAGCTCAGCAAATGCTGATAAGATATTTTAATTTGATATTAAAGTAAAATTTTTCATGGCGCACCTACTGACATCGACAATAGCTTGACGTCAGGCTACAGTACAAATTCTGGTGACTTCACGCAGCAGTCTGGCTAGTTGTGATGATGTTAGATACCAAAATGTCCAAGATAGCCGCATGTGCGTCATCAAAACTTCCGAAATGGCCGCTTGTGCGTCACCAACGGAGCCACTGTGCGGAGCGGCCGCGGAAACGTCACTATATATTGTGCGAGCACGTGACGAGAAGCTCATACCGTGATGTGACATCAGGGTACAGTAGGCACCAAAACTAGCTTTTGAAAACATACTGTAATTACTTTTTCAGGACGCACTCGCGCGTAGCACTACCTTTTCTAGGCTCTTGGGGGCTTGACCTTTCATTTGACGCAAAAAAACGACAGCTGAAAATGTTCGTGCCAGCATTCCTTTAAAGAACCCCAAGGGGTCGAAATTTCCGGTGCCCTCCACTACGGCGTTGCTCACAATCGTATCGATGCTTTGGGACGTAAAACCCCAACAGTCAGTATTTCTCCGATGATATCAACGAATGAACATAAATGATGCCCTTACTTTAAAAAGTATTTTTCTTTTATCCTTAATTTCTGAAACCCTGCTGTGAGGTTCCAGTCGAAAAGAGTGCACTCTCCCCATCCCATATATGAAATGGAGTCAAAATAGCGACGCATGAATTGTATTTCGTTTTGACACTCCAAAAAGACTCCCACAAGGCGCAAACACTAATTTTTGAAATTTAACACAGTGAACTAGTCTAGATAGCGCGTGATAATTCATTCATGCACTATGCAAGATCACTAACTAGGCGGTTAGGTTATAGACATAAAAAGGGAGGATAGTTTCTTTTGCTTTGCTGCTCTCGCTAAATATAGCCCAAGAAAACATTTTAAAGTGCGTGGGAATTTTTATAAGCCGTTATAGTTTGAGAAAAGCCTCAAGGATCGATAGATAAAGAAACTATGGCTAAAACAAGATTAACCCTTTGTTCTATTCTAACGGATACAGGAGCGATATCGAAGCTTCACCCTAATTTACTGCGGGCAAAGTGTATTGCTTCTTCTATTGCAGGGGTTTCAAACACGCGGCCCGCGGACCTTTTCTTTCCCCAGCGGCCCACCCGCACAGGACTGTCTTCGTCCCATATTTTTTTTTCTTAATATTATGTACGTTCATGAGCACCCAACTTAAATTTGCTAAATAGTACTCGCATTATTTTCTCGCCTACTGAGACTGATAACGCATTGTTCGGGTAAGCTACACAGACGTGACTCGTCTGAAGCATATTTTTTTTTTTTGTGAGGCCGTCCATGCGGTCACCACGTGTTGAAGCATGAGCATGGAGCGAAAACTATATTTCAAAATCAGCCTGGATATCGATATGTTTCTCAAATCCTGACGTGAAAACCTACACAAAAAAAAAAAACCTACACGTGAGAAATGGGAAAGACCTTCTTTCAAATGGCAACATTAGCGAACGTTTTGTCCAACGCCCCCCCCCCCCCCCCCCCCCCCCTTGCGGGACTAACTTTTGCTACTGCAGCCCGCTAGCTGAGGTGAGTTTGAGACCTCTGTTCTGTTGAGTATTACCCATATGCAAGACATTTTCACATTTTCGCTATAGCATCGGTGCAAATAAGTACGAAAATAGAAATCGTTTGACAGGCAAGAACGCCCAGTTTGTATAATGCTTCGAGAGTGCACAACCGCGTCCTCTAACTTGGCGACACTGTAACGTTTATGTGACATCTTCCAAAAACCAACGTAACAAGTTTGCTTAACAGTGCCGGAGAATCGTTTTACCTACCCGGAGATACAATTTGGCGCTCTTACGCGACTTGCTATGATAAATTCAATCAATCCCCCGAACCAAGCCTGCGTCCGCGAAGAGGACACACGCGGAAATACCATTGTATTTCAAGTCACGGCGGCCATATAAGGTCTGGGGCAGAATTCACAAAACTTCTCTTTCGCAAGTGCGTTTTACCATTGGTCAACCGGGTTCTCCAATGACATGTCCCGCATTGTTATTGGCTGAAATATTCTCTTACGAAAAATTTTAGCCTAAGACGCTTTTTCTGAATACGGGCCCTATTTATTTATTTTCTTTTTTCTTCTTTTGCTGTCCTGCGACACGATTTCAAACGAGGAGTTTTCGCGACGTAAGCAGCATAGTTCTTTTTCGTTTTCGATTTCCAGTGACCTGATTAGATGCTGCACAATATGTGCAAGTCAGTGTGTACCACGGTGTAGCAATATGTCAAATTTTGCATTGCCACTTGATATGCTGTGAATCGATCACACTTTCAGTCAATGATTTCTTCCTTCGGAAGGTCTCACTTAGAACGCCCATTTCAGATACTGTTCGAGTTCTTATTCCCTTACGTCCCCGCGCCGTGCACGGGAATATTTGTCATTGACGAACACTAGGAATACATAACTGCATATATGACATGAAGGAAACATATATATGAACGAAAGCAATATTCATCGAGGGCCCCATTCCTTGTGACACACAACCACATCAAGCAAACAGGTAATAAAGTCAAGGAAAGTATTGGGGGCATAATTAGTATTTTTAACTGAAGCACAGTAATTATGAGACACAGGGAAATGAAAGTAGACGAAAGAAAGCTACATTACAGGCGGCCACGGCTACAAAGTGCGTTTTGGCGCTATGTATCTCTTTTGGACCGTGTAATTAGACTCACTTTCGGTGACGCATTCAATTCGCATGTCAAGTGATTAATCCACTTTTTGTACGACGGGCAATGCGTACCGCAAAAATGCTGTAAGACTACCACTAGAAAAAAAATACTTAAAATTAAAAACTTAAAAACATTAAAAACTTTATCGCAGTCTAATTTTCTCCCACGGTTTTTCCAAAGTGCGATGCCGTCACATCTGCTTAAAATGCGCGCCAGAAGTTTTTCCGGCAGTCGCGGTGAACCTGCTAGCAAAAGCCGGCAGCGAAAGTGGGCCAGGCGAATGGAAATGGTTATGCCGTGTTTCCTCGAAAGGTAAGGAGTAAAAGCCTCCTACGAACGTAAAATGTCTGGCAGCGTGGGTAGGCTGTGAGTCGGGTGCCGGTCGAGAGGGGCCATGCCATGCAGACGAGAGAACAACACAGCAGGTGTTCGCCGTCCTGTGGCAGCCAAGCCGCTGTTTCAGACTGCAGGGCTGCGTTCAGGCTTGGAATAGAGCACACGCCACAAACAAAACAAGAGTGAAAAAAAAAAAGGCGGCCTTTTTACCGACCGACACTGGCAGGGTGAGCGGTCGGCCTCTTTCAATATTGCCGCGTTGCGGGAGCGTCGCGAGAGCTCTCTCAGCCCTCGAATTCAGTAAACGGCGTCGAGGTTTTTCGCTACAATAGCGATAGCTCGCTGCCGCTCGCTATGTTGTTTCTACAGCCGCCGAGAAAACGGCGCTTGTTTTTGCCGCGATTCTTAGGTTTGTCACGTGTTGGTAACCAATATTTTTTTCTATTTGTTTCTATTTCGGCCGTTGTACTTGACAGCGCCTCCGCGTCGGCCTCTAAACACATCTGCTATACTTTCAGGTTAGCCCGCGTACATTTTATGTTTCGATATTTTGTTGTTCACCGATGCCATGTTCCCGGTCGCTCTTCGTGTCCATGTGCAAAGCGTGTGTCCGAGAATCTCGCTCACATACCGCTTTCTCTTTTATTTTCTGTCTTTTGTCTCAAGGACTCGGCAGCTATAGCGTTTGCTGTTGGCCGTCCAGGCTCTTCTGTACGGTTAAGGTTCTCGCGACGGGCCATGTTTCCGTCTGTTCCGAAACACTGGCACTAGAATTTCCTTCAAAGTGCGACATGGACAGCCTTGGGCAACAGTTGCTCATGATATTTTCGTCCGAAGCGATGTAGGAGCACAAAAATGTAGTGACACTGCGCGTGCTAAGCTTCAAAAGCATGCGAAATTATCATTCTCCAGAAAGAAACTGCAGAAAACGCAAAATTCAGCGATTACATCTGTTACTGAAGACAGTAATACACTACTACAAATTTGCGCTTGTCTTTAATACCTTCGGCTGCGTAACGTACAATAGCGGCCAAACGCACAAAAAAAACGGCAGTATACTAACTATTATTATTATTATTATTATTATTACACTCTTAGCAAACGACCGCTTAAAACAACGCATATAAGGCGGAAAGTAGGTCAAATTTTCGACGCTTATAAATGGCTCTCTAAGCGGCCTACTTATACGGCTCTTTCATGCGGCCCTTCTTTATACGGCCTCTGGCTAAGCGGCTCTTTCTTATGCGGCCTAAATTTATGCGGCTCTTCCCTATGCGCGGCCATCTCGTTGCCAGAAGGCCGTTTAAAAGTGACCGCTTAAAGTAACGCATACCGTCGATGTGGTTAAGCGGTATTTCAGGTCAAATCTGTCCGGCTTATATACGGCTCAATATGCGGTCGAAATATATGCGGTACTTTTCGCAAATTTTTAGAAAAAAAAAAGAAATTCTTCTACGTTGTAGTTGATCGTGCAGTGTTCCTCTTTTTTTTTCTTTTGTTCTCTTCAGCCTTTCAACTCATGAATATGCATTTACACATCACAAGAACACTGCACAGAGAGTCACAAACCATGTATCAACACACACACACACTCCACCACGGGGATTTGAACCCAGGCCAACCGCGTGACAAGCAGACACTGTAACCACTACGCCACCGCACCACACGATCTGGGTGGACTTCCGCGGCTTTATATATGCACTTCACGTTATCTTGGACGATTTTACGATCGGCTACAACGCTATAATTTTGCATATATGAGAGGCATCGTTCGCGTATAATGCGCGTGTATACGTGTGCACGACCTTAAGCGAACCCTCGCGGGCAGTCACAGTCAGTTTGTGTGTGGAATTATGTTTCTCGTCCGACGGCTTGCGCATCCCGCACGGAGACAGAGGTGAACAATGAACGATGCGTTTCCGAGTGCATTTCCATTTGCCGGCATCATACAGCAGCCGAACGTGCCCTGATGTGCAACCAGCCGCCAAAGAAAAGTTTTCTGCGATGTTTGACGCAGTACAGGCGGTGGAAGTCAGCTGATCTCATCTCTACTTGGCGAAGTACAGTCTCCCACGTCCTTCGCGAGCATCGCGTTGATGTCGGTGCGTTTATACGGACAGTATTATGTAGAGGTTCATCTCAGAGAATCGGATTAAAACACATAATCGCTTATTCGCGCAACTGATGGGTTTGGTGTAGTGCAGCGCGTACGAGGCGACGGACCAGCTTTCAGAACGGGCGCGCTCATTTCTCTCTCGAGTGTAGCATAGGCGATGAAGAAACGTTGTTGTTGAGTCGAAAGAACAACGAGCCTTCGCAGAAAAAGAATGCAGTCTCCCGAGCTCGAGGCTGACGGCGCGGACGAGCGATGCCGTGGGATTGTCATGCTGGGGAGGACGGCGGGTCTGAGGTTGTTCGTTCTCGTGGTTCGTTCGTTGTTGACAGTTGGAAGTGATGCTCCCCTTGGCTTCCACAAACGATGAAACGTATAGTGCATGACTGGCGCGGAAAGAGCACGCATGAAATCGCTTGCATCACCCGTTAGAACATATGTTTCCTGCCAAGCGTCGCATCAAAAATAGCAATGCTTGAAATCGAATGAAGTCACAATATGATCCAGCTTTCAAGGATAAAACCATGCTATTTCTTCAAAAGTCAGAAGTGGCCTGAAGGATTCAGAAGGATCATGTGAACAATTATACTGAATGATGCAAAGATTAACTTGAAACATTCTAATATTTAATAGGTGCTGTTAAATCTAAATAATAACCCCAAATTAAATATGCACTTGTTTTGCACCTTGAAGCTTCATGAACGTTAAGCTCTATAACATGCCTCAGTTGACCACATATCAGCGCCGAACAGCGATCTGGTGGAGGCCCTGTGTTGGGAAACATAGCAGGTTGAAGGTTGTTTTCGTATTCCACCCATTGTCGACGAGTGAAAGTGATTCTTTCCTTGGCTACGAGATGTGATCGGAGCGACAAGGGCCAGTATTACTTCACTCCACGTCATCCAGTCGAGTATGCTTTGAGCTTAACAACGCTTTAACGTATAAACTAGCAGAATGCTAGAAGTGGCTGAACTCGGGCAGTAATCTTGACTTCTAGGAATAAATGTTCACCTGTCTTAAAAATGTGCAGTCAGTAGCATCCTGCTTGATTCGGATCATGGGACACGACATGCAAACGTAAAATACTAAATAGTAGATATAGAGGAACAATTCTTTTACTCAGTAGGTGTCATAATTGCAAATAACAGCTGCAAATAAAAAGCACGCTTTCACACTAATAGCACACCCATAAATGTTGAGCTTTACGTGTCCCAGTCAACCTCCCTCATGTTCAATACCCGGGGCGTAGCCAGAAATTTTTTTCAGGGTGGGGGGGAGTCATCCATGCTTTATGTATGTTTGTGCATGCGTTTGCATGTCTGTGTGTATATATACACAAGCAAAATTGAAAATTTTCGGGGGGGGGGGGGGTTGAACGCCCTCCAATGCCCCCCCCCCTGGCTACGCCCCTGTTCCATACCATGTAGCTTTACGTGCACCTTTATTTAAATATAAGCTGTCATGCAACATCCTTAGCTTTGGCTGGTACAGCAGCTAATACAAACTGTGCTTGAGAATCCAAGATTTATTGCCAGTACCAACACTAGCTATACACAATAACATTCTGTAGTAGTTCAAGCGCAAGTGTTGCAGCTTTTTTTTCAGAATTAGCAGCTCATATAGCGCTCACATAAGCATGCAGACATACACGTCTAAATGTGCAGCTATTATTCTTTTTTACGAAGAACTGCGTGAAATAAACTGGCACAAGGAGACGCACGGACAAGCGTCTTCCTTGTGCCAGTTTATTTCGCGCAGTTCTTTGTAGTCATGGATTACCAACTTGCCCAGCGATCAATTCTTCAATATTATCCTTTACGTGCAGCCCCCTTCCGTGGCAGTTACCACGGCACACCATCTGTCAGACATTGTGCCACATAAAGGGTATTTGCATATAGTACAAGATTTGTCCTTCACTAAATGTTGAGACCTGAAATGTATTTGTTATTTTTCTGGTACCATTTCAAAACATGACCTTTCCCTTGCAGTGTTGAGACATATATTTGCAATAAGTTAGTCAGGCATCGAGTCCAAATCCATCACTGTGCCAGCCTGGCACTTAATTATGTATGCATGGGTCCCTTATTTCCATTCTCTGCTTCAAGCCCTTCCCTTCACCCATTACTGTAGAACTGTGGCATTTAGGTGTTCCATCTGGCACCGCTAATTGTTGTTACATTTTGTGCCATTTCTTCGAGTACCCATGCCAGTATTTAGTGCACTAAGTGAATGAAGGAACATGTTATGCTGCTGCGCAGCTGCATACTGAGCAGAACAATGAAATGTAGAGCCATGAGAGAAAATATAGAGAATATTGTCACGCTACAACGCAAACACAAGACAGTGAGAAGTTCTACAAGAGTAGGAGGACAGCTTGTTGACACAAAAAAAAATAGCAGGCACAAACATGTCTAGCAAGACTGAAACTTGGGCTAGTTGGTTGTCCTTCATGATGAACCAGCAGCACAACCACACACAGAGGAAAGGTACACGAAACACAGCACTGTGTTATGTGCCTTCTTTCCTATGTCCGTGTGTGGTTGCACTGCCGGTTCATCATGGACAAACATGATGTCTTCGGCAAAATCCCAAAGACCCACTAGACATTGATGTTCATTGATGTCCCCATTGTCTTTCTCACCTGCAGAGCACACGCATCACTACATATACAATAGGATGCATTGCAAGGGTTCTTCACCTATATGCTCTCTTGTTGGAGTAATAGGGCATTGTGTGAACAAAATAACGAAGGTAAAAATAAAATCACCCTAAAATACATGCCATATTCTTTATTGCTCAATTTTCAACCTCCACGTGTTCCACTTCAGCACCTGTGCACATAATGGCCCCCTAAAGGATCTCGGCAGTAGTTTCTCTGAAGTGGTTTTCAAAGCTGCTATTGGATTAGATTAAGCTAATTGAATCTCATGAACTTATCCTTTCAAAACAAATAAGGGGGCAGTCCACTTGTTATTTTCTAGCAAGCTACCTTAGCAATTTGGCTTTGAACGTGTGCACTTTCCTTGCAATTGTGTCCCAAACAATATTAACTACAAGACACATCATTCTACACTCTTAAAAGAAAAGGTAGTGCTACTTACTAACTTTGAGGTAGTAAATTGCTGTCACAACATTCACTACCTAAGTAGTAACTGCAGGTAGTAAACGGCAAGGTAGTAAAGTTACTACCATGTCATTTACTACCTGCAGCTATTACATACCAAAGGTAGTAACAGAAAGTTAGTAAATTTACTACCATGACAGTTACTAGTTCCTGTTACTACTTATTGGAAGGTAGTAAGCTAAGCTAGTAACATTACTACCACGACGGTTATTACTTAGTTACTAAATGCAGGAAAATAGTATTTGTAAGTTAGCAAATTTCCACCGTGCATGTTAGCTATTTGCAGCAACTATTGATGAAAATTTGCTACATCATTTGATAACGTCAGTCAACTTCATGAACTAGAAAAATTGCATCTTACTTAACACAAGGAGCATGCATCAGCTAATCTCACAGAAGTATATCCCTTATGAAAAAATTTAATGCCTTTCAATGAAGAGACTAATGTATTTAGACATCAGAATTATTAGACTGCCTTATGCCAGTCTAATGCGCTTTCTCATGCACACCTAATGAGGGTCTACAAGGAATTGGCTGCTGTTAGTGTGTAGAATTCTGATGTATGAGTTTCAGCGTATTGCAGCCTTATGCCTGCAACAGCATGTTTGCTGCACACAGGTCAATAAATCTTTTTGTGGTTAACAATACGAAAGTGTGTAGGCTTTAGAGGATTGTAACAAAAATATCAGCAGAACATTTCCAGCAATGACTATATCAACAGCGTTCTTTACATGTAAGAGTATTTTGAAGCCAATAAGTAATCTTGTAGGCCTATGATGCAGGCATTTGGAAACAAGCTCTACATTGTCAATTTATTTAGTTTCAATGGGACAATAAATGGGGCTAGTTGATTCAATTCCCATGAAAGTGCAGTTTTATAATCACAAACAAACCAATAAGATGATACGAGAAGTTTCCAGGAGTAAGTGCTTTTTTATTTAATTTCTCGACGCGGCACTGACGATAGGCTCTCCTGTGCTGCACTGTTGTGGTGGTACAGTTGCTGTATTTGAAACCTGCAAGAGAGAGTGTGAAAATGTAGTTTGGCATTGAAGCGAACAGCTTAGCGCAACACATCAACAGATGCTGCAATTTATGATTGATGACTTTCTGTTTCGAAATAGTGATATCATTTTTACCATTTTACTTGAATAATCCACGTGTATTCAATGCCCAACCCCATAGCCTTGGCTTAATGCTGCTTTGATCAAAAACATAAGAAAACAAACCGCTATACAGCACTTCTGAGGGCTGTGGTGTCATAGATAGGCCAGCTATCATATACAGGCCAATTAGCTCGGTCAGCTTCTTTGATGTAACGTTGCATAACAGCATCCTTTCGCTACTCAAATGGTACTCCATGCATGACTCCTGGATGACTCCAGGAATAGGCTATTCTGCCATGAGAAACGCCCTCATCCGATCATGCCCTCAGTGGACGGAAACAAGTTTTACGATTCAAGTGGAACGCTCGAGGAGCGCGGGGTTCCCTAGTGCTCTTTTGAGCTCCCTAGCTGAAAAGATGCTCGTCACTCTTAGAACGACCAGAAATAACAGGCCAAACAAGCACACTCGCTCTCCCTTGGCTGACGTTCCCTACATTCACGGTTTCTCTCATAGGTTGAAGAAGACTGCAGGCAGAGTAGGCATAAGAGTTTTGTGCTCCATCCCAAACCATCTGGCCTCCCTATGCAGGCTAGTTAACAGGGATGAAACAGTATCCTTTTGCTGTGACAAGAAGCACAGAAATCATTTCATTGAATGCGTGAAGAACGTCGTTTATGACATTCCATTATCATGCAGGAAAATCATATGTAGGACAAACCGGACGATGCATAAATTACAAAATGCGTGAACATGCCAAATCTTTAAAAGCAACAACAGGCAGGAACCTGGCATTGTACATCATGCGGCTGCTCCCCATTGCTTGACAATGTGCAAGTTCTCACTGAAATATCGGGAGTAATGTGCTCACAAAATTTGTGAGGCGCACATAATTCACAAAAGGGGAGCAGCTTGCGTTAGCGCGCTATCACTAGCACTATTTGACGAAGAAATTAGCTGCCATGAGCCTCAATTGTGATCACTAAGCTTGTTGTCACATGTTTTGTTTTCTTGTTTTGTTTTCTGTTTTATTGTTAGTGGTTGCAGTTTTCTAGCCTTGCTGTCACTTGCTTAAAAACCTTTTTTTTTCAGACCCTGGTTCTTCGTTTTTGTTGATTTATGAATGTCAGACTTTTAGCGGTTTTAATCAGTTTGGTATTGACCACCATGTCATTGTTCTTTTTTGCCATTTTTTGCTTGTGTTTATGTTTTAATGAAATCGGCTTCTGCCGCATCTTGTAAACCCTATCCAAAAAAAAAAGCCGGGCGGCCGAGTCACTTGATAGCATTTGTGCCATTTTTCGATTTTTGCTCGCCTGCCTACAGATTCTCAGACTTTCCAATAAGGAAATCAGTTGATAGTCAGCTCTGTGCCCTGTATGTTCTTCGTCCCGTTGTCTGCGCTCTTTTGCCACAAAGAAGAATCCACATTCAAGTGCGTTGTTACTTGTTAAACATCTTGACAGGATAGCACAGCTACTCAAGAAAAGAGCACATAGCAGTGCTGAACTCACGACTAACTTTTCTAGAAATCACGCAGATACTTAAGATATCACCTGAACCCAAGTGTTTTCACAGAGATAACATCATTTACAATGGTCGATTCCACGAAAGATAAAAAAAAGGTGTATACTTGATGTTTCCGATTTTCCTGATAATTTTGTATGTTGTGCACATATGACTGCACAGCACGAAATCGCAATTTGTTTTCACATAAAAATTTTTTTCAACACAGGAAAATTCGACGAGCGTCGCCGGTTGACGACGACCATCTTACGAAGAGTGCGTTTTCGTAAATTCGCAACCATGCTGGCAGCTACTGAAGCTATACATTACAAATATCTTTCTATTTAGCATAAGTAGAAGTGAAGAAGAAATAGCTCTTATAATTTCATGGAATTCTGAGCAAATTATGCATTTTTAAAAATTCACGACAAACGCTGCGTTAGTGAAAATTAGTCAAATTTGGGACGCTATCGTTACTTCTGTGAACATCTTAGTTTGTTCATATTTGCTGTATGAATAGGCCTTTATATGAATAATGAACCTGTGCATTTGTATTTCTCTAATAATTTTCAAAGTAGTAAATTTTCATGTATTATTTGTATGGTCGCCCATTTGATGTCGTCACCGATCATCATGCACTATGCTGGCTGTCATCATTGAAGGATCCCTTGGGCCGTCTCGCCCGCTGGGCACTTCGCCTGCAAGACTACGACATCCGCGTGCTGTACCGCAACGGACGCCAGCATGCTGATGCCGACGCCCTCTCGCGCTCCCCCTTGCCTGACGCCAATGCCTCCTGCTCAGTATCTCACATTGCTGTTTCTTCCATCGACGTTCACACCATCACTACCGAGCAGCGCAAGGATAAATGGATCACCTCGCTGATAGACTTGCTCACTGATCCGTCGGCAACACCAACCACTCGCCCGTTGCGTCGTCAAGCCCACAATTTCGCCATTCGTGACAACCTACTGCACCGACGCAATTACAACGCCAACGGCCGCCAGTGGCTACTTGTGATACCCCGAAGTCTGCGTGCTGAAATATGCGAGACCTTCCACTCTGATCCGCAATGCGCGCACTCTGGGGTATCCAAAACTTACCACCGCATTCGACAACGATACTTCTGGCGAGGGATGTACCGTTACGTGCAGAAGTTCGTCCGCTCCTGCCTCGATTGCCAACACCGAAAACCTTCAACGCACGTGTCACCAGTCGGTCTACAACCATTACATTGCCCTAACCATCCGTTTGGGCGCGTGGGCATCGATTTGTATGGACCACTTCCTCTGACCTCGGCTGGTAACCGTTGGGCCATCATCGCCGTTGACCATCTAACGCGATCTGCCGAAACCGCTGCCCTCACAGCGGCTACAGCGTGCGATGTTGCCTCCTTCCTGCTACACCGATTCATGCTGCGTCACGGTCCACCCTAGAAGCTTCTCAGCGATCGAGGCCGTGTCTTCTTGTCGGAAGTCGTCGAAGCCATTCTCAAAGAGTGCCATGCTGTTCACCGCAAAACTACTGCTTACAACCCGCAGACGAATGGCCTAACCGAACACTTTAACCACACGCTCGGCGACATGCTCTCAATGTATGTCGCCGCCGATCACACAAATTGGGATGCCATTCTGCCCTTCGTCACCTACGCCTATAATACCGCCCCTCAAAGCACTACTTGTTTTTCACCCTTCTTCCTGTTGTACGGAAGGCACCCGTCGCACACCATTGACACGATACTACCCTACAAGCCAGATCCATCTGAGTGTGCGCCTATTTCTGACACAGCCAGGCTTGCTGAAGAGTGTCGCAAGCTTGCAAAGACCTTTACAACGCACGAACAAGAGCGGCAGAAGAGCCTTCGCGGTGGCACCACCACTTCTGAGTCCACGTTAGTCGCCGGAGTGCTCATATGGCTCTCGGTCCCTACTACTGCAACTGGCCTCTCTTCAAAACTACTGCCGAAATACGAAGGCCCCTACCGGGTCATCGAGCGCACATCACCGGTCAACTACCTGATCGAACCCATCGAACCAGCTTTGGACATGCGCCGTCGAGGGCGCGACATAGTCAACGTGGAGCGCCTCAAGGCCTACTAACCCACTGAAAGTGACAAGCTGTTATGTCGCCGGACGGCTCCCTTTTAACCATTAAGTTTATTGCAGAGAGTAGTGAAGACAGGACAAGAAGGGACACAGATAGGCGCTATCTTTTAAGTGTTTTTTGGACTCAGATCACACATATTTATAATTTAAAAAGAAAAACTTCAACATGCGCAGGCACAGCTGCGTCCAGGAAAAATAGTTATTTCTTTGACAAGTAGTCTAATGACACACTAACGCAATCTCGGCCAAGATTATACTTGCTTACTCAATAATCAATGTAGTATAGTTTCTTTACTGTTTGGCAAACAGGCAATCGCTGCGTTTCTTTACATTGTTGCAATGTTCCCTGAATCTTTCCTTGAGATGTTGCCCCATTTGCCCTCTATAATGCTTACTCCATGATAGGAGTATCTGATAAACGGTACCTTATATGCAGGGCACGTAACGTGTCCTGTGATTCTTATTGCAGCCAAGCCTCTCCTCTGAGTATCTGGGTTGCTGCTTTTCCATAGTTTAGCATGCTTATTTGAGGCCATGAACATTATGCTGATGATCCCGAGCACCAACCGTTTTTGTATTGTTGAATATTCCGTGCAGATATGGCATCGTGGCAAACATTTTTCGGCCATCAAGATTTGGCTTTTTTTTTGGCTTGGCAACTGGAAGGTGGTTTTCTGGGTAGGGCATATGCAAACGATACAGCAAGGTGAACAGGATATCCTGCTTGTGTCAGGGGAGTTCTTTGGAAATTAAGGCTTGTCCACAAGTAATAGGAACAGAAATTTTACTGCGTTAGCGAGCCACAGTGGCATAGGCAGAAATTTATTTCGGGGAAGAGGGCGAGTGGGGGCATGGGCCCGGTCTGCTACCCCCTCGCTACGCCACTGTCCAAGCAGTGTCAGACAATGCACCTTTCTACCATTACTGAGTGGGAGAAACTAAGAGGCAGCAATGGCTTGTTTCCCGTCAGTTCGTATAACTAGCTCATGCACATTTTATGCAAATGAAATTGTACATTCAGGAACCTGATATGGTACAATCCTTGCCCGGATGCTCGTGGGTAAGCACCAGTGGGTGTTAGTAATCATGTGCCAGTGTTAATATGTTAGTGGCTTCAGATTCGAAAGAACCTTTGTGGTATTTAATAAAGAAAGACGCAGTCATCCTCATATCTAAAACATTTAAAAACTTATGTGCTTGCATATTGTACTAAATAATCATGTTCCTATTTCTTGTGGACGAGGCTTGATTTCAAGAACTCGCTGGATGCAAGCAGGATATCCTGCTCCCCTTGCTGTATTGGCTGCAGAAGCCCTACTAAACAAACACCTTCCAGCTGCCAGGCCAAAGAAATGGCTAATCGTGATGGCCAAAATATGTTTGCCACTATGTCATACCTGCACGGAATATCCGACAATATAAGAACGGTTGGTGCTCGGGCAATCATCAGCATAGTGTTCACGGCCTCACATAAGCGTGCTAAACTATGAAAAGGTTGCAACCCAGACACTCACTTGGCTGCAATAGGAATCCCAGGACACATTATGTGCTCTGTAAGGAAGGCATCGTTTATCAGATGATGGGATAAGCATTATGTGGGGCAAATGGGGCAGTGTATCAAAGAAAGGCTCAGGGAAGACTGAAACATAAAGAAAGGCAGTGATGACTGGTTAGCTGAACACTGGAGCATGTCTGGTTGCTTCCCACTTTTTGATGAGAGTTTCATCGTGCGTATGCACAGCAACGAAACTACTACATTAAAATTGAGTCGGCAACTATTAATAATCTTGGCTGAGACTGCATTAGTGTGCCTTCACTATCTTTAACAAAGAAATAATTATTTTTCTTCGATGGAGCTGTGCCTGCGCACGCCCATTTTTTTTTCATGGCAGCACCACACAGTTTCACCACAGTTTCATGGCAGCACAAACAACACAGATGTTCGATGGAAGATGGAGGAGGCTGAAGAGACGAAAAAAATCTTCAAACGGTATGTCACTGCAGCCAACTCTTGTACGAGTAGACTTGCCTTCATCAAGATGGCAACATCAAGAATTAACAGTTGCTCCCTTTATGAAGACAACTCCAAGTTTCAAAACGTTGGCTCTGGCGACATCCCATGTTCAAAGATTACAAGCTCAACAATACAAACTATTCGACGTTCCATGTTCAAGGAATGCAAACTAAATAATATGCATTGCACTGAAGTGCAGAAGGTACGTTTCTCACTCCTAAGCTAAAGGCCAGTATATGCTGTATATCAATAGACCTTATGCAAAATTGCTGCCATCTGTTGGAGGTTTGACGAAGCTAACGATTCGGCGCCATGTTGGAGGCTTGTGCCCGAATTCTATTGCTGTCGCCGCTATCACTTCTTGCTTGTATCCGCTTTGGTAGTCGGCAATCAGGGCATAAAAATGTCAGGCAGGCCTGCCCTTACGAAAATGCCAGATATGGCCCATATATGTTTTATATACGGACGTATATGATCAAATAAGGGGACATATAAAGTCATATATGGCCATATATGAATTTATATAATTATATAAAAGTGTTCATATAAGTCCATATACTGCCATAACCTGCCATATACGGCTTCACATAAGGTCATGTACTGCCATATATGGCTTTACTGATATGCATATAAGGGCACTTATAAGGCTATATAATCCCATATATGAGTGTATTTATATGCATATAAAGGCTCATATATTGCTGTATACTCCCATATATGGATGCAAATATGAATGTAAATGTGTCCAAAAATCGCCAAAAATAAGGGAACTGAAGCATTTGCTCGCTGCCTTCATAATTACTTTTTCTGTGGTGGGAGACATCTTGAAATGACTAGACACACCAATTACGCCATAATTAAACAAAATAAATTAATTAGCTTTTTAATTAGCGGACCCTTACAAAAATCCCATATATGGACTTATATAAAAAAAGCCATATATGGGTATATTAAAAATTGGGCAGATATGGACTTATATGGCCATATAAGTCCATATCTGCCCAATTTTTAATATACCCATATATGGGCTCTCATATATGGCCTTATATGGCCATATAAGTCCATATCTGCCCAATTTTTAATATACCCATATATGGGATCCCTATATAATGTCATATATGGCCATATCTGGCAAATTTTTATATGCCCATATATCAGCTTTTTATATTTTGGGTCGTAATCATAAAATAACAGCGGAAAAGACGATGGACGAACACACAGAGACAGCACGATTTACCGTCGTGATATTGTTACGGAGATGAAGTGAAGGAAGACGAAGTGCTGGACAGCCCGACTGGCGCGCGAGTGTGCTGGTCAGCCAGCTTGACTCGTCTACCAATTCTTCTTTGTAAATATACATTGTATATACCAAAACAACCCCGTATCAATATTTTGGGTGTCATATATTGCCGCACCTGGGCAGTTGTGATGAGTGAGTGTAAGACCGGTACGACGGTGCGGTGTACTCGGTGCTGTGCTGTGGTGTCGCGAGTGCTGCAAACGCGGTGGTGTGACACGACAGAGGCACCACACAACAGACACGTGCGGCGCGTTGAAAAGGACGACGTCGGCGGGGAATGGCACGTGTAAGCAGACGAGGGAAATCGGCCGAGAACCAATGAGATGGTGGCACGGCAGACGGAGGAAGAGGACGACGGGCTCGAATGCGGGCGGTCTGACTCGGACAGCTCGGACGAGACGCTGGTGTCAGGGTCTGTGCCGTCGGGTTTCGGACTCGAGCACAAAGGGCCCGACAGCGTCTGCCTCAAGACGTCCTCGGAGACGGACAAGCCTGGAAACGGGGCGTTCCCATCGTCCGAGCAGCGGATCCGGGCAGCTGAGCCACCGTGGAACGCAGAACTCACTGTCCCGGTTGCCGAGAGGACTCCTGCTGCCAGTTGCTAGCCACGGGACGAGCCCGGGTGCCTGCCGCCAGATTCCACGCTCGATACGTGGGCAGGAAGGTGGCCGGCCGCTTTGCCAAGGCAGCTCCCATCTGTAACCTCAGCGCCGACTCGGCACATCGTCCGCTCCACGAGCGCCATCGCCGTCGTGTCAGCGACGACTCCGCCGCCCGAGCCACCATCAGCGACTCAAGAACCGGTGACATTGGTTTTTTCGAACGTCCCCTGAAACGTAGATACATTTCATAGCCCCGGACACCATGATGTTAGTTTAGGCATAGCTTGACTCTATTAGGTGTTGTTGTGTGTTTTTTTTTCCTTTTTCTCTTCTTTCCTTTGTGTGTTATAAAGTTAATTTTTTCCTGTGCATTTAAAATGGCTTCTTCCTTTCCCGGTCAGAGGCCTTGCCTCAATTAAAACAATCTGACAACACTAAACCTGCATAACCGCCCGCATTCGAGCCCGTCGTCCTCTTCCTCCGTCTGCCGTGCCACCATCTCATTGGTTCTCGGCCGATTTCCCTCGTCTGCTTACACGTGCCATTCCCCGCCGACGTCGTCCTTTTCAACGCGCCGCACGTGTCTGTTGTGTGGTGCCTCTGTCGTGTCACACCACCGCGTTTGCAGCACTCGCGACACCACAGCACAGCACCGAGTACACCGCACCGTCGTACCGGTCTTACACTCACTCATCACAGCAGTGTAGCATATTAAACATATAAAGACAGGGACCTAGAGCTACTCTACGGTGCACATCTGAGGAACAGTGTTGCCATCAAATAATAAGCCATGTTTCACTGGTACTTATGGAAAGTTTGTTGGTGTCAGCCACTTCGAGAACTGTGGTGGTTCCTATCACTATTTCTATTAGATACCTTACACTGCCACCTAGTCAATTGCGTGAGAAAACTAGTGTGTGAATCTCACAGGGAACTTGTCATTCCTGGAAATATCACATCAATTTATGCAACTGGTTTATCCAACCACATGAAGCCATGTTTATGAAATAATTCGAATTCATTGAATGCATACTGCCTTACTTTCAGAGACATCATAAAAGAAGTCTTAATCAAAACATCTGTTCCCCATATGGGCTGCTGGGGCAGACTCGGACTGTTTAATATTACGCAGCTGCAAAAAACAGTACATGATAACACTTGACGATGGTTGTACATGCAGATGAACCACCGATTTATTCTTTCGGCCTTCTGATAACTTTCAGCATGTCCCGCTCTGCCTTGGAAGAATTAGCTTCAGGATTCTCCGTGTGGAACTCGAACCATCTGAAATAAAGCAAAAGTGAATTTTATTTTAGACGAAATTTTCACACAGGACACAAATACTGAAATCTATTGCCAACGGAACAGTTATGAGCTGGCTGTGCAACCTGCAAAAAGTGGTTAGAGCCCTAACAGATATAACATGCTTATCACATTTCAAGCACTGATATTTAAGCAGAATGTAAATAACATGAGTAGCATAGTTACTCAGCTACAGTGTGCAGCATCTCTTCGAGCAAACAGGTCTGAAAATTCCACACGCATTACAATTCACTACTCGACCAAAACTGTGTCTGTAGCACTCACAAAAGCAGTAAAGCAATCAACAAGGTGGTGACCAAACAGTTCCCATGTAATGTATAAAGAGTGGCGACAGTAATGTGCTGGTTTAATAGGAAAGCTCATTTAAAAAGCTTTAGGTATAAAATTTTGCCACAACAGATCATGAAATGTGTCCTTCATATTCTGAATATTGCATGCATCAAAGGTTGAATTGGTGAAGTTGAGGCATGATAGCTGCAGACTTATTTAAAAAGCATGCAGTTCATGTGTGAGAATGGTGAAAATAAATATTACGTACCAGGATATGTCAAGTCATAAACTCTGTGTGCTGCATTCTTTTCTGGTTTAAAAATAGGAGGCATATGCTGCATTTTTTCCCAGCTTAAAACTGGTTTATGTTGAATTAGGGTGTGTTAAAAACAAGTGGGTGCCAGAACCATCTGTTTTAGAACATCACCTCTGTATGTCCCAACAGCAAACATGTACATTTTTTTCATTTGCATTATTTTCTCTAAGGGGACCGGGGGGTGTCATATTTTGTGGAGCCATCGTCTTGCTTTTCAGCTCCATTTGGTTGCGGCCCTGTGTATTGCTAAGGCTCCTTGAGAAAACACCTCGAGAGAATAAATCAGTTGTTCTTGCATGCTAGATTGGACAGTCATCTATATGCCTGCTTAGCCCACAAGACATCCTTGTGCCTTACTCTGTTCCCTGTAACAGGTAATAAACTTTTCCCAATTGAAAACAAGAATGAGGAAGGTTATTTTAGGCAAACTAACTTTCGCTAACTTTCATATTATGAATGTAACAGGTACAGAAGAACTGAGTGATTACAGTGAAAACTCGATCTAACAAAGTGATAAGGATGCTTGAATTATTTTGTTAAACCTGGAAGTGTTCTTTACGCATAGCATACAATAACCTGTGTAGCTGTATATATCAAATGACTAGCAATTTTTTTCCTAAGATATTCTGCTTCAACGTGCATTACTTCAAATTTCCTCACTTCCTTTACACGAGTCGTGTTTCCTGCATACCAGTCACGGTCACTCTGCCTTACTACAGTGAACATGTGGCCGCGAGAATTTTTTGAAATGCTGCTCTATTAGCGGAGTTACATGCGTATGATGATCAAAATGCAGCCCTCCCTCGTTTCACTCTTTCATGCGCTACACTCCATTCGTTAACTTATCTCTCCTCCTGGGCAAGTATTTCTCCTCACCGTGCGAGAAGGACAAGCCGCGAATATGCATACCTGCAGGCAGACAAACAGGTTCTCTCAGCTGCTGACATGACCAGATTTTCTGGTCACGTCACTACCAACTCTGGGGATACCGAAAGGCCCAAAGAGGAGCACAAGATTGTTTTTTATTCCGTGGCTATGTTTGGCATTGTTTATCGTTGCAAAAATTTGAACTCGAGGCACACATTTACTTGAAATGTTAAAAATAGTGAAGCTGGTTTTGAGGCCCTTCAGCATTAATTAGATTATTATGGTTCTTTTAGTTAAAATTCAATTAATCTTTTACTGAATCAAGATTCTGATCTAACAGAATCACAAATAGGTAGGCGAGTTGGTTTGGGTTCATAATGAAGGGACAAGGGGGCAGTGCTAGGACGAATGCAAAGGACGAGAAGACAGGACACAGCGCATGTCCTGTCTTCTTGTCCTTTGTATTCATTCTAGTGCTGCCCCCTTGTCCCTTCATTTTGATCTAAATTTTGAAATAACCATTATTAATTCATACTTATTATTCTAACTTTTTTTCAACAATCACACAAATTATATAAGTCCATTTCTGTTAGCCTATCCGCTTCTTAAGCCAATCCTCCAAAGTGGGTGTTGTTCAGAGCGCGATGCTCTCAACCATTATTGTGAGAAACACGATTACCGCATCAAGTTCAACAATGCCGGTGAAACTGACACTAAAATTAATCCCATGAAGAGACTTGGAATCATGGGAGCTTCTAAGCTCATATGTGCACAGCCTTCAAGGGCACCAGCAAAACAGGGCAACACAATTGCATTGATCATAATGGAAGAAAGTACAACAGAAAAGCGCTTGTATCTCAAAGGATTTCAGATACAAACATGACTTCCATTTTCTTTACTGGCCAATTGTACTATATACAATTCACCCAGTCTGTATTGTGCTCAGTTGTTTCTTGCATGCTCCGTCATCTTTTTCTTATCGATATTGTTATGAAGTTGGTGCAGCTGCTGTGTAAGTCTCCCTGGTGTAGACACTCGCCCAGTCTGCTCAGGGAATCTTGCAGAAAATGCCTATAAGGACTTCTTTTGGCAGCTTGTCTTTTCCCCATATGAGCCCTTGCCCAAGTTTGTACGCAGGAAGGTTAGCAGCCCCAACATCATAATTACACTGTACGCGTCATGAGGTCTCACTTACCCTGGCATGTAAGAAGCGCATTACTTCTGTCGGATACTGGCAGGCCGGGAGGGTTTGGACAAACAGTGTTCCACAGTTTTCATGTACTCAAGAGTGGAACTATTTGTCGAAAAGTACTTTTGAGTTTTGTACATTTAGGAAGTCAGGTCTTCAGGTTTCGTGCAAATGCGACTGTAAACGGTCCAAGAGGGGCAACTGCTGACCTCTGGCAAATGCAGACATCATGCACAGATGGGCAGACATTAAGCTCAGGTACCAGTCCCTGTGTATCCTTTCTGTAAACACTGAAGGAATGCAGTGTTCTGTTGTTCCTGTTTGCCAACTCATCCAAAAGAATGTTAATTTCTAATCTGCTCCATCTCTATTGTGAATTTACTGGAATCTACCCGATGGTTTAACCCTTTCCTTACCAAAGATGAGCTGAGCTCCTCCACACAATTTGTACCGTACCGCTCACACCAAAGACGAGCTAGGCTCGTCCACCCTGAAACAAGCATTTGAAGGCGCCGCAGTTAAGCTACCCTGATTCAATTAGCTGTCTTCTCTTTGGCTTCAACAGATGGCACAGTAAAAAATTTAAAAACACGCTCAAAACATGCATTTTAGTCAAGGAAGGGCTTGATTCTGGCAACTGGAATTAGAAAATGGCATCCTCCACTGTGTGCAAGAGGTGCGTGCTTGCTTGCAACAGCTCCATTCAAAAAAAAAAAGTGCTTGTTTGCCGAAGTGTTGTGAAATGAAGAATTACAGTTCTCCTGTGAATGCGGCAGTGACTACAAAAAGCAGCATAGTTTCTCTAAACTGCTGGATTCGGATGACGATCGTGCGTCAATACGTCGACAGAGGACGCCATTAGATGTAACCAAACGCCTACCAGCACGTTAAAGGTTTGTTTTCAAGGACTCGCTAGTCCAATTGCGCTTTACATTTCAAATTTCAAAGAGACATTTTCTGCACTGAAGGCTGGAGATGTTAGGGTGCTTTCCGTGGTGCAGTGCGGTGAAGCCAATCATCTGCATATTTTATAACATACAAAAAATATGTCGCATGTATAATGCTAATAAAGTGTCCTTGAATAATTTTTTTAGTTGTTTCAAGACACTTAGAATCAACCAGCCAAATAAAAAATATGGGTATTTTTGTATCGATTTTGGCCAAAAAAAAACTCTCCAGGGAAAGAGTTAAATGGGTGTGAAAGCTTTCAGAGCAGCGCACTTAATCAGGCAAAGACAATAATGTACTATCTGCGTCAAATGAAACCCAAACAGCGGCAAGCCTTCACAATGGTACAGTGCGCGCCGTCCTGTCATTACCATTGACAGGCGCGTGCATCCGGTTTGGCCGCACTGCGCATGCGCGCGCCCATCCATGGTGATAACTGGACGGCGCGCACTATACCATTGCGAAGGCTTGCCGCTGTTCGGGTTTCATTTGATGCAGATAGTACATAACACACAAAAATGCTTGGCTGAAATGTTTGTTTGTTGGGCTGAAAGAAGTGAGGGCGTGATTTTGCAGCCACTGTGACAGTCACCCATTGGCGAGTTGTGGACTTTCACATCAACAACAATGTCAGTGGGCATGGAAGTATACAGTTCTGGTTACTTATATTATCATTGACATGACCATTGAAGTGCGTACTGCTGCTGTCAACGCTCATCCAGCCCTACAAGAAAGGTCTCAAATTGATGTTTACGCCTTGAAGAGGCTCCTCAGTTTTTCCCTGGGCAATAACTACGTGTGTTTCGAAAAGCCCATGTTAAGTGCAAGTCCAAGGCACACCACGAATCTGACAATGCAGTGGCTGGAATATAATTCCATTGCTTCTTTCAGCCCAAAACCAATTATTTTTGTGTGCTATGAATATTATCTTTTTTTGTGTGTGTGATTAATCGCTCTGCTTTGGAAGCTTCCAAATGCATCTAATCTATCAAGTAGATTTCTTTCAGTTCATGGTGGAGATGGAGGCAGACTGGGAACTACCTTTTTTGAATGTATTGGTAAACAGGAATAATGGAGCACTCTCTTTCAATGTTCCCAGAAAGAGTATGCATTGCCCAGTACCTGAACATAATGTTGTTCTTCCAAACACTTGTGAAAGGCCAGTAGTTGCCTCCCTATTGAACCGTTACAGACGTATTTGCATGAAACCTGAAGACCTGACTTCCTATTGTAGAAAAAACCAAAAGAACTTGTCGATGAACAGTTACACTCCTGAATTCATGAAAACTGTGGAGCACCATTTGTTTACGCCCTCCCAGCTTCCCGTTGCCTGACAGAAGTAAAACGCTCCAATTTCTTACGTGCCAGCATAAGCAAGACCTCATTATGTGTACTGTGCAAATATAATGTTGAGACAATACTTCTTTGCAGATTAGCTGGTTCATACTAAATTCTGGTCTTGCTGCACAAGCAGAAAGAAGAAAAAAGGCCACTCTCTATCCTGTCTCTCTTTTTCCTTCCTTCTGCTTGAGCAGCAAGACTGGATTTCCGGATGACGTTGAGGCTGCTGACATTCCTGTGTAAAAACTGAGGCGTGCACTTGTAAGTGGACGACGTCATTGTCACCATTGCGCTTTTTGTCGAGGTTGCACTTGGATACTATTATTCGGCCTAAGACAGAACGAAAAGAAGACCATTCAGCCACTCACGCTGCCATGAATAAAGTCCCTCCAAGGGCGATGACCTTGATCTTTGATGAAACAGCAGCATGAGGCACAGGCGATGCTTCAGTTGTGCAATGTTTCGTTGTGCGATAGTACTTTTGCTGTTTCTCTGACAGAGAACACCGCCACCGACACTTTTGGTTTTCCATTTACAGTCGTGGGCCAAGATCGACCTGCACAAGGTCGCAGAAGAGGTTTTTAGAATTTAAAACATGACATCCAAACTTCTGCAGAAGAAACAGCTCCCATTTTGAAGAGGCGAACTCAGGCATTCTTTCTTAGCAGTTAAGCTCTGCATTTGCAACCTTCATTTTACTTATTTTTCTGAACTGCCACAATCCATCTAAAGCCAACCGTAATGTTCAAGGTGAATGTTTATACTGTATGTAAAGAGAGCACTAAGCTAGGTAACGGCAGCACAACCACAACTCCAGTTAACGGGATATTCTGGGCAGCATTTTTTTTTTAAATGGCACATTTGGACACTGATGGTGCAACTACATTGAAAGAGATGCAAAAATTACCTCAGGGTGATTCCACGAGAGATCGAACATGCCTGTCCAATCAATATTTTTGTTTTGCCTGGGTTTTTTATGTGTTATGTGGCCACATTCAAAGTGCACGGAACCGAAAATATTATTTCCAAAAAACGCTCCCAGCGTGCCAAAAAACTATTTGGAGGTGGCCGTGTGGCCATCCTGTTTTAGCTCATCACAATATTTTTGGATTTCACGGGCAAATTTAACGCGCAGTATAAATGTTGTGTTGAAATTTTTTCTGTTGGTTTTATTATGCATTACTGTGAATTACATCCATGCTTTTTTTATGCTGTCCTCAAAAGGAAAAAATGTGAAAAAATGCCAAACACAGCCCAAATCAAAGAAGTTTGCTATGTTTGATGCGTCTTGGCGCCTTTTCTATTTCACACAGAAACTTCAGAACAATGTCAAATGTAGAAAAGAACATTTCCAACATTTCTATAGGAGATCGTTTTCCTACGGGCAGCGCAAAAGAAGAAAAAAAATAGTTAGAGAAGCCAGTTTTTTTTAAAAAAAGGTCCATTTTCAAGAAATAAGATGAAGAAAACACCGGTCTCAATATTAACGACAATTTTTTATCGAAGAGCGGTTATGTCAGTGAAAACACAGTTTTAATATCATATGTCCTCATTTGCTTTGTTCACGAGATATAACGGGCCAAAATGACCCTTGCTGTGTGTGCTCACTTAGTGTGATCAGTGGTTATCAGCTTGCATTGTGCGTAAATCTACTTCGCTCTCGTAGCTTGTCAAGAAAAACGTGTTCTCAGATTTTATTTGTGTCTAGTGTGTGCGAAAATGGGCTGCTGCCATCCTCTGAAGGGCTAACGCGTATGTAGTTTGCAGCCTAGAACCTCACCTACAGGCATCAGAGGAAAGGTGGGCGCACCTGTTCAAGATATCAATCGCTTCTTCTTCCTGAAGAAATGCCTCGACTACCTCATCGCAATTCTCATAGATGTAGACAGGTTTTCCTTGAGGCGCGTAAAGCAATGCTAGCAGACCTCACAGGTGTCGCGAAGATCCTCACCCTATGGCAGTAGCTTCTGGAGGAAAACAACAACAAAAGCAGGAATGAAAGAAAATTGACGCAACAAAATTGTTTTTCTCGGCAATCTTCTTTTTGCGGATGCGTAAGTAATCGGCACAGAATACTCAGACCTAGCCATGGGCTGCATGCATCCCGTGTAGTGAACAGCTAGACCAAGTCGAAACGTTTATACTGAACACCGCCGCACACATTTGCTCACTTAACTACTCATGGTTTCATATTTTATGACCAAGGATGTCTAAATGCTTTGGGGTGTGATAATTAATTTGTGGGCCAGACTCCTTGTCAAAATTAAGGATAATGCCCGTCTGGCGTCACCAGTGACGTCTGCTGTTCTCAACGTGGGAAAGCACTTTAGTAAAGTGCCAACAAAACATCATAAATTGGGCAGCTTCGGCCACTTATGGCTTAATCGTGCCGCACCGCACATTTTCTGGCTGCTGAAATGCTGAGGTAAAGGTTAAGATGATACAGGAAGACGTTACCTGCTACGCCGAAAACATGATAGCTGGAAGCGAAATTAACGACTCAGAAATGACTGAGATGACTTTTTACGTATGCTGTTTAGCACAGTGTGCGTTGAATGGGGAAGATGGTTAGAGTGGACAATGCACGTAATGAAAGGGAAGCAAGCAGGCAGTGAGAAAGCACCTCAATAACAGTGCGCCTGCTGATTGTATAGGTCGGCAAACTCACTCATGAGTCGACTCACTCAGACTCAGATCAAGCCGTGAGTCTGAGTCTGGGTGAGTCCGGCTGAGCAATACGTTGGTGAGTTTGAGTCCAAGTGAGTCCGGTTGAGGGAAACTTTAGTGAGTTTGAGTCCGAGTGAGCCCTAAGCGCAACATACATTTATTGAGCGAGTCTGAGCGATCTCCACCCTTCATTGCCGACCAATGGACTTATCTACTCACCTATCGGCATTACTATCAGCCTTACACCGGCTTACATTTATACTCAAATCTATTCACACGTGCCTCAACGCACTAGCGTTCATGCTCCACCACAATGTTTATTGATAAGAGGTGTGAGTGGGGGCGGTGGTGCTAAGGGAGGGTTCCATTACCTCCTCCCGCAAACTCTTGCAGGGGAAGTTCTTGATAGAAATATCTCGTGTGAGTCGCACATTTCATAAAAACGTCCTTACTGGTTACGGGTGAAAAATAGCGCTAAAAAAGACGGGACAAGAAAGGACACGAGACCACGGCGCTGACTAACAACCAAATGTGCTTTATTCCTTCAGTCAGCATAAATATACTTCACCACTATCGTAATGAAATTACAGAAAACTCAGCCTGCGCAGAGGCAGCAAGGCGATCAACGAGACATGAATTCTATCTCCTTCGGAAGGAGGGAAAATCGAGGGGAGGCTTACACATGCCTCGCCGCTATTGTAGATGTGATAAGCTTCTGAAATGAGGCGCGCGCTCTCGTCATGGTATTTTGACAAGAAAGTGGTATCGTTAACAGATGGATGGCAACCGCAACTGTTACAGTGAAGAGATAACTGACTATCTGTAGCTTGTTTCTGAACCTTGTTCGAAATGCTCGCGCATGCGGTCAAAGGCACAGACAGTACCTGGCGTCCTTATGAGGTAGGGGTCGTCGACATCAAGGCGGCACAAAAACTTTGCAGAAACACTCCCACTTATCGTTGCCAGGTTCCGCGCTCAGAAACAATGGCCCGGAACGGGCACTGTTCCTTGTGGGTCTTGGCGCTGAAGAAGGCCAAAAGGCTGGTCTCTTTTGCAGGCCTTTACGGAAGATGCCAGTGTTTGCAAGCCCGGCTTTTTCGTAAAGGCCTGCAAAGAGACCAGTCTTTCGGCCTTCTTCAGCGCCAAGACCCACAAGGAACAGTGCCCGTTCCGGGCCATTGTTTCTGAGCGCGGAACCTGGCAACGAGAAGTGGAAGTGTTTCTGCAAAAGTTTTTGTGCCTCCTTGATGTCGACGACCCCTACATAAGGACGCCAGGTACTGTCTCTGCCTTTCTCCGGGATGAGTGTCCAGTGGGCGTGCGTGCCTTTTCCGTGGATATCAAGGACATATTATTCATTGCCTCAGGAAGATGAGTGTACAGAAGTTAGCAACTGTATTGACACAATATGGGGCTCTTAAGTTTCAAAACGCAAGTGGAATCACTGTGGACAGGTTTTTAGAGTTTTTAAAGTTTTATATGCGATCCACCTTCGTCTGCTTGGAAGATAAGCTTTTTATACAGCGGAAAGGTGTGTGGCATAGGCTCTTGCATCGCCCCTGTTCTTAGTGACATTTTATTAGCCAGCTATGACCGCAATCTTGAGAGCAAGCTAAGTAAGGCGAGCACGGTAAAGGTGATGCGATACGTGGATGACTTTTAATCTTTTACAGCACTAACCGTTCTGACGCGCAGCCTGCTGCTGCTACAATTTTTTACGTGTTCCTCACGAATTAAGTTCTTTTGAACTTACCACTGAGCATCCCTCAGACAGCAAACTGCGCTTCTTAGACTTGGAACTCTCGTTCTCAAATAGCCATGTATGTTGGAGTTATGCGCCCAGATCTCAAAATAGCCTTCTCCCTTTTTCCTCTGCACACTCGAAGATGTAAAACGCGGAATTGCAAAGAGCTTCCAGGAAGGCGGCGCTAGACAGGTCCTGTGACCACCAAGTTGAAGCAAGTTTCTTTCACAAGTAGCACGCCTGAAACTCGCAGGTTTTCCAGCAACGCTTTTGACTAACATTGCCGAAAGCCTCGTAGCAGGCTTTAAAAAACAAGCGCTCAGCTGCTGTGCAATCCGAGACAAACTCGAAGCAAACTGTTGCGGTTATCCCGTACGTGCACAAAGTAGCGCACAATCTCAAGAAAGTTGTCAGCAGGGCAGGCGTTTTAGGCTGTTGTTTCTGCCAAAAATAAGCTTGGTAGCCTGTGCCAGCAAGTCAACCGAGAAGAGAGATGAAAGAAGATGCACTAAGAGCACAGGCAGAAGTTTGTTGAATGTTGTCAAGAAGTTGTATACAAGATTCCACTTTCTGCGGCGTTACTATGTCGGGCAACGGGCGGTGCGCTAATGACCGCATGCGCGAGCATTCGAACAAGGTTCAGAAACAGCTACAGATAGTCAGTTATCTCTTCACTGTAAAGTTTCGGTTGC